>NW_021604622.1:827719-906567 GCF_004785775.1 Grammomys surdaster
CTTCTTCTTCTTCTTCTTCTTCTTCTTCTTCTTCTTCTTCTTCTTCTGCTGCTGCTGCTGCTATTGCTATCTAATGACTGCTTCCTTCCCTACTTTTCCTGTGTCTGAGGCAGAAAAAATCCCCTCCCCCTCCACCTTTCTTGACAACAAGGTTGTGAAGATTGTTTTGTTTTGTTTAATTCTGATATTGAAATATTCGAATCAAAAACAAAAAGAAAGAAAGGAGGTATGGGGGGAGGGAGGAAGAGGAGCTAAGCAGTCATAAAAACACAGAATGATTATGACCAAGTGAAGAATAAATTGTGTGTCAATGTGGCTTGTGATCCCTTCCCATACACAATATGATTTATGGGTAGGTCAGTGATTTACAAGCAGAAGATTGGCCTTCTTTTATTATCTGGTCTCACCTTAAACATGAGAAACTCAACCCCAGAAGGTTTAATTAAGTCTTCCAAGTCGTGAATGGTAGGACTAGACCTTAAAGAGAGATTTATCAAGTGAATTTGTTTCTATAACTCCACAGCAGCACCACCTTAGAGGAACTACTGAAAGAAATCCAAGACCAGGCAGCCCTTTTTGACTGGGACTCAAAAGTCCTCATGTTACTATTTCAGGAGGGCACCTGAAATTTAGCAAGGGGATCAAAACTCATTAGGCTGTGCCCATGTTTTCAAATAGTTTAAAAAATATAAAGAGAGTCAAGGATAAAGGAACTGAACCTCAGTTTGAAACATAAGAGAAAATTTATAAAGATAATCTTCGGTTTCAACCATTCCCAAGATGAACCCACCTTTTATTTTGGGGTCAGAAGGAAGTCAATTAGCTGACAGGTTTTACTGCTTCATACTGGAATTTGAAAACATTTAACTCTTCTTGGGCTAGACAAATGGCTGAATGGGTAAAAGTAGTTGCTGCCCAAGCCTGGCCACCTGAGTTTGGATCCTCAGATAAGAGTCTGGGTATGGTAGTATGTTTCTAAGTCTTCTGTGGTACAATGGCAGAGGCAGGAGACTGCTATATGGTTGCAGACCAGATACTTTGGAGTTTGCAATGCAAAATAAGCAACAAGAAAGATGGAGTCTCAAAATCAGAGAAAGGACAGAATGAACTCTTACAACTTGTCCTCTGACTTGTCCCACATGTGTGCCACAGCATGCCACTGTGTGTGAGTGAAAAATGAAATTTTGAAGACTTTAAATTTAATTAAAAAGTGCCGGGCAGTGGTGGCACACACCTTTAATCCCAGCACTTGGGAAGCAGAGGTAGAGGTGGATTTCTGAGTTCGAGGCCAGCCTGGTCTACAGAGTGAGTTCCAGGACAGCCAGGGATGCACAGAGAAATCCTGTCTCGAAAAAAAACAACAACAAAAAACAACAACAAAAGAAAAACAAACAAAAAAACATTAAATAAATTTAGTTAAAAAGCAATCCCTCACAGATGTTTTCAACAGTATTGCTACCACTGCACAAAAAGGAATCTTGAGGTCTGAAAGGCAAACGGCAATGCAATTACAGCCTCATTTGATTTACAACAAAAACCAGTAACCTCTGGACCAAACTCCAGAACACTTGTAAAGTAGAAGAGATATTAGCCTGAAGTAAAGGGAATTGGGTTTCACACATATTTCTGCATTAACTATCATAGCCAAGTTATTTAATATCATGGGCCTCAGTTTCCCCATATGTATCCTGTGTGACTACTAACTGATCTGTGGTTCTGCCCTAAGATGTTCTAATTGCTTCCCACTCCCATGAAAGTGCTTTGATGTTTTAATTTTTTTATCAGCCTATAGAAATATCTTCCCTGTTATCCTTTTCCTGCAAGAAAATCCCAACTCCCAAACATCCACTGATAATAAGCACAGTGTTTCTAATGCTCTGATTTTCAAGAGTTTGTTATGTTCCGACTGATGGAGGGGACATTATAACTCATCTCTTATTCTGTGGATCTCGGCTCCAGAGCTGCAAATGAGGAAGACCGCATGCTATGTGTACTTTGGCAGGCAAACTGTGTGGCCTTCGGACAACCAGCACTGTTGTCCCCAGACTTCTTAGAAATGAACAGAGGCTGCTGACTAAAAGACAGCCAGTTCTCTCTTTTTCTCCCCAGGGAGAAAGTATTGAGATTTCCTATAATTTCTTTCTAATCAGTTGGCCTCAGCATCTCAGCCTCCTCCCTCTGCCTTCCAGTATTTTTCTGCCCACAAAAGATATCTTTTAGACATCTGGTTGTTTTTTAAAAATTGCATCTTTCCAAGAAAAAGACTAACAATACTTGTATTCCCAACATCAATCACTAAGCCCCATACCTACACCGAGAATCAGACAAGATGAACATGTGTTTGTTTTCTTATCAGGCTCAGCCAAGGTGGATATGTAAAAATTTTGTCCACATGTATATATGCATATACATGAATCTCTTTTAATTTATATGGTTTTAGCTAGTACAAGGTCACTTGCCCAATATGTATGAAATTCCACTTCCTCCATCACAGAAAAAAAAAAGGATGAACTACAAAGCAAATGTGATTAAAAAAAAACAATTTAGAAAGCTAAAGTATTTAGTGTCAGTATGTATTTGAAACACAAAAATATGGGATCAATATAAACATTTCAACAGAGACTGAAAATATAAGAGGTAAAACTTTGTGCATAGTTGGTTTAGCTCTGACCAAAGAGCAACTTTGAGAAGAAAGGGTTTAATCTAGTTAATAGGTTATAGTTCATTACTGAGGGAATCCATAACAGGAGCTAATGGCAAAAACCTGAAGGCAGACACTGAAGCAGAAGTCACAGGGGCCCTGCTTTCTCCAGCTCACTGAGCTACACACCGATGCCCACAGTGGGATGGACTCTTCTACATCAATTAGTAATTAAGAAAATGCCACACAAACACCAGCCAATTAGACCTGGGAAAATTTCAGTTGAGATTTCCTCCTTCCAGATAATTCTAGGTTTGTGTTAACTCTACGGCCAAAGCAACCATGACAAGCTCCAAAAGATTCCTCATACGAGCTCTTCTAGAGTGACCTTCGTAAAAACCTTGTCTTTGAATTCTGCAAGCAGCTTCATAGATTCCTGTGACCAGGGAGTAGTGAGTTTTCTTTTCTGAAGCCCTGTCTCATTTTTTACAAATATACGTACACAGTCTGAAGCAATCCTATAAGAACCAGCCTTTCCCCTTCATCCCTCTTAGAATATGCAAATACATGAGTCACAGACTCTTGTGCTGCTCCTGTTGAATACTCTTCCCACATAAAACTTCTCGTAATTCGTCATTCAGATCTCGCTGATATAAATTCCAATGTGAGTGGATGCAAATCTCAAGTGGTACTTGGAGCTATTTGAGTGTGCAGTGCTTCTTTTTCTCTTTTCTTTTCTTTTTTTATTAATCACTTTATGTGTTTACATTTCAAATATTATCCCCTTCCTGGTCTCCACTCCATGAACTCCTACCTCATCCCCCTACCCTTCACCTCTAAGAGGGTGCTCCCGCACCCGCCCACCCATTCCTGCCTCACCCCTCTAGCATTCCCTTTCTCTGGGACATCAAGCCTCCACAGGACCAAGTGCCTCCCCTCCCACCGACGCCAGATAAGGCCATCCTCAACTACATATGTAGCGGGAGCCATGAACCGGCCCATGCATAGTCTTTGGTTGGTGGTTTAGTTCCTGGAGTTCTGGGAGCTCTGGTTAATTGATATTTTTGTTCTTCCTATGGGGTTTCCATCCCCTTCTGCCCCTTCAGCCCTTCCCTTACTCTTTCGCTGGGGTCCCCGGGCTCAGCCCAATGGTTGGCTGAGTATCTGCATCTGTTGCTGGCAGAGCCTCTCAGATGGGTGGGTAGCCCCACCCCTCCACTGGGGGCCGTGTCTCTGTACTGGTAGAGTTACAACTGGGTACCAACCTTCAACACATGAACTACCTGGAGGACACTTCAAATCTATACCATAAGAGAGTTTGATTGGGTTGTCCAACATCTACATGTCAATCTTAATAGAGTACTGCCATCTTAATAGAGGAAGTACTTCCAGTCCATGAATGTGGATGTCTTTCAATTCATTGACCCTTTATTTACTCTTCCAACGATTTTTATAACTTTCAGGATTCAAGTCATAGACTATTTTTTGTAGTGTATTTCTAAAACAATCTTTGAAATGCCGCTATAAATGGAATTGTTTTCTTAATGTTGTTTTGGAGTAGAAAATGCATTTTATTTACACTGTTCAACATTTGAATATATTTTAATCAGCAGGTAGTAGTCATGAATATCTGTGAATTACAGTGTAGCATCTAAGTATGTATGTACAGTGTGTAATTATCAGATCAGAGAAATTGACATATCTGTCATCCAGACACTTCATTTTTTTTTCTGTTGGGAACACTCAAAATACTTTCTAGTACCTATTTTGAAATATTGAATTAATTCAATTAAATGTGGCCAAGTTTACAAACCCTACTGTGCTATAGACAAAGACATTGTTCCTTCTTTATGACTTTACCTGTATACCCATTACTTATCCTCTTTTCATTCCTTCCAAGACATTGGTAGCCATTTTTCTACATGTCTCTGAAATCATGTAGCTTCCACGTCTAAGTGAGAAGATGAGGCATTTGCCTTTCTGTGCATGCTTGTTGCATTTACTATCATATCTTCCACTGTTCAAGTTAGTGGTGATGTATTTTCTTTGTGTACTTGTCTGTCACTATGAATTTGGGTTAATTACATATCTTGAGTGTTATGAATAGCTCTGCAGGAAAATGAGTATAGATGTTTCTTTGACATACACAATTTCAACTCCTTTGAATATGTATCTGATAGTAGGGATGGTATACCATGGAAGAGAGAGTTCTACTGTATTTCAGGAGTCTCTATGCCATTTTCCACAATGAATGTACTGATTAACATTTCCATTGCCACTTTTTGTTCTCTGTCCACGTATTTTATTGTTGTCTTTTGAGTAATTGCCAGTCTAACTGGAGAAAGATCTTTTTTTTTTTTTTTTTTTTTTGGTTTTTTGAGACAGAGTTTCTCTGTGTAGCCCTGGTTGTCCTAAGAAAGATCATTTTTAATTGTGTTTTTGGGTTGCCTTAGATACATAGTTGACATCTGTCTATTGGTCTTGAATACTACAAGGAAAAGCTCTTGGAGTAAATGTGCAACTCACTTAATGGAATTAAAATCCACTTTCTCTATTGGAAAATTAGGAAAACTAAGATGTACTATTCCATCTTGCAGGGCAGGCTAACAAGCTAATCTTGTGCTAACCATTATTAACTCCTCAAACTACCTGAAGGTAGTAATTGTGAACTCTGTCTTTTAATGAGAGAAAGCAACTGCAGATAGTTTAAAATTGTATATTCTACATTCATGTTGGTAGGAAACAACAACTGTTTATACTAGCCAAGTATTTGTTTTTAATGTTGTAACTTTATTTTGTAGCTTTCTAATTCTCTTAACTTTCATAGTCATTTTTATTATGACATCTTCATGTTCATGCAGCTGTATTGCTGTAGTGTTCACATTTACCCTTTCTTCTTTCTCCTCCCATTGTTCATTTTCCTCTAAGGATACTGTGCCAACAGGTTAGAGTTGAATGTCTAAATAATTAACTCTGTAATCTAAATCCAAATGCCCAACAGCAGAGTACCCAAATTCACATATTGAACTGATTCATGATGCCTTCCCAGAGAAATGAATCTGTGTGTCTTTTCTTACCTTTGTAAGAGGCTAAAAGTGCAGCCTCTTAGAAGGTGAAGCCATTTAGACACCATGTGCTTTCTAAACCACCACTATAGGGGTATAACAGAAGCACATGGAAGTGGTGCATGATCTTCCTGAGGATGCACATCTCCACTTGAGCACCCAACATTAGCAGAATAGATAAGTGACTTCTGTATCATGAGTGAGACAGGGGGAAGGAGAACACTCCTACTACATGGAACTTCTGAATGATGTCCTAGAATTGAATTACATCCTATGGAAGACAAGGTTACCTGGTCAAGTATATGTAGAAACTGACTGCATTTTTAAGGAGTCTAATATCTTAATAAAGACAATTTTATCATCTATGCAAATGCAACACTACCAAACTTTTGATTAAAAAAACCTCCTATTCTCAGAGAATATACATCACAGTCTCTAAGAAATTGGAAGACTATATCAGGTGAATAAAATTTTCCTCAAGCTGCTAACAATTTCTTGACTATATGAATTTAAACAGGCTAATCTTTGTGCCTCAATTTCTTTATTTGTAAAATAAATATAAACAATTTCATCAATAAAATATATCTATTAAATGTTAAATCACTTAATATTTGTTAAACACTATTGCTTAGTTTATAGGAGGCAATAAATGATACATAATCATTTAATAACTAAAATATATTTCAAATGTAATTACATGACAATATAGGACTATTATTACAACACTCTTGAAATGTGGTTATTGCTATTTTATAATTTACTTTTTATCAGTATTCTCTTACCATATCATAATATGCTTCTGATGTCTGTATCAATATTGTACATGATAAAAATTATAAACTCAAATTTTATTTTATGTTGAAATCCCAAATGTTTTTTGAGTCAATGTGACTGGGCTTAGGACATCCAGTCCTTTATGAATGTCTCATCACAGAAAAGGAAAAAAAAATGAGCCTTCCCTTGGAGTCATTTGTCAGAAGTCAAGAACTTCTAGAAAAAGGAATGTCTTTCATACAAGGAAGGTAAGTTTTAAAGATTGCTCTATAGCCACTGAATTCTTCAAAATTGCCTTGTTTTCAGGTTTCATTTTCTGGCAGGAGAGCCCAGAGGAGAAGTCCTTGATAACTCTTTCACTGGAGGAATATGTAAAACCATCAAGGACAGTAGAACCAGTAATCCATACCGTGTTCCAGCCAATCTGGAAAATGTCAACTTTGAGGTATGACAGTATAGCAAGGTGGCCACTTGCACACTGATAATGATTATAAGCTAAGTTTCTCGTGGAGATTTTGATGCATGATGGAGATGAGTGAAAGGATAATGAACAATTTGATCACACATTATATGTTTCTATTTAATCCTACCAAAACCCAATGAAGTCAAGATTATCTTCTTTTTTTTTTAACTAGAGGAATTGGAAAACAGGATAATTAATTTGCCCAGCATCAAACAAAGTAGGAAGTAGCTGTAAGCTGTAGACTTAAGACCACATTTCCTTGACTGTTCATCTTTTCTCCATGAGCATAGAACTTTAAAACATATCTATACCAAAAAAATCTATTTATTCACAATGTTCTCTTACCGTAGCTTTTATTCTCATAACTATGAGACAGATGTAAAATAGTCTCAAGTTCCTACAAAACAGAAACAAACCAAAAAACAAAAACAAAAGAAAAATCCAAAACACAAAAATATCATGATGAGCCTGAATATTAAACACCTTGGCTTACCTCCTTTAATAAAATGCAAATTTTATTAATTTGATTGTTTACTTGTGTAATAATGATCAGCACATTGTAATACTGAATAGTAACCTAGTAACCGAAAAATAAATGCTCCATTCTTGTTGCACTGAAGTAAATGTGTGAGGGTCTGAATAAGATAGGCTCATATACTCAGATGTTCAGTCAGCAGGGAATGGAACTGGTTGGGAAGATTACAAGGATTAGAAGTTGTGGCCTTGTTGGAGGAAGTGTGTCACAGGATGTATGCTTTAACCCAGGCAAGGTCTACTGTTTTGTATAACAGGATGTAGCTCTCAGCTACTTCTCCAACAACACACTGGCCTAATGATGATGGATTAATCCTTTGAAACTATAAGCAAGACCCCAATTAAATGGTTTTTTATAAGAGTTGCCTTGGCTATGGTATCTCTTCTCAGCAACAGAACAGTGACAAAGAGCAATCCCTTTCCTTTAGTTTTTGATCAGGGAAATACATGGTTTTAGTAGTCACGTTCTTGCATGCAGATTATACTAACAGATTGTGAGACCTTTATGGTAACAGGTACTCAATAAGAAATCTCTCATAAGTAAATGTGAATATTGCCAAGTCCAAAGACATAAGTTCAATCCACAGAACTTACACTGTGGGAAGGAGAGAACAGACTCCTGTACACTGTCCTCAGACATCTAAATGTGCACTATGTCATGAGATTACCCACACGTATAAACACAGATTAAATGAATACATACATAAATGTAATATTTTAAAATTATAATGACACCTCTATACATCTAAATACATGCACTTTCCAATCTAATGTACTCCATTTAAAAACATGTAAAAAATACTTCTGGGTTTAGAAAATAACTCAGGAGTCCAAAGGCATATTCTAATACTCCTGGAACATTAATGACAATATTTTAGAGTATATGATATTGAATGGGCTTTGGGGAAAGAAACATACCTGTGTTTACACGTGATATTCTGGTAAAGGGTATTTTCTAACTTCCAAACAAGCAGTCCACAAGCTTGCTTTCAAAAACACAATTTTCAACAACAACCACAGCCCCAGTATTCTCAGCAGGAATCTATTTCACACAGTTAACAGAGCAGCATTCCCATGATCCTCCATTCCATCTCTGACTTCTTAAGTTCCCTACATTTATTTTTATAATGAGTGTTGATTTACTCCCTAAAGGTCCTTAAACATAATCTTCACAAAATCCAAAAGTGATCAACATTAAACGTATTATTCATAAACTTGGTATTTATTAATAATGTATTATAAGCAAAATACTGCCTTTATTAAGGAATACAAATACTGAAGAAAAATATTTACTACAGCTCATTCCAATTTTCCTGTCTAATATATTTTTTGTCACTGTTCACTTATAAATCTATCTCCTTCCCATCTAATACATGCAGTAAGAAAACCCTCTCCTTGCCTTCTAACATCTGACATCTGACTCTATTAAATAAAATATTTTTTATTTTTTATTATCTACTTGTTTATCCGTGTGTGTCTGAGTGTGTGTGTGTATGTGTGAGAGAGGAGAGAGTGGGGGGAGACCATGTACATATACACCACATGTAATCAGAGAACAACTTTTCATAGTTCCAACTTGTAGGTCTTTAGAATTGAACCTTGTCTTAGTCAGTGTCCTGTTGCTGTGAAGAGAAACCATGACTAGGGCAACTCTTATAAAGAAAGACATTTAATTTGGGCTGGCTCACAGTTCAGAAGTTTAGAACATTGTCATCATGGTGGGAAGCAGGGAGGCATCTGGTCAGACATGGTATCTGACAGGTTGCTGAAATTTCTACATCTGAATCAGCAGGCAGCAGGAAGAGAGAGACACCGGGCTTAGGTTGAGCATTTGAAACACCTGTCCCCTGTGACAGATTTCCTCCAGCAAAGCCACACCTACTCCAACAAGGCCACACCTCCTAATCCCTGTCAAGTAAGGCCACTCTCTAATGACCAAGCATTCAAATATATAAGCGTATGGGGAATCATTGTAATTCAAACTACCACAAACCTATTAAGCCATTTTGCTGGGCCCTAATATCTTATTTTTTTAAGCTCATACAGAGAGTAAAAAATTACAGCCTGGGCTTTTTTAAGAACCTATGACTAAATCTACACAGCTACACTTATATGCATATATCCTCTAGTAGCATGGCCTTATTATTTTGTAATTGACTAAGAGGTTTGTTACGTGAGAATTATAGATGCCGACCATTGCATTTTGTGGTATCTGAAAGAAACACTGAGATGTTGCTTGTGTCACCATCATTGACAGTCATCTTTTGCAGCAGGGTTAAGATTCCTTCTTTTCTAGGCTAGTTTTGAAAGTCATTTAATGCAACATATGATTTGTCTCTCAGTGGATTTTACTAATGACTGCTTAAATTTTTTTCTACTGCTGACCAGACAAGATAGTTCCCATCCGTTTTGAGTGATTTTAATCAACTTTTGTCCTTGCTGTTGTGATGATTGCAGAGACTTAAGTTTCTGAGTCATGACCTAGTTTTACTCTTTGCTCAAGTGGATTTCAAAATTGTTTTGCATTTCAGAGGCATAACCAATAGATAAGAAAAGAGAGTCCAGCTAGGGTCATACAGAACCTTTCTCCACCCTCTTTTGTCTCAGTATCTCTGAGATATAACTTAAATCAAATCTCACAATACACTAAAGTCATAAGCAGTCTTAAAACTTGGCCTCATCATTGGCAATATCACAGAGAAATACTTTACTTTGTATCATCTTTCAAGTCTCTGGTTCTGTGTTCTTTCTTTAGTTGAGATGCTCGAAATTTAGTCTCTTTGGGTCTATGTTGATCTGTTATCCCATGAGTACTTCATCTCCCACACTGTATTCTCTCCCTAACTAAACTATTAACTCTCTGAGTGTAAGGATGAACAGACTCTTGTGCTCTCCAGTAATATGAGATGGGTAATGATCACTTTTTGACTGCTGAATGATCATTGTGTGAGGTGATACCAAGCAGCTCTGCTGTGTATTCGCTAAGTTATCTCTTACTTCATATGCACTTTATTGGTCAGGTACAAACTATAGAAGATGACTTGGAAACAGATTTCTACAAGGACTTAGCCACTTTCAGAAATAATGAAGATCAAGCCGATTGGTCGTCGGATAAAAAGGGAAATTCTTTCCATGTACCGATTTTTTATTCCTCAAAGAAAAGTGAAAGTTTCCAACGTAACTCCGCCTTCAGAAAAGCCATTAAAGCCTCCCACAAGATGGTAAGGGAAATAGTTGATGATTCATTCTTTCTTCACAATGAATAACTAACAAAGCAATCAAGCATCAAGAAACCAAACATTTCTATATCAGTAGGATTTCTAAGAGATGCTTAAATAGACTCTTTCGTAACTCAGTTTAGTATTAAAGATATGCTGCTGCATGGGGTTGTTCTTGCTTTATTTTCAGTTTTCTGTCCCAGGCTGTGATCAGTATGGATTGTTTCCGATAAATTTTAAGGCTCATTTTTATTTTCATATACATGTTTATATGTGTGAATAAGTATATGCCACACATGTGTGCATACCCACAGACCCAGAAGGGGGTGTGAGGTCCCTTCAAACTGGAATTATAAATAATTGTGAGATGCTGGATGTGGGTACAGGGACCAAGCCCAGGTACTAAGGAAGAATAGTTAAGTCTCTTAACTGCTGATCTGTCTCTCTAGTCCCCAAGAAGATTATCTTTTTAAGCATTTGGAAGTTATACAGAATGAAAGGTGTCATTATGATGCTGCCATTGATGGGGATATTTTTTAGGCTGCATGTGATATTAATGTATTTTCTTCATTTTAAAAAAATCTTTCGAGACTTTCATATATGAGCATTGTATTTATATTGTTTCTACCTTTTCCTCTACCTCCCCCTTGCCCCTCCACTCTCTTTTAAATTTAATACCTTTTCTTTATTATTATTGTTTTATACAAACACACATACACACACACATACACACGCACACATGCACACAAACACACATATTTAACTTACTGAGTCCATCTAGTGTTGCTCACATGTATGTGTGTAGAGCTGAAACCTTGAGACTTTATAATCTATTGGGTGATTCATCCCTGGAGAAAACTGAGTCTTACTTCCTCAGGAGCCATTGATTGCCTGTACATCATCATCTAGGTGTAGGATCTTGTGACACTCCTTTTACTTTGGCATGTTTGCTAGTGGTCATTATGCAGGTCTTGTTTAGATTACTATATTGTTGAGACTTCATGAGTTGAAATTTCGCTGTCATGTTTAAAGGAAATTTTTTTAAATTATGCATTCATTTAGTGTGTGTGTGCATTTCATGTGTGTGCATATACACACTGTACAATATGTCTGTGGCGGTCAGAGCATCACCTGTTAGAGTTTATTCTCTATTTCTCTTATGTGAGTATCAGGGATCAGCCTCAGGTCATCAAACTCTCCTTAACTAACTGAAAGTTTCTTATAAATGACATATAATAACTTTGTCTTTTATGTAATCTGTTTCAGACTTTCTGAAGACATAGGCACTACCTTCTTTTAATCTACTAATTGAGACTATCTTGGGATCTGGTCTTTGATCAAATCCCAAGCTCACTTTGACAATGCATCCATGGCTATACATAGTTGTCTAAAAGTATAGGATAGAGAGGGAAGGAGATGAAGATGCTGGAAACATGTAGCTGACATGCAGGTAGTGACCTGACTTTGAAATAGATTATACAATGTTTTATATATAAATGCTTTAAACATACTAGAGAGCACACATACAAACTCTTCTGTGGACAAAGAGCTAGGTTTTATATCTTAATAACCTTTCCCAAAGTCAAAACATTTGAGGCTATTTGCAGATTAAGGTATATGAAATTGCTACTTTTCAACTGTTCTACCCTAGAATTGTTACCCTTGTATGGCTCAAGACAGTAACAAGATGGATGTAGAAAATCCATCTGAACAGAGGATTCTTTATTCTTGTCCATCTCTGGAGAAAATACTACGACGACCTTTCTTAGTCTGAAAATACTGAAACACACAAAAGACTTGTGAATTGATGCAAGTCCTTCAGCTTAGCCTAATATGTGTTTTCTTTTTCTTTTCTCGGTCTCAGATCTGAATAAATGTTCATTGGGCAGAGAATCTCTTCAGAGCAAAATAATAATCTTGTGAGGCTTGGCTGTTACCTCATTTATGTTACAAAGCCAAAACCATAAAATACAATTCAAGCACAGCAAGATCTCACAAATTGATTAAATGTGCTAATATTGCTTAATACCCTGGTATAATGTACTTCTTGGTCTAAAATTGCCATTTCCAGTCTTTGTGCAGTAGCAATGTATCATGCCTGTGCTTCGGTTATGTTGAGCTGTCAAAGTTGCATGTGTGTCTCCAGTGATTTAGTCTGTAAGGAAAACTATAAATAGTGAACCTCCAAGAGCTTACATTAAGGATACGTGTTTCTTAATAAAAGCACAGAGATACTCCAAGTTTGAGGGCTGTTTGACAAAATTCAAGTGTTAAAGTTCAGAAATAGAATTCATAGGCATCCAAAGAAACATAAACTTCTCAAAGCAACAAACTTTCTCTACCTTGTTCACTTCTATGACAAGTGCACCTGACACAACGGAATAAATTTAAATTGAAGACTAGAACATAGGGAGAGAAGAGAATGGAGTGGGGAAGAGAATAAATGATAGATCCTTTGTAACTTTGCAATGTTTTTGGTTTTTTGCATTAGCAACTTTTTGATTTTGTAATTATAGCATGCAGGAAAATGGCTGTTTTATAATTAACAGTTACAATAAAAATTCTTTTGCTAAAACATGGTAGTTATTCCGTAATCATTGCTTATTTAATACAATTTGTTAGAATCAGGAGATTAGACAAAATACATAATTTGTAAACACAGCATACCTGAATACGCTCATAAATACCAGTAGTTAAGTGGGAGAATGCAAAGGAATGAGATCACAACATGGTATCAATTGTTTGACCTTGAATTAACCTACATAATAAGAAGTGAAAAAACAAGCAGATGTGTTGGCAAAAGAGCCAAGAACAGAATCCTTCACACTTCTGCATATGCCTGTCAGAGAAAGAATATAAAGAATTTGTTTAATTTAATTACTTAGTGATGGAAAATGTGGTGTCCTTTGGCTTTAAGAGTATGAAATGTCACCTGGTGTGCATTTTCTCAATCTGTCAGTAGACAACTAAAATCTGCAGAATCTGATGCTTCTTTGTGGTTAGTGAATATCGCCTTAGCACTTCAGTTGAATCTTTATGCAATCTTTTTTAAATTTTGTTTATTTGCATTAGGGCATTGCAAATAAAAACTCACTGGTGGTGAGCTGTGCACTGACAGTCAGAAAGACTAGTTAGTGTTTCTGATCACTGCTTTCTCCCTTGCTAGAGAATGAATACTGGAAGCAGGCAGTGTACATTGTTGAGATAGTCCCATCTGTTTAGTACTTTGAACATCAAAGGGAAAAGATACTGGTGTGCAGCCTGAAGAGTGTAGCTTTTGTGTGGGAACACGAAATGGAGTTGAATTATTTTACGTCCTGCGATAGGAATGGGGCTAATGAGAAGTTGAAGACATTTCAAGAATTGTTCAAGTTTCCATTATCTCTGGCTCCATTTCATTAATTTTTTTCCTTATGCTTTTTGCCCTTTTTCCTTAGGATTCTAGCTTTGTCAGGATCCATAAAGTGATAAAAGTCTTAAACTTCACAATGAAAACAACAGACCTGCACCTTTCAGATGTCTTCCTGAAGGCCCTTGTCCACCTCCCTTTAGAATACAACTCTGCTTTGTACAGCCAGATATTTGATGACTTCGGGACCCACTACTTCACCTCAGGCTCTCTGGGGGGCAAGTATGACCTTCTCTACCAATTCAGCCGCCAGGAGCTACAGAACTCAGGTGTGTGAGTGTCGGTTGACTTGGCACAACAATAACATGGATGCATCTTTTCTCCTACTGCATCACTCTCCCACGCCTGCATTCTCCTGCTCCATCATTCTAATAACTTGGCTCTAACTACACTTACACCTTTTGCTGTTGCCAAAACTGAGATGAAGAATAATCACAAGCAAGCACACTTCAGTAAAATATGAATAGTAACTAAGAACCGAAAGGAAAGAAGAAAGTGTGTTTGACCTCTGTGGCCCAGTATCAGTCACGTCACTAAGAAGAGAGATGATGACCAGTACCAAAACAAGGAAGAGAGTTCCTTAAATTATATATAGTTTACGTATATTTTTTGGCAAATAACTAATGATCTACAGCAAATTCAATATCAAGTATTCTCTTCTAATGATTTTAAGTAGAGACCAATAGAGTAAGATAAAAGAATAGAAATTTGAGAAGAGACTAAGTTAATATAGGCCAAATATTTATAACTATTGAAACTCGCAAACAAGTAAGTGAAAAGTATTTTATTTTAAGAAAGTTTTCAATGTTATGTCCTAAGGAACAGAGCAAATATTTGAGCTTATATACAAAAGTGCAATATACTAAGAATCTTGGTTTCTTGAGTTTTATCTAAAATTTCAAATACTAATTATCACTATTATTATATGTATAACATCTTTAGATTACTTTGCTTTCAGACACATGTGTGAAATGAAACAGCGCCCCTGTGATGGTCTCTCCTATGTGTCTTGAGACAAAACCTGGGAAATAACGGTAACCAGACAATTCACCTGAATAGGAAAAACATTATTCATCAGTAAGATTTTGTGCAAAAAGATGTAGACATTCATTTTAAGAGATAGTAGCATACCAGCACTGGGGTTAGTAGTCCTCTGTTCTTATGTCTCAATATAGAAAATACTGATATGTAATATGCCCTGTCCTGAGTCCTTCCAAATCATGAGCTCCCTCTTGGTCTGCTTCCTAATAAAGGGAATAAAACAAGTGCCATTGCAGGTTTTCAGAAAACGAATTTTAAAAATTGATCTGGTATAAAGCTATGGTATGTATAACACATCATGATGTGCTATCTATAGTACCTGTCAATTGTGTTGTATTTTTAGCCATTCTTTCTATTGAAGCAAAGCTTGCACGATGTATTGGGTGTATTCCACTACTTAAAATAGCATCAACATTATCACTGTGCACAAACAGTTAGAGGAAACCCCTAGTCCGTGCCTTGATTTCATCTGCCTTGCAGATAAAATTATTCTGGTCACTACTGCTCTACAATAGGCAATGAATTCCCATTTGATGAGTGATCTTATTATGCATTCAGACCAATGCCTCTGAAGGCTTAGAGGCTAGATCAAAGAACTGTGTGAATCCTCAACCAGATACCCAATATTTCAGAAGTTGAAGGTCTGTAACCAAAATGGAGAAGCAACAGACTTTGCTTTCCTCCTAAAACATTCTCACCTTCAGTCTCTTCCTCAATAAACAGAAGTAGAGATTGACAAATACAGAGTGAAGCAAAGAAGGGTTGAGATTCGATAGGAAACTAAAATTAAACATAAAATTAATATGTACATATTCATATACATGTATTTAGAGACATCATATACACCAGATATATATACAGATATTATACATATTCACTAACTATAGTATATACAACAAACATATGCACGTAGATATATCCCATATATCTAATAACATTGTGTTCAATATCCTTTTTTATTGGATATTTTATTTATTTACAATACAGATGTCATCCCCTTTCTCCATTTCCCCTCCCTAGAACCCCTTATCCTATACCCCCTCTTCCTTTATACTTTTATACCACTTTGGTTACATGCATGTATTAAGGTCAGTTCTAGGTTGAGGGTCTAGCAATACAATAGATGTAAATAGTCAAGGAACAATATAATAAACACAAATAGTCAAAGAAAAGCAAGTCATTAAACTCAATTACATGAACACTTCCGTGATCACTGTTTCTAAAGGCTTATCAGGATGACCACAGTATCTGAATCTACTTTCCTGTCCTAGCCCAAGGTCATTTTCATGTCTGAAGTCTACTTCCTTGTTCTAGCCTAAAATTTAGTTTCCTGTCTGAAATTACTTCTTTGTTAAAGCCTAATATTTAGATTTCTGCCTGAGATTACTTCTTTGTTGTAACCTAAGATTTAGATTCCTGCCTGAAATTACTTCTTTGTTCTAGCCTAATATCAGATTCCTTTCTGAAGCTTACTTCCTAGTCCTTGGCCAATGTCATATTCTTGCCAAGCAGCCCATTTCCTTGTCCTTGGCCCATGTCAGATTCTTGCCAAGCAGCCCCAAAGACTCTACACTTCTCCCAGTGTTTTATTTAATTAACAAGACTGAGCCTGTCTTAGGTCATTGTGACAAGAATGTCTTTCTTACCTGTCATGGAATATGCATTATCAAAAGCAATGCACTTGTGTCTTAGGTTGGTAAGACTCTGCAGAATCTTACCAGTCCTTGGCATACCAGCCTATTAAATTAATAACTCTCTCTGGGGGTTAATTATCAGTTTCAAGTTGTATACTTTGGCTGCCAGCCTGTTGATGTAGTTAGAGACAAGCTTTAACATGATGGGCAGGAATAAAAGTATTCCCAGGACAAGAAGGGCTAGCCTGATCAAGCTATATATGCCATTCCTGAGGTTTGATCAAAAAGGAAATACTGACCTCAGGCCATAGATCATTCTATTGGCATTATCTACAGCATCAAAGCTCAACAGAGCAGCATTTTTTAAATTCATAATCTTACTATGCACAGTTAACACACCCAGAGAGGTGTTAGGATTATGGCAAGTATCCTACAGGTGTCTTTAAACTTTTTTCTAATTATAATGAAAATCATTGTAAATTTTAGAAGTAACACTACTCCAATGATATTTGTCATGACACTTTGAATGGCTCTTAACTCTTGAACCCTGAACCTTCTTCAGATAATTTGAATAGGTTACAGAGCATCATCCATTGTTCCAGATACCTATATAAACCGTTTTGTATAATCAATACATTAGTAACGATTTTTGCTAGATGGTTAACAAAAATAGTTGTCTTAACTCCTTGTGTCAATGCTACTGCAGAAGCAGTGGTGCTAGCAATTAATGAAATTAAAGCTGTTATACCAGCAATAATCAAGCCCACTACCCTCTTGCTTCTGCTTAAAGCCTAACTCATTTATTCCAGCACTTTCAAGTTTTTTCAAAGAAACAAGGCTTTCTAATACTCAGGGCAGTAAGACAAAAGCTGGTTGATAGAACCTCATAACAGACATGCCAGGTTTCAACACACTAACCCAATTGAAAATTGTATAGTCAATCCAACTTACAATAAATATTGTAGAGAGACAAAAACAATTTTAGCTTGACAATTAAAGGAGCCTTAAAACATGCCCTAACACTTGTTTGAAATCCAGATCCTGTCCCAACTTTATCTCTTGCTATCATAACATTAGAGTGAACTACAGCTAACTTCCAAATATGTTTCTGACAATGTCCAGATCTAGCCTTCCAAATATAGACTGTTATTTCCAATATTGGATTGATTTCTAGACATGATTGAATCCTAATAGCCAGTCACCTTAAAGAAAAATACAAGAGACATTATAATTTATCTTTTTGATTCTCTATCACACAAGGTCTAAAAACTTGAGGCAAGGCAGCTTGTCCCATCTGGGATATAGTCAAGCAAAGGTAGGTCAGGAACACATGCCCAATACAGCTCCCCAGTCATCCTTGTCAGGGCACTCAGCAAGCTCACAGGTCGGCATCATTCTTTGTCTCAGCAACAGTATGTCTCACCAATCTTTTTAAAATTCCATGGGCCTCTTCCATAATACCTTGTCCTTGAGGATTATATGAAATCTCCGTAATAAATTGTTGACCAAATGTCTCCACTACTTGACTACAATTGCCAGATCCATTATCTGGTTTTTTTATTGGATATTTTATTTATTTGCCTTTCTATGTTATCCCCTCTCCCATTCTCCCCCAAAACTCCTTATCCCATCCCCCCTCCTCCTACTTCTATGAGGATGTGCCCCTACCATTCACCCATTCCCACCTCCCTGATCCGAATTCCCCAACACTAGAGAATCCAAACTTTCAGGGACGAAGGCCCTCCTCTTCCACTGATGCCTGACAAGGCCATCCTTAACTACCTATACAAGTGGAGCCATGAGTCCCTCCCTTTATGTTCCTAGGCTGGAGGTTTAGCCCTGGGAGCTATGGTTGAGTATTTTGATACTTCTTCTTCTAAGAAGGACCAAAGCACCCATACTTTGGTCTTCTTTCTTCTTCTTGAGCTTCATGTGGTCTATGCGTTGTATCTTAGGTATTGTGAGCTTTTGGACTAATATGCACTTATCAGTGAGTACCATGTGTGTTCTTTTGTGATTGGGTTACCTCACTCAGGATGTTATTTTCCAAATCCATCCATTTGCTTAAGAATATCTCAAATTCATTGTTTTTAATACCTGAGTAATACTCCATTGTGTAAATGTACCACATTTTCTGTAACCATTCCTCTGTTGAAGGACATCTGGGTTCTTTCCAGCTTCTGGTTATTATAAATAAGGCTGCTATGAACATAGTAAAGCATGTGTACCTGTTATATGTTGGAACATCTTTTGAATATGTGCCCAGGAGTGGTATAGTTGGGTCCTCAGTTAATACTATGTTCAATTTTCTGAGGAACCATCAGACTGCATTCCATAGTGGTTATACCAGTTTACAATCCCAGAAACAATGGAGGAGTAGTCCTCTTTCTCCACATCCTCACCAACATCTGCTGTCACCTGAGTTTTTGATCTTAGCCATTCTGACTGATGTGACGTTGAATCTCAGGGTTGTTTTGATTTGCATTTCCCTGATGAACTGAGAATGTTGAACACTTCTTTAGGTGATTCTCAGCCATTCGAGTTTCCAGAGTTGAGAATTCTTTGTTTAGCTCTGTACCCCATTTTTAACAGGGTTATTTGATTGTCTAGAGTCTAATTTCTTCAGTTTTTTGTATACCTTGGACATTAGCCCTCTATCAGATGTAGGATTGGTAAAGATCTTTTCCCAATCTGTTGGTTGCCTCTTAGTCCTATTGACAGTGTGCTTTGCCTTACAGAAGCTTTGCAGTTTTATGAGGTCCCATTTGTCAATTCTTGATCTTAGTGCATAAGCCATTGATATTCTGTTCAGGAACTTTTCCCCTGTGCTCATGTGTTTGAGGCTTTTCCACATTTTCTCTTCTTTTAGGTTCAGTGCATTTGGTTTTATGTGGAGGTCCTTGATCCACTTGGACTTGAGCTTTGTACAAGGAGATATGTATGGATCAATTTGCATTCTTCTACATGTTGACCTCCAGTTGAACCAGCACCATTTGTTGAAAATGCTGTCTTTTTTCCACTGGATAGTTTTAGCTCCAATGTCAAAGATCAAGTGACCATAGGTATGGGGGTTCATTTCTGGGTCTTCTATTCTATTTCATTGATCCTCATGCTTCTCTCTGTACCAATGCCATGCAGTTTTTTTTTTATCACTATTGCTTTGCAGTACAGCTTGAAGTCAGGGATGGTGATTCCCCCAGAAGTTCTTTTATTGTTGAGAATAGTTTTTGCTATCCGGGTTTTGTGTTATTCCAAATGAGTATGACGATTGATCTTTCTATCTCTGTGAAGAATTGAGTGAGAATTTTGATGGAGATAGCATTAAATCTGTAGATTGCTCTTGGTAAATGGCCATTTTTACTATATTAATTCTTCCAATCCATGAGCATGGGAGATATTTCCATCTTCTGAGATCTGCTTCGATTTTGTTCTTCAGGAATTTGAAGTTTTTGTCATACAGATCTTTTACTTGCTTGGTTAGAATCACACCAAGGTATTTTATATTATTTGTGACTATTGTGAAGGGTGTCATTTCCCTAATTTCTTTCTCAGCCTGTTTATCTTTTGAGGAGAGGAAGGCTACTGATTGTTTGAGTTAATTTTATATCCAGCAACTTTGCTAAAGTTGTTTATCAGGTTTAGTAATTCTCTGGTGGATGTCTTTTGGTCACTTAAGTACACTTTGTATCAACTGCAAGTAGTGCAATTTTGACTTCTTCCTTTCCAATTTGTATCCCTTTGACGTTCTTTTCTTGTCTAATTGCTCTGGCTAGGACTTCCAGTACTATATTGAATAGATAGGGAAAGAGTGGGCAGCCTTCACTAGTCCCTGATTTTAGTGGGATTGCTTCAAGTTTCTCTCCATTTAGTTTGATGTTGACTGCTGATTTGCTGTCTATTGCTTTTACTATGTTTAGATATGGGCCTTGGATTCCTGATCTTTCTAAGACTTTTACCATGAAGGGGTGTTGAATTTTGTCAAATGTTTTCTCAGCTTCTAGTGATATGATCATGTGTTTTTTTTTTTCCTTTGAGTTTGTTTATATAGTGGATTACATTGATGGATTTCTATATATTGAACCTGGGCTAGCATTTCTGTTCTCTTAGGGTCTATATGACATCTGTCCAGGACCTTCTGGCTTTTATAGTCTCTGGTGAGAAGTCTAGTGTAATTCTTATAGGTCTGCCTTTATATGTTACTTGGCCTTTTTCCCTTACTGCTTTTAAAATTCTTTCTTTGTTTTGTGCATTTGGTGTTTTGATTATTATGTGACGGGAGGTATTTCTTTTCTGGTCTAGTCTATTTGGCGTACTGTAGGCTTCTTGTATTTTTATGGGCTTCTCATTCTTTAGGTTAGGGAAGTATTCTTCTATAATTTTGTTGAAGATATTTATTGGCCCTTTAAGTTCGGAATCTTCACTCTCATCTATACCTATTATCCTTAGGTTTGGTCTTCTCATTGTGTCCTGGATTTCCTGGATGTTTTGGGTTAAGAACTTTTTGCACTTTGCATTTTCTTTGTCAGTTGTGTCAATATTTTCTATAGTATCTTCTCCACCTGAGATTCTCTCTTCTATCTCTTGTATTTGGTTGGGTGATGTTTGCATCTGTGACTCTTGATTTTTTTCCTAGGTTTTCTATCTCCAGGGTAGTCTCTCTTTGTGATTTCTTTATTGTTTCTACTTCCATTTTTATGTCCTGGATGGATTTGTTCAATTCCTTCACCTGTTTGTTTGTGTTCTCTTGTAATTCTTTAAAGGATTTTTGTGTTTCCTCTTTAAGGGCTTCTGTCTGTTTACCTTTGTTCTCCTCAATTTCTTTGAGAGTGTTATTTACTTCCTTCTTAAAGTCCTCTATCATCATCATTAGGAGTGATTTTAAATCTGAATCTTGCTTTCCTTGTGATATGGGGAATTCAAGACTTTGTGGGGAAACTAGGTTCTGATGATGCCAAGTATCCTGTGTTGCTGATGCTTATGATCTTGCGCTTGCCTTTCACCATCTAGATCTCCTTAGTGCTACCTGCCCTCTTTTTCTGACTGGAGCCTGTCTTTCCTATTACCTTGGTTGTGTCAGAACTGTTTGGGGTTGGTGTTGCTGCTCAGGCCCAAACCAGAAGGAGCCAGTGCCCCTGGCCAGGAGTGAATTCCTGGGTCCAAATGGGTCCCAGTTACACCCTGTTTGGGTCAGGTGTTGCAGTCTCCTTACCTAAGATACTGCTGGGAGTTAGAGCTCCTGAGAGTCCTGTCTCCTCTGGGTTTTGTGGAATTGGATGCAGAGCTGAAGCCCAAGACCTGCTCAGTGCTCGGGTGCAGACCAGAAGGAACCAGTGCCCTGGGCCAGGAGTGAATTCCTGGGTCCCAGTGGATCCCAGTTACTCCCTGTTTGCGGCAGATGTTGTTGTCTCCTTACCTAAGATACTGCTGGGAGTGTGTTCAATGTCCTTATAATTTGAACATTTTTCATTCACAACAGTTTTGAGCTTCACTAGTGTTGTGGTACAATCATAATTATGATGAAAATGAAATACACTGGGACAGAACAAATTCTAAATGGATGGAATTCTCCAAAGGGCGGCCTCTCCTGTTTTCATACCCTCCCTGAATAAATCTTCTCTTTTTCTCACGTTCTTTTTCTTTTTTTACATATCTAGAAATGAAATTAAAAGCAGACTGTAGATTGAAGGTATTGTCAGGCGTTGTTTAATAGCAACTATACCTCTTGTCATTGTTCTTTAAACCAGCTTGGATGTTCCATAGTGGTTTGTCTCCCTCAAGAAGAATGCAATTAAATCAAACTGTGTTTGCTTGCACCATACACTTAGCTGTTTCATTCCTCTGTTGGTCAGTGACCCCATCAGTATGCTAACATCTTGCAGGAAAGTAGGTGGTACTTCAGTGTACACGGTGAAAGAATTTCAGAGTTACAGTGTGAACTGCAAACAGTGGCGATATTCTGAATGTGGAGGTAATGTTTAATGTCCTTTTGTAAGGAAGTCATCGTCTGTTTTGAATTTGAGGAAACAGTAATCACTTCACTCTTTCTCAGTAGTAGCTTTTCTTTTATTTGTAAGCCTTTACCATGTATTAGTAAAACAAATCTCATTAAAAAAAAAAAAAACCTGAGCATAGTAGTTTGACTAGTGCTGCCGAATTGCTTATTCAGAACAGGTTGAAATGATACAGAAATGTCTCATTCCTCTACCATAACAAAAAGACAGTGGGGTGCCTGGGATATCCCCAGTTAATATGTGCAAAAACCACACAGGGTACTATGTATGAGGACAAGCAGGCACACATAGAAAGTCACTGGTGAGACCTTGACTCTATAGTCACAGTACTGTCGATGCCATGGGCCAGTCATCCTTCACTTCCTTAAGGATTCATACATAGCCCTGAAATATATGAAATTAACATTACCCTTAAGTAGATTGTTGTGTTACAATCAACTAGTCATGTAAAATTTAATTCTGACTTATAAATTTTAAAAAGCAGATGAAAGGATAATAAAAACATTTGTACACTATAGTTGCAATAAAGCAGTACAATTGCTTCAAATTTTGACTTATAAAAGTTATCAGATACCCATACTTATTCTTCAAGACTGAATGAAATAAATATCCTTTTTCATTTGTTAGAGTTGAAAATGTAAATACAGGGGCTTTTTCAAAACTTTTTTTTTTTACTCCTAATAAAATGTACCTTCAAATGGGTCAGACTTAAAACACAGAAAGGAAAAGACAACTGAAGAAGATTGACCTTCCTCACTCCATGCACGTCTCCCCTGAGAAATCTGTGCCTTCATGTCTTCATTTCGGCATCAGACCTGATCTGATGTCTGCCTGAATCTCTCAGAGTACTTGTCCCTGAGCATTATAACCTGCAACCATAAGTGCTGTAATTTGATAAAGTCTTTGCTTTAAAGGAGTTAAGAGCTGGCATCACAGTCTCTCTCCCACAGTCAGATGTCTTGGAACACTATGAAGAAAATAGGAAGCATCAATTTCCTTCACATTATACCAGATAAGTAGTACAAACTCTACCTTTAAGTACACTAGTCCTGTCTGTCTGTGTTGTCCCAGCCTCACAGACTCAGAGGTCAGTGAGCATGCTTACAAGCACTGTGATAGAAGTGATTTGGGTATTCAGGTGTAAAAAGCTTTAACAATTGATGACAAAAAATTGATAAAGTGTGCAGTTTGTAAAGGTCTTCTAATGGAATGATTTTAGCCTCAGAGCATAAGAGTTTTCACATGACATATAATATAGCAGAGACCCACCCAATGAGAGTAGTTCTGGGGATCCTGGAAGATGATAATTCCACCTCCCAACCTGAACAGACAGGAATTAGGTAGTGCTTCCTCACTTGAGCCAACAGGGAAATAATGTCAAATATAGATTTGAATTCAGATAAAGAGACAAAATAGCCAACAAAGAGTCTGAAGAGCTCATTGGTCAAGAATTTAGAACTTCTATTATAATAAAAAGGTTTGAGGAGTGTCTTAGGATGGTGAGCCCTCCCAGTTAGGGGCAAGGGTCTTGAGATGCTCTCTTACCCATCATTGACTATCCGGCTTAGCGTGTAAGTTAGGGGTTAATCCTCATCAGTCTTGATGATAGAGGTTTCAGAGTCCCCTACTTCCAGCCTGTAATAATGGACCTGTATGGGTTTCATTTGAATAGCATCTATCTGTTGTCGTACAAAAGCCATCAGTCTGTTGAACAGCATGAACCCGAGAGACAAAAGACTTAATGCCTGAATGGTTGGTGTAAACCATTCTACCTTAAAGCAACACTCTTTTTTAAGGGTAGCACACAACTCCCTCTGTTGGAGGAGTAAAAACTATAAGCCTCTTCTATTCTGTAGCACTATTTTAGCTAAGGAGGGTAATGAATTCTACAAATGCGATATAGCAGATTCCATTCTTTCTAAATCTATATAAGTACAGAACTGATGATAGCTTTAATCTTAACAAAACAAGTAAGGAAATCTCTGTCCCTGCCCCAATCAATCTCAAACCCCAAAAACAACTATAGTAACTGTGAGCGCCACCTTGTAACCGCCCGAGCTGCCCCACGTTTGGGGGACACATTGTAAAGGCCCGTTCTGCTGCTCTGGTCCACGGGTTAGGGCCTAGCAAGAGAGAGAGTGGGGACGAAGACTTGAAGAATGGAGACAAGACAGGGAGTCTGATCAAGTCTCTTCAAGTCTCATTTATTGGAAGGAAATCCTGGGTATTTATACCCTTTACCACGTGCCTTGCCCTCGTGGACAAGCACAGCTGAAGGCACTATGTCATGTGCCTTGCAGCGTGGATATCATGTGCGCCTAGCTAGCAGCATGGAGACCATGTGCGCCTAGCTGCTGTCAGCACTAAACATCAAAACAAGATATGTGAGAAAAACAAGATGTTTATCAGAGTGTGCTCAGCTGTTGTGGGCTGTTGAAAACAAGTCTCTTGTCAGGGTATATGGCTCAAGATGGCTGCAAAGATGATAACCGCTTTCGGCTAGGAGTCGGCTCCCAAAAGGGGAGTGGGGATAGAATGAGTAACCAAGTCATGAGGAGGAAGGCCAAATAAATACGAAAGTGAGTGGTGAATGACAGACAGGCAGCCAGGATTCACCTTGAAATGATGCACAAGCCAAGTGGCTTATGTCTCAAAAAAGCAGCTAAGGGTACAAAATGTGCCTCACAGTGAGAAGCAGACATGATGTCCAGGGCAGAAACAGTGCTTAGCACTAAGGATAATCTGTATCGTCCATTGTGTGCTGTGATAAGGGCGGGCTGGGAGAGACAACAGCCTCATGGGATGCACTACAGTGGCCTCATGAATGCATCAAAAGTGAAGACTCACAGAATCTCTTCCATTTGCCATTTCCTCAGGAACCATGTGGGGCTGAATCTCGGAGCAAAGCAGCCTATTAGAGCTAAGCAGGACAAAAGCTGGCAATCGTATCTGGCCCCCAAGAGTACCCAGACCTGCATAGTCCACTTCCTTGAATTCTCAACGGTGCATTTTCAAGGGAGTTTGCTTGTATTTATCTTCCAGGTTTAACAGAAGAAGAAACTCGAAACTGTGTCCAGTATGAAACAAGGAAACGTATTCTTTTTGTTAAGAAAACATACAAGGAAGAACGGTGCACCAAAAATAAGATGTCTGAAAAATATGAAGGTAAAGATGTGCTCTGGGCACTTTATCCAGCATGTCGTGAGGCTGCCTGTCATTTAACAATATTGTGCATGACTGCTGTGTCTTCGTTTATATTGTTTGTCAGCCTAAGAACACCACATGCTATGAGGGAAGGTATAAATTAAAAAAATATATATCATCAGCACTGCTTAAGAAGTAGGCATGGCTAAGGTGTTCTTTTATTCTTTCACTGTTCAATTCAATGAACCGTGTATTGATTTTTCTCTTAAGTTGAACTCTTTATCAGGCATTGAAAATTAGATTATAAACCAGACACCCCCACTAAGCATCTTAGAAAGCAAAGATATGTAGGTAACTAAGCATTAAAAACATATATTTGTAATGAGAATGCTGGAATTCCTGTCACCTATCACCACAAAGGCATGTGCGCAGAGACAGGAATTGAATCTTTAAGTTCTATTTGATTCAGACCTGTGTTCTGAGAAGGAAAAAGACTGGCATGCTGTTGGAAGCTGTATTACCCCTGACCAGCAACGTTTATAAGTATGAGGGAAATGAATACAGCAACTACAAGAGGAGCCAATCATGCCAGCGTTCAGTCCCGCTCTTTGGTCACATGGTCATCCACATTTCCGTGACTTGTGGCAGATGTCTACTGTCATCACTCTTTGCACTATTCCCTCATTTTTGGAATGTCTGGATGCAAACCCTTCTAGGAACACTGAGTTTAGGTAGTGTTTGCCTGATGCAAGCATGAATTTCAACTGGGGTATCTGGGCTGAAAGGTAGAATGGGGAGCTTAACTCAGAAATGCACCATTGATCACATGATGTCAAAAACAAGTGTGTGCTGATTCCTTTTTATAATATTCCATCTTACAGAAGCATCTTTATGATGCAACATATGAAAGGGCCCCTGAGGTCTTGTCCCTTGCTATCTCCCATTTTCTCGTATTTATAAGATTGGTAATGTGCATCCAGAAGCTATGCAACTGGTTGAGAGTCACCAGAGCTTCTTATCTCTAATTCTTTGGCATAATTTTGCATAATTTTACACATACACCTATAACTTAATGTCAACATTATTAAACACCTCTATGTCTGAAACAAATATCGTAAACAGAGTGCAAATAGACAAGATTAGAAGACATTTAGTTATTGTCAGGTAGCCATGTGTGCAAACCATTTTTGCAGAACCTCTTGGCTTTAGCTTGTTCTTAAAAGACTGAAATGAAAGACTCCATTCTTGGTTTTATGTCCCTATTAACCTCAGGCTGTCTTCTAATTTGTTAAACTACTATTTTAACTTCCTATGTTGGAGGACTAGAGTCTAGTGCTACTATGCATAGTATAAACATTTTGATTCTGGCAATTTCTACTCTTATCCAAGAAAAATTTTCTCAAAGTCATTATTGATTTATCAGCAATAGTTTGATCTTGGTTGCCCCTCTGCTACGGCAAAATACATCTGGGTTTGTTTGATCTAACTCCATGTCATAGTACCTAAATTATATTGATGACATAATGTGACAAATTAAGTCACTTGATCATGTATTTTTAAACTATAAAGCTTTGTTCTGTTTGTATATAATTTGGGGGTTATAGATTTCATACATAAGTGCTTTATTTACAATATTTCTACTCTTTTGTATTCCTTCCAACTCCTTCCATGTTCCTCCTTCATCCATTCCCAAATTCATGACCTCTCGTCTTCTATAGTTATTATTACATATATATTGAGTCCATATAGTGTAGCTCATATAATCATGTTTAGTGCTAACTACTTGAGATTATACAACATAGGTGGACACTCAACCCTAAAGAATACTAATACTCCCTTCTCAGTACCAATTACCTATAGTCCTTTGTCTAGAGATCGAGCCTTGTGAGATACCCCACCCACCCAGCATGTTGACTGATGTTATCAGTATGAGGAAAACAAGTTTTCCTCAACCATACTGAGATTTGATAGGTTCAACTTCCCTGGCATGTGTAGAAGATAGTGTGCAGCAGCAGACATACTGTTTCTATGGCTTCTGCATCCTCTCTGGTCTCTTTTCACCAGTCTTCCCTGATGTAGGATTACATTTGATGTATGAGTTGGGGCTGGACACGCCATGGCCACTTACTCTCTTTTTGGCCAGGTGTGGAGCTATGAAATAGCCTCTATCTGTTGCAAAAGGAAGCTTCTGTAATGAGGGATGGGAGCCAAGTGTCTCCATGGATAGAAGGATAACTTTTTAGAGGGGAATTTTTTAGATATAAATTATAAAGGTTTTGTTTGCTCTTAGGACTCAGGCAGGCTTTATTGCTATTGGATTTTTAAAGTTCTTACAAATTAGTTTCCTTGCCTCATAAGAGTCTGAGAGTTATAGAGAATACGACATTCTAATAAAGAGTTGTCCAAGATAACAGAGATTTCAATGACCTTGGATGGTGAGCCATCTTGTCTGAGGAAAAAGTTAGAGGGAAAGAGAATACAGAGAAAGCCTCAATTCTTTATATATTCACCTTAATTGGGGTTTGGGATACAAAGGGCATCTGCTCTCTGTAGAACTGGAAAGAAAGCAAATGGCTACTTTTTTCTTTTCCAGTAAGGCATAAGAACAGTTAGAGCAATTTTTCAGAACATTCTCCCAAGAGGCCGTCATGAGGAACGAATCCTGTGCCACCCATTCCAACAGTCATAGCCCTGAAATAAATCAAACTGAACTGACTATAGAAAAATGTGCCCTTAAGAGGCCACAAAGGTCTTAATGGAGAAAAGAGAACAAAATAGACCTGAAAGCATTTTAAAACCAGAAGCAAGTATGCCCTTGTCACACCTGGATGCGATCCTGAGACCTTACCTCTTTCTCTACAGAGCCAAACTTTTCCAACCATCTAAACAACTCATGTCCTGTCCTATGCCTTGAAATTATGACTAACTTCTACTTTATATAAAATTCTTCTCTTCATTTACCAGAGTCACTGAAAGCTACTCATTCTGCTCTAAACACACAGAAGCTAGATCATAGAAACTCCGAAATTTGAAATTTGCATTCTCACAAAGAATACAGATGAAAAGCAAATACAAGTATTTTGCTCTAATAATTAATAGAAAATGCTAAATATAGTATTAGAACATATCAGGTATGCAGGGCTTTGTGGGTGTGTATCTAAGTGTGTATACTTGTGTTAAGCCTGATCAAAATAAAAATAACAAACTTGTCAACTACATTTACACTGTATTCTACCATCCAAAAATGAAACATGGAAAACAGTATGTAATATAATTTTTTTATAAACATGGGTTGAGAAAACACCCCCACAAGACTGACCTGTGGGGAAGATTGGGAATTATTTTCCTCAATTGGCTCTACTCAACGACTTCCCACACATGTTCAAAAAATGACTCTAATATGACCTTATTGTGCTGCCCACATGAAAAAGAAGACACAAAAATAGGAGAGCAACACATTGAGAAGAAGAATACAAGTGGTCCAGAAGAGGGTGTAAAAGAGAGAAACAGGAGGTGAAACTACTAAAATGTATTATGTATATGTATAAAATAGACAACCATTTTTTTCAATTCAAAAAGAAATGGAATAGTCCACACATTCACAGATAGGATTTTCTGTGTCCTCAACAGAATCAAATATATGTCTCAAATTCCCATTCCTTCTAAATAGTAGAAACATATAAAATTGCCAGTGGAATATGAATCTGTTGCTCTGGGTTTTAATTTTTACTTTTTAATCAGATAAAAGACTCTTTGACTGTTCCCCTTTGGTGATTCCTGGGGCTAATTTTGGTATGTAGTTATCTGTGCACATGAGCACTTGCACACTTGTTGAGGGAACATAGGGACACTCTGGCATCAGAGAAGGAATTACATTTTTGTAAGCTTGTTGCCCTTGGATTTACTCTCATGTACCATGTACCTGCTCTGGTCCCTGTTGCCATGCACAGGACCTTGTTTAGTGATAGTGATCATTCCTAAGCTTGTGATTATTGAGCCAGAGTCTCTGTATAGACAGTCTGTGTCTACACAGCTTGAAGCTATGAAGCTTTGAAGATTTCATCATCTTCCTCTAGGTTCAGGGAAGTCCAAACTATGTTATACACATAGCAGATAGCTATAAATGGCTTTTAAAAGAAATCAGCATTAACTTGCATACAACACTAGATAAAGATATCTATTCACATACAACTAGAGAAAAATGGGATACAAATTTATTTCCATCAGATTTGTCTAGTACCACTAAGTCCTCCAAAACTCAACTCAAAGGACTAGAGACCTCATTCTCCACTGTGGAATGGATCAAATCTAAATCTCCATTCTTCCTACTGCTCAAAACGCTTTTGTCCTTTGAACGGGAAAATGGTTCAAGTCATTGTACATTTCTATCATTCTATAATTAATATTTTAACTTCCTGCTCTGAGTCATAGGAGGCTTGGCTTTTGATTTTTCATTTAAATATTAAGAGCTGGACAACTGCCTTTTTCCTTCAGGATAATTATTCAGGTGATAATTATTGCCTTCCAATCTATGATTCCCACCAGATTTATAAAAGCGTACTTGAGCATTCAAAAGACAATGCTTCCTGCCTTCTCTAACCCAGGGCTGTTCATATGTAAAGCCTGTGATGCAGCTTGAGTCAGGAGAGGACTGGAGAAAATGGAGTTTAGGAACACAAGAAAAATAATTAATATCAAGAGTTTAACCCAGCAAGTAAGTATAGAACTCAAGGATAGAGACAGTGTGTTCAATGAGGCCCTGAGAACAGAATCATCACATATGTAAAACCACCAAGGAAAGTGAACAAGGTGTATTCTGAATTGCTTAAATGTTTACTATGTTAACAATGTGATTTTTTTACTTTGAGGTTACCCAATCTTGAAATTATAATTTTCGGGAGCCTGTCTAGGAGGCTCTTCCTGACTGCCTTCCCACGGGTTCACACTACAGCCTGCACCTATACTATCCCAGCATCCATCACCACTCTGCGCTGTGTTTACTTTTTCTTTCTTATTAACTTTTCAATGAAACTAGGACCTTGTCACCATCTCTAAGTTCTCTATACTTAGGAAATTACAAATATGCATGACAGGCAGAAAGAGAGAATGAGGGAGGAAAAGGAGGGAAAAGAAGAAAGAGAGAGAGGGAAGAGGGAAAAAATCAACATTGATCAAGTTCTTACTATATTCTAGGCAGTATTTTGTTGCGTGTGTAACTGTGTAAAGTGATCATTTTTAATGTTTAAACCCCATGGAGCCTGTGAAGCATGGATAATTATAACTGCCAGTTTAGATCAGGAAATAAAAACAGAGAGAGACAAAGCGTGGATTCACAGAAACTAATAATAAGTATAAATACACAGAAACTAATAATAAGCATAAACTTGTAAAATAAAGCTGACTTTTGAAAAAAGAGCTCTGGTAGAAATTAAACAGTTCTTTCATGCCCTGCTAATTTCTTTTAATTTAATCCTAGTAGATATTGACAGTATCCCACTTACAATCAGGATGATGCTGATAGGTGATAGGAGTGATCACGTTCCATCTTTAAACTTGAAAACCGTGACAGGGTTAAAGAAATTGGTTTTTTTTTTTGGAGTTCTTAAAATTATTAAATTAAAAGAGACTCAGACTTTCCCAATAAACTGACATGCTGTGAACCACAAATAAACAATGAAAAAAACATTACCAGACAGTATTCACAAACAAAATTGGGCAGTACATTCTCCAGGAAAACAGAGGGGGGGGTAGGGGGTAGGGGGAAAAAGGTAAAACCAGAAAAGTCAAAACTGTGGTCAGAATGTAAAGCTAATTAGTCAATTCATTAAAAAGAAACACTTAAAAGTGAGGTGTTCCTAGTTGTGACATACACTGAACACACTAAGTTAACACCCTTGCATGGCCAACTGCCTGAATTCAAACTTTGTCTCCAGTGTAGATTCACTATGTGACCAACATTAAGAGCTTAATCATTCCTTGTCCATGGTTTCTCACACACACATGAAATGAAAATAATAGTATTTACTTTATGTGTGTCTCTTGAGAATCCTCATTAAGTGAGAATAACACTATCTGCCCTGTATTAAACACTGAGTTTGTAGTCACTGACTTTGTAGTTGACCATGGGACACATGATAGAAGGCTGCTAGAGATATAACTTCATGGTAGAACACTTGCCTAGCACCCACAGGGCCCTGAGTGTATTGAAATTGAATTCCTTTATAAACCAGTTAATAGTATTCTATTAATTATTTTCATTCCTTAAGACCTCATGCCTAGCATATATAACTTTTATTGGGATCAATATGTTTGTGAAATATGTGGTATCAATTCACATATTAGCTACCCAACAGTCACTGTCATGTCAACCAATACAGTATCAACATAAGATGGCATATTAATTTAACCTCCCCCACCCTGATGTTCCACAAAAATAAATATAGAAGCAGCTAGAAGAATTTTTCTTATATGCTCCCTTTGAAAAGGTCGAGACTTCTTTCTTTGTATATATTCGAGTATTTCTCCTATTCTACACCATCTCACTTGAGAATTTCTGACAGTAGATATACCTAACTTTTACTTGAAGTCTAGAGCAATGGCTCTCAACTTTCCTAATGCTGAGACCCTCTAATATAGTTGTTCATGTTGTGGTGACTCCCAGGCATAAAATTATTTTTTGTTACTTCATAACTATAATTTTGCTACTGTTATGAATTGTAATGTGAATATCGAATATCTGTGCTTTTTGATGACCCTGTGAAAGGGTCGGCACCCAAAGGGACACGACCCAAAGTGAAAATCTCTAGAGACCTGGGTACTGCTGCTGACTGACTCCCAGCCATATCTCTGCCTGTCTATTTCTCTCTATTCATTCCCCATCCATTTTTAAAGTTTTAAGTTTAAAAACATTCTATCACATTCTTTCTGTCTGCAATCGCTAAGTTTCAAGCATAACAGTCAGAAGGTACATGGCTTGCGTTATTCCGCCGACTCCAAACATAGGGGAGTATAAACCCACAGCTAGGATGTTGGCTTCAAATCATCAAGAGCAGAGCAGTTGGAGAATGGGGTTCGTGTGCATTCCGCTGCTGCCTGTTGCTAACTATGTGTTTCAAAGCAAATTGCTTTCAGCTTCAGTATCCGCAGCGACAGTAATATCTACTTAGCATCGTCGTGACAATTATGCAGAATAATGTGTGTGAAGAGCCTGGTGTGTACCCTGTGCTGACTAAATGGTGCCATTGGCACCGTTCCTGTAATGTGTATTATTAATCCCCCTGTAGAGATAAGAAATGCTCTCTCACGTTTTCCTCTGCGCGAGCTTCTTGGCAAGACCTGACTGTGCTACCTACATTGCCCTCCTGAGAAAAATTGGCTTGGCTTTCTAAGTATGAATTTTCAATAAAATTAAATGGATCATTTTCTTGAATCATCTTGCAGGTTCCTTTTTGCAGGGAACAGAGAAATCCATATCCCTGGTCCAGGGAGGGAGGAGTCAGCAGGCAGCAGCCTTGGCTTGGGAGAAGGGCACCTCTGGTCCAGAGGAGAATGTCTTTTCTGAGTGGTTAGAATCAGTGAAGGAAAACCCTGCTGTGGTTGATTATGAGGTGAGGCTGAAGAATTCTGAAGGTAAAGGGGCGTGAGAGTTCACCAGCCCAGAGTGTATGCCACACTGTTTCCTTTTCAGATGATAGACTGAATGTCTGTTTTCAATATACATTTGTTATGCACATTTAGAAAGAAAAACATTAAATTGCACATCTATTGCTTTTATAATTTAAGTGAGTGTTCTAGGACAGGATTTAGAATAGCTGGCATATATGAAATACTGAGAAGGGTGATTTGGTGATGAAAATTGCTCACACTTCCCTGGGAATAGCAAGGACTCTTCCTCTCAGGATGAAACAGTAACTTTCAGGTTTTTGCAACTCTACCTTGTGAGCACATGAGAAAAATTTTAAATTCATTTGGTTTCCAGCCTCCATCACCCTTGATTCTATTTTCCAGTTTTGTATTTGTTATAATGAGATAAAAAGGTGCGTTTCGTCATTCCTAGGATCCTTTGTGTAATATGAAGTCATCTAAAGTCGGGTTTGCCTATGACATAACTGCATTTTAAAAGGCATCCCAAAGCTATTCTGTTGATTTCATTTAAATAGAGAGAGAACAGTTGGATCATTATGAGCATGGGATCATTTACATGCCCCAGAAAACCATGTGCACTCCACTAGTTATGGTAGGAGCAAAGCCAGCTGCACAGATGAGCAACATTGTAGTACGCTCTACCCTAGATTGCTGCTTCTTTGGGCTTTAGAGAAAGGTTACAGAGCAAGCATGTTTTTCCTCTTGCCTCTGTTGCCTGCTCTATTTGTTAACTACAATCCTCCCACTCAAGTGAATGGCAAGTTCACCTCTCCATTTGCTGTGCATGCTCCCACTGTACATTTTCTCATCTTACTCCAACAAAGGCCAGTGTGCCTCCTTAGACAGAGAGCAAGGGAACCTCCTCCCCTCATCCTCTCCAGACCTCCTGCCTGAGTCAAAGCTAATGAGCTAACAGCGGAGCACTAATGAGCATTGGTAGTTCTTGGTGGTCTAGCTCAGCACTTTCCCTGCTTGTGTTTGATGCTTAATACGATGCAAATCTAAATAAGCAACATGTGGTTTTCTTCACAGCAGACCTGCAGAGATGGTTAATTCTACAGTTTGCTTCTGCCCTCAGGCACTAGGCTTTTCTCTCCTGGCTCAACAGCCAGCTGACTATACTGGATTCTCTAATAATTCCTTGAGAATGTGTGTGTGTGTGTTGGGGGAGGGGGTTGCTGGGCGGGTTCTGTTAAGCACTGATTTGATGAGAACTAGGTAGTGCTGTCAAAACGCTGACCGCCTGAGTGGAAGGCACCAGAGCTGTCTCTGTCACCTGCTCGCAGCTTGCCCCGATCACCGACTTGGTCAGAAACATCCCGTGTGCAGTGACAAAACGGAACAACCTCAGGAAAGCGCTTCAAGAGTATGCAGCCAGATTTGACCCTTGCCAGTGTGCTCCATGTCCTAATAATGGCCGCCCCATGCTCTCAGGCACGGAATGTCTCTGTGTGTGCCAGAGCGGTACGTATGGTGAGAACTGCGAGAGTCGATCCCCGGATTACAAATCTGGTAAGTATCAGCAACTGATTGTGCGGTCAGTACCTTTTCCCCTTGAAATATGTGTTATAGGTTGATGAATTTGAAGAAACAAAACTCACTAGCAAACCTCACATTGTAAACAAGCCTCCAAGTATTAGATTCCAAAGACGAACAATGCCAGACTCTGGCTGTACCCTATGAGCTGAACAACACTGGAAAAATTACCTAACCTCTCCAAGTTACAAGGTCCTCATCCATAAGATGAGGCTAATTCTATTATTACTTGAGGGTTGAGGTGTGTGTGTGTGTGAGTGTGTACATGTGTGTGTGTTTAATTATGTTCTAAGGCATATATAAAGGACTCATACTATAATGCCTATAATATTAGACATTATAAAATAAGTGCATGATACTGTGTCTTAGTAGTTCTTTTAAAGCTGTGATAAAACACCATGAACAAGGCAGCTGAGAGAAGAATGGGGATTACATTTCCAGAGGGTTAGAATGTGATGAAAACAGGAACACTGGAAACAGCACACAGCTTTTGAAACTTTGATGCCCACCAAATAACACACCAGTCTCAAAGCCCAAATTTTCTTGCCCCGGGATGGCTATGGGTCTTTCTCTGTTACAGATGCAGTAGATGGAAACTGGGGCTGCTGGACTTCCTGGAGTGCATGCAATGCTGCTTATAGGAGATTGAGAACCCGGGAGTGTAACAACCCTGAGCCACAGCGAGGAGGGCAAAGCTGTGAGGGCAAGCATCAGCAGGAAGAAGACTGTACATTCTCAATAATGGAAAATGTGTAAGGTTGGGTGTGAGGGAGCAAAGGATCGCTGGTTCAGATTTACTGCTGTTAGTTAAGAAACGCTTAAAATTTTAGATGTGCCTATACAATATACTAGTGAAGCACGAAATCTGCTACTACCCTTAGCTCCCTAAGTAGCAGGTCCTCTATTTAATCAGTAACGCTATATGGTAAGTATGTAGACAGATTGGCCGTGTTGCTTTAATATATGCATGCATGAACATATGTACATGAGTACACACACACGTATTTGTTTTTTTCTTTTTTAGTGGACAACCATGTATCAGTGATGATGAAGAAATGAAAGAGGTAGACCTTGTTGAGCCAGAAGCAGATTCAGGGTGTCCTCGGCCACCTCTCCCGGAAAATGCATTTATCTGGGTGAGTGTCCCTATGGTAACTCTTGGTTTGAAGTTCAAAAGGAGAACTTGAAATGTACAGGTTTCCTTTTAATTGGAGTTGTTATTTTCCAACTTTGATAATATGCTGACTCAAAAGTACAAAGGAATATCCAGAAATGCTGGAACATCCTTTTATCTTGAGTACCCTGGGGTATCTTCACACCTGTCAATCAAGGAGGAGCCAGGTGATGTTTTCCTTTGTTCTTCTCTGGCTGTAAGAATGTGGCAGACTGTCTGAGTGAAGAATGGGGCTTCAGCACAAGGTAGCTTCAGGTGGATGTAACAGTTTGCAACTAAGACCTGGCAGTTTCCTTCTGACTCTAAGGCACATTTCCCAAGAGATAAAGGAGACAACTTGGACATAAGCATTAGGGTTGAACTTGCAATGTCTGGTTAGGTTAAAAATTTGTAGACCCTTAAGAAGTCAAAACAATTCTAATATCTTCTTAATTTCATCCTTTTCACTAAGTCACAATATGTTTCTATGCTTTTTATAAGATGTGAGTCTTGCCACATGAATCTGTGGCTTTAGATTGAATCCTTTAGGAGATATATAATGTTAAGATTGACAAAAGGCATGCTCGCTAGCCATTTTTTAAATGAATAAATTCATCTCTATCCAACAATACATTTATTATCAAAACTCAATAACATACAAATCTCCAAGACCACCATTGTAGATATCCATGGCAGATAGCCCCATGCTGTGTGTTCTAATGTACCATGCATTATGGTCATAAGAGGAAGTATTTTGGAAGGAGGTTGTTTCAATCAGTCTTTATTCCAGGACTTAGGTCTTGGTCTCACCAATGCAATGGAGGGCATGTTAAAACACAGAGTAGCCACTTGCACTCCCACAATCTCTGGTTCACAAGCTCTTGAGTGAAATCCAAATGCCCATACAGTGCTAATGCTGCCAGGTTGGAAGTCACAGAACAGAGAGCAATCCTTTAGAACAGGCATCAGCAAAGTACAAACTATGGGCTCAATCTAGTTTGTTACTTCAAAAAAATAAATTTTACAACACAGCCATATTAATTTATTTACCTATTACCTATTACTGCTTCCATCAAATAATAGAAAATATGAATAACTGTGACAGATGCTCTAATGACCAGCAACTGACTAATATAGGCCCTTTATAGAAAAAAAAACATTTTCTGGTTCCTGCTTTAGAATATTGATGTCAAAATTATATATTGTCATATCCAGCTGCCTAAATAATGTTTAACATGTTTATGCCAGCTGCATGCTAAAACTGTTAAAAAAATTTTTGTTATTTAATTTTAAAACCCACTGAGGCTTTAAAGAGGACTTCATTATAGTTATGGATCTTTTTATAAAATTAGATTATGTGTTTTGCTCCATTCCCTGCTGCTGTAACCAAGTCCCACAGTCTAGATTGATTTATGTATCAGGAAGAATTGTTTAAACGTGGTGTGATGGAGTGTATCTCTAATCCCAACACTTAGGAGGCAGAGACAAGTGGATCTACGCAAGTTCAAGGCCAGCTTCATGTACATAGTGATTTATAGGCTAGCTAGGACCACGCAGTGAGATACTGTTTCAAAAAATAAAGCCAAACTAACAAAGAAAGTAGTAGTTTAGCAGATGATTGTGGGGCTTGGGGAGTAAAAGTGTTTGAGAATGTCTCTGCCATCTAAGCTTAATGATTGCAACATATTTGTATATGTTATTGCTTCATGAGAAAAATGGAGACAGGAGTTCAAAGCAATGACTTAGTTCAGGAGCAAAATGACAGGAGGTAAGGATAGAAGCACAAATTATTTTAAAGTAATAACTTAAGAAGTGCAAGACCCATTTTTTTATCTTGAAACTTTTAGTGAATCCCCATAGGACAATGCCTTATACATTATCTGGGAAAATGTATGACTAATCAGCTTCTAGGAATGGCACATGCTTCTTATAAATGTAGGGTGGTCATGCAATGAACAGCCATAACACTGTGAGCATAAAGCTTTTCTTTTCTAGAAACATTGGGTATTTTTGTCACTTCTCCTTGTTGTGACCCATATTCGAGCAAAAATATGTATGGAGAAAAATGAAGATGATGAAATCCTTGAACAATTACTTACAGAAGTAAATCCGGGGACGTTGTATTTTGACTCATGGTTTCAGATGGGAACATTGTAGCTGAATAGGCAGCAGCAAGGGAGGCAGGCTCCTGTCCATGGTGGCAAGGGCATGAGGAGGTCTGCTCACATCTCCACAGGCTGGAAGCACACGGAGCCCAGGTAGAAGGTGTGAACTGGCTATAAGATCTAAGGCCTGACCCCAGGAACTCACTTCCTCCCACTAGACTCCATTTCCTTAAGGTTTCTGAACTTCTCTTCCCAGCACCACTGTCTAGGGAACAAGTGTTTAAATAGATAAACCTGCAAGGAATATTTCATAGTCAAACCATAACAGAAGGCGTCTTCATATAGAGAGCTTCGTTTGGTTGAGTGTGTGGTTTGTGTGGTGTGTGTGTGTTGAATGTCTATGTGCACATTTGTGCATGTGTATATACAGGTGTGCATGGAGGACTGAAGCCAACTTTAAGTGCCCTTCTCTGTTGCTTTCTTCTTTACTATTTTTGAAACAAGGCCTCTCACTCATCAGGAGTGAGACTAGACTACACTAGACTACATACTAGACTATACTAGACTACACTAGACTGCACTAGACTATACTAGACTACACTAGACTACACACTAGACTACACTAGACTACACTAGACTACACACTAGACTACACTAGACTCAGTAGCTAGACTGAGTGCCCAGCAAGCTCCAGAGAACCTCCTATCCTTGCCTACCACCAATGCTCCAGTTACAGATGTTGCCTCCACATCTGGATTTTACCTTGGTGGGGAAAATTCAAAATCAGGTCCACATGGTTACAAAGCAAGCCCCAAGGAGCAAGTTTTGTCATCTGTTTGTTTTTGTTTTTGTCCATGGTGGCAAGAGTCGGAGAAGGCTTACTCATATCTCCACAGATCCCGGAAGCACACAAAGCTTAGGTAGAAAGTGCAACCTGTCTATAACTTATAAGGCATACAAGTCCCATTGTGTAGTCCTAGCTGCATTTAAATGCACAGATTTCTATTACCTCTTCCTCCCAAGGGATTGAAGGTATGCAACATCATACTCAAAAGCAGAGAGAAATTCAAGTACAAAAAGTATAATTAGTTTAAGGCAGAAAAATGAATTCAGAAAATGAAAAGTTAAAAAGTTATCTAAGAACATAAAGGAGGAGGAGGAAGAAGAGAAGGAAGAGGAGAAGGAGGAAGAGGAGGAGGAGGAGGAGGAGGAGGAGGAGGAGGAGGAGGAAGAGGAAGAATGAAAAGACATTTGGACTGAACTTAGGAGTAGAATCTTAAGACAGTTGAGTAGATACCAAGAGTATGCACTGGGCCGATTCCAGGGAGACCCTAAGGTATCCAGAGACGACAATTCATCACATTCATGATTTCTGCTTTCTGTTTTTATTATAGAATGAGAAGAAACTGTACTCAGTTGGGGAGGAAGTTGAAATTTCATGTCTTACTGGATTCAAAGCTGTTGGATACCAGTACTTCAGATGCTTACCAGACAGAACCTGGAGACAAGGAGACGTCGAATGCCAACGTGAGCATGGGGCAAGCACAAGCATTTGCACGGCTCCCCTGCAGAATGGATGTGTCCAATACAAATAGAGCAAAATCAGTTCAGTTCATTTTACGAAATTTTTAACTACAGTGGTGAAAAGACTTAGTGAAGCAGTAAATGGGCCTCATTTGCTAATGTTGTATTTCATAATACCATGTTTCAGCTCTCCTGCCCTTGCATATTAACCTCATACACATAGCACTATGAAGTATGCCTCTAAAGAGAAATTCATGGAACCAGAAAACTTATCTGACCACAGGCATATGTCTTGGGTGATGTAAAACTTGAAACAAGTGGCTAAATCCCAAAAAGATAATACTCAGATTTGGAATTTTGTCTAAGATGCCATAATCTCCAAACCACACCTTGTTGGAGGGTACAATTACATCCTTTACTGGAAAAGACTGAGTCAAATATGTCTATGGGTATGTCTGTGACTACCCATATTGTAGGAAGGTAAAAACTGAGATTCAAACAAGACTCAAAAAAGGGACCTCAAACACCTTCTGGGACCACTTCCATAGAGTTTCGAGCAGTGTCAATTAAAATGATCTGCACCTGTCACTCACAGTGTTGTAACTTACCTTAAGAAAAACACAAAAGGAAGATGGAGGCATGATTGAGTCATTAAGAGCACTTGCTACTCGTGCAGAGGACGCAGATTTGATTCCAAGAACCCCATGGGAGCTCACAACTATCTGTATATACAGTTTCAGGAGATGGGCATTCTCTTCTGACTCCTTGGCCATGGTACCAAACATGCCTGTGTCACACACACACACACACATGGAGGGGGGCAAACACATATAGTTAAAATTAAATAAATCCTTTAAAAGGATGAAAAACTCGAGAGATAGAAGAATAAAAAATTATTTCGTGAGAGAAAAAACATTCAAAAGATATGACAAAATTTGAGTGTGGAGACTGCTCCTCTGCAAATATTCCTTTGCTGTCAGGATTAAAGGATTTGTTTTAGTGGAGTTTCTGAGGAGAAGCTAAAGATTTTTAACTACAGACTTCACTGATTAAAAGGAGGTACCACAGCTGAGCAAACACAGTAAATCTCAGGAGCAACACTTCTTTGGGCACACATCATCTGCATGTGTTTGTTGACTCTTCCGCTCCACTGAACACATCTGAGATATTGTTCTCCCTGCAGGGACTGCGTGCCTCAAGCCGGTTTTTCAGGATGTCCTGACCATCTCTCCATTTCAGAGAGTGTATAAGATTGGGGAATCCATTGAGCTGACATGCCCCAGAGGCTTCGTGGTTGCCGGGCCATCAAGGTATACATGTGAGGGAGACTCCTGGACACCTCCCATTTCAAATTCATTGACTTGTGAAAAAGGTGAGCAGGGACTCGGGGATTGGTGATTCCGTAAGGTTTGGCTCCAGAGGGTCTATAATTCACAATCCAAAGTATTGTTACTGCTCAGGTAGATTTAGAATGAAAGGGGAAGCATACTTCACCCTGTGCAGATGGTGAGATAATACCTTACTGGCCAAGTAAGTGTTTACATCTTAGAGAGTGAGTTCAATTTCCCTTTCTAATCGAAAACTTTGACAGTTATAGGGAGTCCAAGATGTCCAAAACACTCCCAGCTAGAGAGGATTTTGAATATTTTTACAACAAAGAGATAGAAGAAATAGATCTTTTAACCTTGATTTGCACACAAATTTGTACACATACCAACCAAATGTCCCATGGAACACCACAACTATGAACACACTTTATGTACCAGTTTTAAAAGTTTTTAGTCACTATAAAATTTTAAGAATCCTCCCCTGGTGAATCCTGCATCACTGGAGCCGAAAATGATTGCCTTTAGGAGATGAAAATGTAGACATATCTTTGAAAGAACTGACTAGAGAACAGTATGAGTTTTTATATTTCCCTAAATCTTTAATCTTTTTACTGGTTTCATCCACAACTAATTTTAAAATGGGTTTTGAAAACACACTTTTATCTGACTATTTAAAACCTTTGCCTTAAAAGCAAGTCCATTTTTCTGTTTTGACAGTTTACATATTGAATCAATTTATATAATAACAAGGGTAGCTGGCATTGTCAGATAATGTCTACTTTATGGAGAGAGAGAGGGAGAGAGAGAGAGAGAGAGAGAGAGAGAGAGAGAGAGAGAGAGAGAGAATGAATGTATTGTGAGGTATACTTCTACATGCATGTATGTGAGAGGGTGCTCGTGTACATGTTCACATATATGGAGGCCAGAGGTGAATACTGATGCTTCCCTCAGTCACTGTCCACCTTACTTTTTTTTTTTTTAAGAAAGTACCTCTCACTAAACCTGTAGCTCGTCTATTAGTTAGTGTTTGGCTCACTGACCAGAGAGATCCAGGAATCTGTGTGTTTCCTCTTCCCCCCATGCTGGGAATACAGGAACACCTTGCCACTTTCAGCTCTTTGTAGCTGTGCTGGGGATCCCAACCCAGATCCTCCTTCATGTGCAGCAAGCACTCTACCCACTGAGCATGTTCCCAGCCTTACGTTTTTCAGCTTCCCTTAAACTGAGTTTTACAGTTTGTGTCCAAAATAATGGCTTTCGTTATGATATTGTCATTTATGAGCATCAAAGTTTCTGGCTCATATTTGTCTCCACTTCCCAGTCCCCATGTGCTCACACTTTCTCTCTCTCTCTCTCTCTCTCTCTCTCTCTCTCTCTCTCTCTCTCTCTCTCACACACACACACACACACACACACACCCTTCCTCCTCCCATGTAGTCCTCCTTCTGCTTTCATGTCACACATGTAATATATATGCATAGGTATAGATAAATCTAAATCCTGCAAATGAGAGAAAACACATTATTATCTGTCTTTTACCTGGTCACTATCATCTTGTATGCCCGTTCTCTTCCACTTAGATCTCGCCCAATGAGAGAAAGCATGCGATCTTTGTACTTTTGAGTAATGTCTCACTTTTAATCAGAATTCTTGAGAATGCATCTGAGATAAGATATTAGGCTAATTTCACTTTGGAAAAGAACAGAAACAGACAGAGGGAAAATTAGACCAAGCGTATGCATCCGCCCTGCTAACTCCCTGTGTGCCTTGCTGCCCTGTCCTTCCGTCTCTACTGGGATCTCACAATATTTGAAGGAAATGGAAAAAGTTAACCTTTCAACTAACCTTAAGTAGATCCTGTGGGAACTGGTGAGGGCTTCAGGTGGATGTTGTGTCTTGGATCACAGGCTCCTAATCTTAATAATGATGAGTAATATGAATATCAGAAGAGGTGTGTTGGACACTTCAGGCTTCCAAAGTTAAAATAATCTGAGCAGCATTTTGTTCATAAAAGCAGATGTGAATGGATAGATAGATAGATAGATAGATAGATAGATAGACAGAGAGAGAGAGAGAGAGATACATACATACATACATACATACATATACATACATACATGCATACATACGTACATAGTCAACTCTGTCCTTGGAAATTAAAATTATAAGGAAATAAACATGCAATTGATTACATCTAGATAAAGGAAATAAAATATTTGATATGCTCTATCTTCCATGACAGTAATAGAAAGGCTCCAGTCAAAAGAAAGAAAAAGATTTTTTAAAAAATCCAAATAAGGTAAAGACACTTTCAGGCTGTCGCTGGCCAAAGACAGACTCTTTGGTCTTTCCTTATGAAAAACTGTTTTCATCATGATGAAGCAAGGTACTTTCCATTACTTTCCTCTACAGCCGTGCCCTTCCTTCTTTTTAGAACCAACCCATTACGCACACCACACACCTCAGGAAGTCCTCCTGCTCTCAGCATCTCAAAGATTCAAAAGTATTCTCTCTATGTTGCTCCTGAGTTTGGTCTTCTGTCCTACTCAGTACTAGCACCAGCTTCCTTCTAAAGGATCAAAGAGGATGGAAAGCTCCTGTGTGCTCACTGAGCACTTCAAACTGACAGTGGCTAGACAGTGTTCCACAGCGCCTGAAACTCCATCTCTCACTGAAAACAACACGTAGCTCTCAGCCTCCCCTGGCCTGTGTGAGAAGGAACAGCAGGACAATTGTGTCAGAAGTAGTGGAAACCTCTTCCACATCAGCGTATACATCTACAGAGCTACAGTGGACCTCGCTCATCTCTTCTGACCTTCATACCACTGAGCATACTAGAGCTACAATCCTCCAGGTTTACCTAAGTTCCTGGCCACATCTTGACAGATGAAATGAGGGTTCAAAAAAGAGATGATGGTGAGAAATAGAGATAGCAGCAAAGAAAAAAGGAAACCACAGTCGTTTTCAGGATTCAATTGTGTCTTTAATGAAAACCTCCTTTTATCAAATCTTGTCCATAATAGGCTAAGTGAGAACCTGTGAGCCCCTTCTCCCGTTCAGCTATGTAATTTAAGGAGTATCAGCATGTGATTATTTTTTTTCTTTCTTGACAATTAACTTCTTCACTAAGACATTCTTGTCCTGATGAATCAGATCCAGCTCGGGGAAGTTTGGTTGGGATGTCAGATTTTGATTCAATGCTAAACATCTTCTGCATAGCCTTCACTGGAAACAAAGACAACCAAGACTTCTCCTTACAGAGAATACACTCTAAGTGCCGTCTTCCCATGTTAGTCTCCTTCCTCTATGTGAACACTGTTCAGTTCTTTATCTTCATTCAAGCATATTTCTTAGGGGATCTTATTTTTTCCAGTTGAGATCAGTATGGTATACTGAATCCATTTTGCCTTTTAAGAGATTGCCCCTACTTTCAATTATAAATCCATTGTTATACTACTTTATGCACATGAGATAAATATCTTAATGTATCAATTTCTCTCCAGTTCTGTCTGGTATGTAAGTCCAAGTTACTGTCCGATTTATCCTGAATTACTAACAATCTTTTAGATTCATCAAAGAACCATTGTCTCTTCCTTCCTCTGTTTTCATTGAGATTTCTCCTTCCTTCTAACAATTTCCCGTTTCTCTTTCCCTCCCTCTCTTCCTTTATTTTCTTTTTTAAAATCCTAATGCATAGAATATAGACATAGGTCAACAGCTACATCCATCCATCCATCTTGGAAATTACTTTCAAGCCATTACTCCAACCAACAACAACAAATTTCTCGATTCTCATAATTAAGGTTCATAGCGCTATGTCTTGTAGATGTTGTGTGTGGTTTTATGTGTTCTTGTATTCTGTGACCTCCTAGCAGGTTTCAACTATGTCAACATTTTCTACATCTGTTTAAGATTCATCGTTTTGTTGGTGCTGGTGGTAGTCTGGGTTTTAGTTTTGAGTGCTGTCTTAGGGTTTTCATTCCTGTGAGGAGACACTTTGACCAAGGCAACTCTTATAAAGCACAATGTTTAGTTGGGACTGGCTTACAGTTTCAGAGGTTCAGTCCATTATCATCATAGCAGTAAGCATGGCAGTGTGCAGTCAGATGTGATGCTGAAGAAAGGAACAGAGAGTTCTACATCTTGTTCCAAATGCAAGCAGAAGACTGTCTTCCAGGAAGCTAGGAAAGGATCACAAAGCCAACCCCCAAAGTGATACACTTCCTCCAACAAGGCTACACCTCCTAATAGTGCCACTGCTTGGGCCCAAGATATTCAGACCATCACACATGGTTTTGGTTTGGTTTTGGTTTTTTTTTTTTTTTTTTGAGACAGGATTTCTCTTTGTAGCCCTAGCTATCCTGGAACTCTGTAGACCCAAAATCTTTAGGTAGACCCCAAATCTGCCTGCCTCTGCTTCCTGAGTGCTGGGATTAAAGGTGCACACCACTAACTCCTGGTAAACAAGTCATTTTGGTTAGGGCCTACCTCACTGGCTGTTTCCTTGTTTTCACAGATTCCTGCCTTAGACTGCCACATCACCTCATCCTGCAGTCTTATGCCAGGGAATCCTACTCACAATGGCATCCTTAATAGCTTCCTAACAGAATTAATGAATTGATTTCTTAGCACAGATTTCTTTGCTGAGTTCCATTTATTGATGTTGGTTGTAGGCCCACAGCAGTCAGAGAAGATCACCCAGATACCAAGCCTTCGTTTTCCGAAGGAGCAGAGGGGTTCAGCCTTCTTAGAAAAGACTGACACCCAGCTAGCTCACTCCAGTTAGGATATTCAAACATTATACAAAGTTAATTGGGGCTTGAAAAAGTTCCAGCTACCAAAGTTACCTTGCCCTTGCTGACCATGAGAGAAGATGGCCCATACAAACCTCAGTCCTTTTTAACCGTGGCTAGCCATAATCAAAAGTAAGAATTCCAGGTTTGCCAGTGGTATCTTAGGACCAAGGTTGGTACAGCTGCATATTCTCACATAATGCCAAGAACAGATTCTCTAGAGAGACAGCATTTCTTCAAGGTTCGAACAGTCTCAAAACAATTTCTCAGCCTCTAATGATTGACTCAAGCATAGCAAAAGCTTTGCTGAAACATGTCACTCAAAGCTAGACACAAAGGCTTTACTACTAATTCTACTTAAAGCTAGACACAAAGGCTTTACAATATACACCACTACAGAGTTCTAAACAGGAATATCAAAATTCCTCTAAGTTTACTTTGCTTGGATATACTAAAGATACCACAAATTCAATACGGGTAGAAAGAGATCTTGATTCATCTTTCCCTGCCTGAAATGAACCATCTTTTGATACTTTCTCTTTCTGTATGCCCAGTGCCTTTCTGTTTGTAAACTAGACAGTAATAATTAAACTTGATTGCTAACATAGCTTACCAAAATATTAACAAAATTAACACACATACAAATATATTTCATTCTAGTTTGCCCCGTGCACACATACAATTTATCTACATGTCTCTTCTTTCACATCCTGTCTCTTTGTACCTGGGTCACTATAATGCCATAGATTATGTACCATAGTCCTCTTCTCTGTACCTTTCTAAAACAGAGTTTTCCCCAAGAAGTCAGAGCCTATCTTGTTTTCAAAATCTAGACCTGCTGTTGTCAGATGCTTCCTTGATTAGAAACCATCAGAGATGTACTGCTTGGGAAATAAGGGGAGGACAGCCTTAGTAGAGCCCGTAGTTCCGATCATGTGCTACTGTATCTTCTTCTTCTTGTTGTATGCTTTTGATTTTCTGTGCTCAGCCACACTGGTCTCCTCTCAGTTCCAGGAAAGTCACATGCTGTCTCCTTTCAAAATGTTTTCATACGTGATGTTCCCTCTGCTTCCAACCGTCCTCACATCCCCTCACACACGGGTGACTGTTCCCAACCTTCCTGGGAACATCAATTTTTCTGATGGCACGCATTCCTTTTAATATCACTAATATCGTTAGCAATTCTCTTATGTATTACTGTGCTTCTCCGACCAACATCTGTCTGTCCCCACCAGGTACAGAATGTGAGACACAGTTCGATCAGTCAGTCTCAGAGCCTCCCAAGGGCCCTCGGAGCATCACAAATGATCCACAAGTATCTGGAAGACAAATAAACAAGACTCTCTCCTTTTCCAGTTTTTGCTTTAGTTTTCTGAGCCCAACAGCCATTTTATTCTGGAAAGTAGCAAAGGGAGTGAGCTGGAAAGGACTTTTCAGATGGAATGTTTCACAACACTGTATTTAAATGGGCCATGATGAAGGAGCTAATGCAGCAAAGAAAGGGGAAGCCTTCACCACTCCCTGTTCTCCAGAGTTCAAGCCTAACAGTCAGAACTCTTAAAGATGCTCTACTTTTCTCTCTCTTTTCTTTTATTTCAGATATTCTGACAAAGTCAAAGGGCATGTGTCAACCAGGACAAAAACAATCAGGATCCGAGTGTATTTGTATGTCCCCAGAAGAAGACTGTAGGTATGAAACATTCTGAAGTATGTTTGAAAATTGAGGAAACCAATCTTGTGTTGATGGAGAAGCTGACCTTGACACACAAACATGCAACATTCATTTTCACATAGCTGAAACTCCTACATTCAATTGAATTCCTCTCTTCCTATTGGGGAGCAAGCTCTTTTTTAATTATTTTGTTTTTGAGATCACAATTATGTCATCTCTCACTTCACTTTCTCCCTCCAAACCTTCTCATATTTTCTTCCTGGGAGCAAGGGTTGTTTTTATTGGCTCTATACAGTCATACTGCACTTATCTATTTAAGCAGTCTAATTCATGTGTTAAAAAATTGCTCTTGTCCATTTAAAACTGTCAAACTTGACTCTTTCAAAGCCTTCCCTTCTTACTGACTATAGTTGAAAGTAAGTACTCCAGAAAGCTGTAGTAAAGTGTTATCAGTATAAAATACACACACACTCACACATGTTCACACACACATACATGTACCACATACACAGATATACACACATCACACACACCTACATCACACACGCACACACACACACCATACAAACATACAAACACCACAAACACACACAGGTCCCACATACACACACATACCATATAAACATATATGCACACCACACACATACACATATCATACACAAACATACACATACACCACATACACCACCCACAAACATACACACACACATACACACTCATACACAAACATATACACACACCCCACACACAAGAATAACACAACATGTACAATATACAGACCATAAGTGGAAAAAAATCCTTGCTTTGTTTAGTTCTGTTTTCCTGGAAGCCCACCTTTTGTTTTATCATGTTAACTTTCTCGAAATAAAACTAGATGCTGCAAGAGGAAGTCAACAAACTAAACACCATTGTGAATGTGTCACTTTTAACACTCCTTAGCCCCAGACTCCTGTGTACAAGTGTGAACAAACAGTTGTAAGCAATGGGTCCCCATTATCTGATGAGCACAGTGGGCCATTTTCTCTATAACCCCACCAGCATATATCAGCCCAAAGGTAGCTCTATTTGGACTCCTTGAATTTTTCCACAATTAGTTTCTTCCTTTCAGACTCCAATCACCCGAAGATTTCTGGAAACTATTCACTGTATCTACACTGTCCTTTTAACAGAGGAAGCTTCTTTCTGGATCTTTGCAATACCAAATCTTAAACATATTCACTACCCTCAGAGAGTCCATACTGCTGTGCTACACCCTCCAGTCTTGCCTCTACCCACTGGTTCCCTTTATAACAAGGAAAGGTGTTGGGAGTAGTTAGCCCACAGCTTATTTCTTCAGTATAGAGAAATCAGTCTTTGGTTGTAAGGGATGAGCTCTACTTCCTGGAAATCACTTTACACACTGGTGCACTGACTGTTAATTCTGAATCAGACACCACAGAAAAGAGCTCAGATTTGAAGTAATCAAAGAAATTTGTCATCTCCATCTAGAGAAAGACTGATCTCGTGTTACACATGTAATAACAGGATTCATCCTTTTATCTGTGGGGATGGAGCTTGTCAGCCAATGAGTGAGTTAAAGCCTCACGCTCCAAATCACAGCACAGACACATTTAAAACATTGTAGAGTGATACAGATGTTGTATGGCATGTGTTGAACTATTATAGCAATTAGTGTTCTAGAGTTGCACAAAGATCCTGGGCGGATGGAACAAGAGAGACTACCAGTACTAAAACCTGGTGAAGAAAACCTGAGTGGCCAGTCGCCTGTACATGTCATCTGCATGCTCTATATGCCCTCCAACCTAACACTTGCTTCCCGCCCTTCCACAGCAGTTATTCGGAAGACCTCTGTATATTTGATGGGGGATCCAGCAGGTACTTCACTTCATCCGCTTGCAAATTTTTGGCTGAAAAATGTTTAAACAACAACCAGTTCCACTTTGTCCATGCTGGTTCCTGTCAAGAAGGCCCACAGTTAGAATGGGGCCTTGAGAGGCTAAACCTCGCGTTGAATAGCACAAAGAGAGTGCCCTGTGGATACAACACCTGCTATGACTGGGAAAATTGTTCAGGTAAGCCAGTGTGGTCAATTTATACTAGAAATGTTCTCATTCTTCCCTACTCAGATCGTGTGGCATATTTCCTGTGCATTTATACATCATATTTACATTTATATGACATTGTATAAAACTGACTTGAATCAAAAAGTGTTTATTTTTGTTAAAGTTTTCATAATCTAAACAGAAAAGGCAAAAGATAACTAACCACAAACTAAAGGTAACTACCTTAATAATTCAGTGGTATATCTTTCCAGTCTCTTCCTATCCCCATGTACTCAGTGTTATCCTTAGATCCCAGTAAGACAGCGGTTTTCAATGTGTGAGTCATGACCTTTTCATGGGTCAAACCACCCTTTCACAGGGGTTGCCTAAAGACCCCAGAAAACAGAAATATTTCCATTATGATTGTAACAGTAGCAAAATTACAGTTATGAAATAGCAATGAAAATAATTTTATGGTTGGGGATCATCACACTGTGAGGAACTGTATGAAAGGGTCACAGCATTAGGAAGGTTGAGAACCACTGCAGAGCTGTAAGAGGAACACAGTTCTGCTCGCAGCTTCTAACAGTGCCTTCCATACCATTTTTCCCTGTTGGTTCATACTCAATTGATCCAAGACTGTCATCTAGGTCAGATTGGGATTCAATGTGATGCCAATTGCTGAAATATTTTCCTTAAATTTCTTTAATTCCTCTATTAGTAACTGGCTCTTTGGGGACTAGCAGTCTTATTCAATCAGTCATTCTGAGCCCACATTTAGGGTCCCACTGGACTCAAGCACCAGTTTTCACCTATGGAACAATCTTTTCCTTTCTACTGTTTCTCTTCCTCACTATCTGTGAGGTCAACCAGATGTCCACAAGAAAGCTCTGTGACTCATGTATACAATGCCATTTGTCAACCAGAGGTAGATTCTCATACTCAGGGCACAGCTGAGAGAGTAAATGATTCCTATTGGCCAGAAAGGACTATTTACTCAAAATTACTTAAATTGAACTACCCATATTGTACTGACATTTTCATTTGGGTCACTAAAAAGACAACCAACTTCACTAAAAAAAAATTGTCCCTGGTGCCTCACGCATTCCAGCTACTGACCTACATACAATAAACACACATAAAAGATAAAATGGGAGCATACTTTATATAACATGTTACAAATTGATGTGTTCATTTAATATAACATGATATAAATATAACTTTTTTCATGTCTTGATATTATTGTCACATAATGTTAAATGTTTATAAAAGTCTGTGTGAAAATATTAAATGTTTTATTTATCCAATATTTAAGTAGATTAACTTTTCCCTGATACATTTGTATTATAAACAGCACTATGACAGATAAATTTATCACAAAGAGTTAAGTAAGTCTAAAATTATTATTTTATTATTACATATTATTATATGTAAAATTCTTTAACATATGCCTTAGAATGTGAAACTTCAAAGTAAATAATATTTAATGATGATTTCTTTATACATTGACAATTCCTTACAATATACTTTTATCATATTCTTCCCCTCCCCCTCCCCAAACTCCTTCCAGATCCTCTCCATAAATATCACTTTTAAAGTATAAAATGATAACTGATACGATGCATTAGACTACTTTCCGGAAGTGTTTTTGTGACAATATGCTCAACTGTATCAGATATGCTATTCACCCGCTGACACACTCACCAAGCCTAGTTGTCATCACTTCTTTATAACCTGTCAATTCATCCTTAAGATGCAGCATTGCGCCTCCATCCTCCCTACATGGAGTGCTGTTCCCATCATGTGTGAACTGAAAGGAAGCAGTCTTCATGGCACTGCATCTACGCCAGGAAAACATCTGCCCCTGCAGCGGGCCATTTCTTACAATTCATAACAGTAGCTAGAGATTAGGATTGAACAGAGTCAAATGGGCATCCAGATTCCTCTTACAACACATTTTCAAGGAATGTTTCTGAAACTCAGAAACAAAGCACCCAGTGAAAACCTGTGGAGTTGTTCCAATCTAAACCACCTCAGGTTTGTTTATCCCTTTTCAGTTCCTGGCCCAAGGTTCTTCATCTCTGAGAAAAGAAGAACAGTCTTACCCAATACCAGACTCTTCCTGATCAGTTTAAAACTGAGGACCAAAATCATCATCGTTGTCAGGCCACAAACCCTTCCCATAATAAAGGACGGACGTAGCCTCATAGATCACCGGCCATCTGATGGAGCCCTCACTCAGGATAAAATACTTGAGTCTTTAAGCTCCATGCCACAGCTGGACAGGGCAATTCCACCCAGGAGACAGAAAACAGGAGCCTGCTTCACATGTCACCCAGCTCTAGTTACTATGAAATCTCATATAGATAAAATCTCTACTATTTGTGTTTTAGCTATTTGGCCAAAAACATCAACCACCTATCACCTCTCAGAAGTAGTATTTAGCAGTAGAAAAGACCTGTGTTATCCAGGTTCCTTCCTCTATTTACATATGAACATTTTCACTGAGAATTGTAGTAAAAAGATACAGAAATAGAGAGATGTCAGAAATAGAGAGAGAGCTTAATGTGGGAACTCAAACCTGCAATACTAAGTCTTAAAAAGCACATTCAGGAGGATTTGATGAGTTCAAGACCAGCCAGGGCGACATGATGATTTCCAGACCAGGGCTTCCAAGGGCTGACTCTGTCTCAAAAATCTGTCATACGAAATTAATCAATCAATTAATTAGTTAATTAATTAAAGGGTTTTGGACAGTCAGATGATTTTTTTAAATGGCCTCTGACTTTATTGGGTAAGTCAGGAGGTACAGAGATGTTTAGAGTTATCTTGCTTTCTTCCTTGCAATATAGAAGGCCTTTATGGAATTCTTCCTTTTAAAAGATTTTGTTTTACTATTTTTTCATGAATTATTCTTCTCAAGTCTATATTACTTAGAAATAATTGCTTCAATACAACTTCATCGAAATTTCTGCTTTACGAGTGTCCCTTCGCTGAATGCCCACAGACTCTACAAACCACAAGTTCATCTTTAAAAGAAATACTAAAAAAAAGTTTTAACATGTAATCAGTATTGCTCAAATTGATGGAATGTTTGGAGTTATCAACCTAATATATATATATAGGCATTTCTTAATAAAAATACTTACATGCATAATTAAAAGGATCATTTTGGTCTAGTAACTAAAAAGCACATTTTTAAAGAAATGGTCAGCCTCAAACAGTATTTTATAATTTTATTTATTCTTTGACAACTTTGTAATATATACACATATAGTCATCATATCCAAGCCAAATCTCCCATTCCCACTCCCCTTAGACATACTCCCAGCATTTCCCTCTCCTGCCTCCATGTTTCTTTTTCCTCCTCCTCCTCCTCCTCATCATCATCATCATCATCATCACCACCACCAATATCCATAAATACTCCCCTGAGTATACTTACTGCCTCCCTACATGGTTCTGGGGCCTTCCATCTGAGCATGGACAGCGTACCCAATAGCCACACCCAAGAAGAAAAATGATTCCATTTCCCCCAGCAGGCATCACTTTTCAATAGTTCTGCACCTCATGAGCTCCTCTCCCTCCTGACTGGCTTGTTTCACACAGGTCTTCCACGGGTACCTACAGCTGCTCTGAGTTCCTAAGTGCAGTGGCCACACTATTCTCAGAAGACAGCATTCCCCTCCATCCTCCGGCTCCTACATCCTTTCCATCTTCTCCTCTTTCCACCCTCTGGTCCCTGAGCCTTCTGGGTGGGTAGTATATAAATGTCCTATTTAGGGCTGGGGATACGAAGTCTCCTATTCTATACACTTTCACCTTTCACTGACTATTAGTCTCTACATTGATTGCCCACAGCCCAAAAAAAAAAAATGTTTTTTGAACCAAGGTTGAAAGCAGAATTAATCTATAGATATAAACATAAATACATACATATTTAAAAGGCAGTTTGGCTTCCACTTAACAAAATAACAACAGCAAGGGCATCACACAATTACACACACACACAAACACACACACACAAACACACACACACACAAACACACACACACACCTCCTAGAGCCTATGACCTTCCAGACTATAGGCTTTTAACAAGTTTTAGAACATCAAACATGAAGTACCTCCTGTGGATTAGGACTCAAATCCAATCAGAAAGTAGCCGATAATGGCTCTGCCAGTTTTTAATCTATCCAAAGTCAGCATCTCAGTAAATTACCCTAGAAGTGGCACCATTAAACAGCACAAACCACTGCACTTACAAAGAAAGAAATTTAGAAATGTATTTCCTACCCAACCCACACACAGCAAGTTGTGGCCCTAGTAATGTTAAGTTGAATTGAATGCCATCTTGCTTAAACTATGCTTGTGATTACACTGTGCCCTTTGCTACTCTTTCCCTTCCCTATCTAAAATGAAATTAAGGGAGGGGAAAAAAAAGAGCCTAAAGTGGAATATCAAAGTAGTAAGATATTCTCTTTTCAAAACTTAGGAAAGAAATGACTCCCTCAGGGAGCCTATTTTTATGGATATAAAATGTTCTGTCTGAATTACAGAAATATCCACTGCCAACCAACCAACAGGAAGGGGAAATTCATTCAGCAACAAACCATTTAGCATCCCACCTATGGAAGTTGCCGTACAGTCTGGTGAGGGGGGTGGACATAAAAGGCTCTTTGTTCTCTTCAGATTGTTCGCCGTCCTTGGAGAACTCACACTAGACAGTTCTTGCATGACTCACTTTAATGCATGCTGTGGGATGAGAGCTGTGAGATCAGACTCTTCTGAGCTGGGTTTTGTAATGGCGACAGTGTGAGGGCTGTGTGCTAAAAGAGTCATTGCTAGACAGGGTAGGAATGTCCCTTAGGTGTTGAAAACCAACAGGCTTGGTGCACATAGTCACAGTGACTCAAAAACAATGGCGATGGTGTCATCACAAACCCTGAGAGAACTGGTTTCTTAAGCAAGGTGGTCTTCTCCAGCTGCATCTTTTCTGACAACGAATGAGATTTTCCCAGTACTTCTCCAGTTGTCTACAGACTAGCTAAAATAGGCACGTTCCAAGTTCAATAAGACATTCTGCCTCTGTAAGATAAGGTGAAGAGGAATCCAAGAAGACATCTGATGACAACCTCTGTCATCTACAAACACACACACACACACACACACACACACACATACACATACACATACATACACACACATATATACACACACATAAACAGAAGCACAGATACAGACACACACACACACAATAAAAAGGAAAACCATTTCCTGAACATAAGATTTATATGAATTATGCAGTGATTAGGTGTCTCTAAAAGCAGCCCTCCAATAAGAATCACCCAAATTAAGTGCTTATTAAAAACACAAGCCACAGGAGATTGTAAGCAAGTAATATTCTAGTATAGAATGAGTAAATGTGACATAGGGTTATGTTAACATGCTGAGACATGTGGGTCACTTATTAAAATACTTGTCCCTAACATTCTAACTGTTTGATCCCAGGCAAACTTTGCAGGATGGGTAGGTCCATAGACTTGTGAGGATTCAATAAAGTATGCATAATGTATTGTTTCAGCGCTCATGGCCAATAAATAATAACCATAATGTTAATAAGAAATGTCCAGAGAAAAGGACAGGAAAGATCACAGACCTTGTATAAATAGTGTTAACAGAGTGAATGAGAGAGATAGCTCACATCTTGGTTGGATGTGGACCATGAGACTTAGTAGGAGTCATGAGGGCCCAGTTCTGGAATCCTACTAGTTTAGGAGAGAACACTCTGCTGTCTTAAATTCTCATCTCACTATCCAGCAACTGTTGGGGACTTTAGGATGTCACTCTGGTTTTGGCTTTCTCTTAATTGCCATTAAGGAACTGGGTACTATGGAGAAGGGTTAAGTAACACCAGCCGCCCAAGGCTTGTCTGTGGTGACTCACGCTGCCTCTTTCGTTGCAGCCCACACATCCAACTGTGTCTGCCTGTTGCCCCCACAGTGCTCCAAGGATGAAAACCAACTCTATTGTGTCAGAATGGGATCATCTACGCGTGGGAAGACAGTAAACATCTGTACAGTTGGGGCGGTGAGGTGTGCAAAGAGGAAGGTGGAAATACTGAGCCCTGGGAGGTGCTCAGATTAGCAATGCTAGTGATAAATGAATTTACTATTCAAAAACAATGGACAGGAAGTGAGGAAAGTGAAGGGTGGGAACACAGTTTAAAGATACACATGTTCAGGGATGTCATAATAAAAACCCATTACTTTGTATAATAACCTAAAAAAATTTAAATCATTATATGTAGAGTAAACTGGCATAGCCATAAATTGCTGGACAAAATTCTCTTGTGTCATTCATTGTCATATTGTTACGCTCCCACCCACTCTGCCGTTTGATCACCCCCATCTAATGCCAGCATATGCTGTCCTGTGTCACATTTCTGAGTCAACATGTCTATATCGACCTAGCAAATTGTCTCACATTGCACAAAGTACGTAGGGACTTCAGGGGACCTCTGAGGCCTGCGAGAAACATTATTCTCACAATTAAAAGCAATAAAAATCCATAGCATTTTTCAATGGATCGATAAACAGAAAGCTGCAGAGCCCATAATGCACCTCACAAATACCCAACCTTCATGTATTCATTTCAAAAATCATTTCTCAGTTTCCACCATGTGGCAAGGACTGTTTCGGGTCCGAGGTGGTACTGCTGGCAACCACCGCAGGATCACTTCTAAGAGCGCCTAGTTTTGAGATGAATCATAACAAAGTTGACTCTGATTTTACAAATTGATGTAAAAACCTTAGGGTCTTCCTTCTCCTTCTTCACCCTACACGGGGATGTGTAGAAACTGCTTCTGTACATCTCCAATTCAGCGTTGGGGGGTGGGGGGGACGGGACTCCTCCACTTCAGGGAAGGAAGCCATGAGCCACAGCCACCTGGTAGAAATCGTTCTACACTTTGGACATTAAACGCAGCCCTTCCTCCTCTCGTTAATCCTAAAACCTTGACAACATCCTAAAGATCTTGTAATATAAAATGAGGAAAATGAGCAGAAAAAGCCCTGAGAAAACATATTTTCCTAGTGTAATTAGAGTTGAGTGGGCCTCTCCCTTAGGAATCACTGGCCCATCCTCTTCCCACTCAACCCGCCCACTGGCTTCTGGCAGTGAGAGTGGAGAAAGCTTGTACATACGCCTCCTGCCTTCAGCCTTCCTGAGACAATTAACGAATAATATCCGTTAAATAGGCCCACATTCCCAAGTAAGAGTCAAAGCTGACTTGGCTCTGAGCCTCTCAGTTCTCCTGAGGGTCCCACAACTGTCCCCTGCGAAACAGATCTCAGAGAGGAAAGGAACCTGGGTGGGGGGGGCGGTCCTGCAGGCATCTGCATGTAGCCTTCAGAGTGGAAGTTTAATCCCTTCCTCCTGGATGAAAAAAGGAAGGTGCTAAAAAATCTCTTCCCCAAGACATAACCAAAGTCACCAGGGCGTCATTTGTAAGACAAGGGTCATCTACAGTTGTGTAAACAGGTACAGCAAGAAACCACTGAACACGGCCATTTTCTGTGGATAGAAAGAACAGTTTTCATAAAAAGAAAACATCTGGCTGCTTTGGACAGTTGAAAACAGCAGCCAGCTGCAAACACTTGTGCTGTTCCACAAAGGCCTGTGGTGGGGGGGGGCAGCAGCTCAGAGTGGAGGTGCTATAGCTGTGGTCAGAAGTGTTTCAGTGCTGGCTGGCAGCTGTGGTCAGGAGCATTCAGCTAAACCAGTAAAGGCTTCTGAAAAAGACTTTTGGTTTCTGTTTCCTTGAAAAAAACCAAGCTCTTGTGGGCCCGACTCATCGAGTTATCCCCATCTGTGCTGCTGCCTTGGGAGGCCGCTTCTCTGTAACTTAAGAGTAAAGAACAGTGGGATGTCAGCTCTGCTGATGGTGGTGGGGTTTATAAAAGGGTCCTGAAAATGCTAATCCAGGCCGAAGCACATCCCCCTTCCGCAAGCTCAGAGCACTTCCTGTTTAAGTGTTGAAAGCAAGATACTTTCCAGAATGGTTGCACACTCAGAGAAAAAGGGAGAGAATAGTGAAGTAGCTTATTAGGGGTAAAATGAAAATGACCCTTTCTGTACCCCAGTCCCGTGGCACAAAGAAGGACTGGGAAAAACGGCATCATGGTTCTGAATAAAGGAACACTGAAGAGGACCTGCTGGTGGTGGCCACAGGTTAGGAAATGAATATCAGCTCTGAGACAGAAGACCAAAACGGAACCAACCTTTGAAAAGAGAAACTGACTGGAAATCTATGTGCTCTGTCCCAGACTTAATTAATGAAAGCAAAAAGAAATTTGACAGGACTTAGTGAAAGCCGGGGCTGTCATGAGCAAGAGCTACAAACTGGTTGGCTGAAGCAACAAACGTCTATTCCCTGACAGTTCTGCAGGCTAGAAGTTGAAAGTACGGTGTCTTAAGGACCAGCTCACTCTGACACCTAGCTTCCAGTAATTGCCAGTAGTCCTTGACATTCTTTGGTTTGGGGATGTATGGTTTCCATCGAAACTCTGCCCAACTCTTCTTTCTACAAATCCCTAGATCCAACTCACCCTCCTCTGGGACTCCTTCAAGCACCTGCATTCACACGTGAAAACCTGCACAGAGACACACATGCATATGGATCATTAAAAATAAGGACAAACCTTTTAAAAGTATTTCCTATAGTATAATCAAAGATCACACCAGCAACAATTATTCTTTTGGTTAAAAATGAGTCAAACTTGTTTTAAAGTATTTCTCTTTTCCTTGTAACAGTCTTTCCTTTCAGTGACAAGGAGTTGATCTTTTACCTCTTCAGTTACTTTTGTCTCCTAGAACATTTTTTCAGTGCACTAACCCATTAAAGTCTTCATTAAGCTAATTTGCATACCATTTACCCATTGAATTCTTCACACTCCGATATTAATATTAATACAGCAATTTAGTACAATAGGTGTTAAGAGCTAGTAATAAAATTATCATCTGGAAGCGGAGAGCAGCAGCAGAGCATATTAAATACCTGGAATTTAGCTTGGGAATCTCCAACTCTGTCCTAGAAGATTAAATAAATTCTAGGTCAAAGGTAAGAGGTTTCTCCTACGAGGCTAATGGAGATGAGTGCTAAGCACCTGTGTTTGTTGCCCCGGTGGCTGAAAATTAAATCAGGTCTTTTTGAATACAGATTTTGAGTCTGTTGACTCTGTAGTATGATTACAAAGTAAGTGACCTCCCCCATTGTATGATTTTGTCAGGATCAGGGACATTGTAGGAACACGATCTCAAATTTCCAGTACACTGTGATGTTTCAGCTTGGCGAAGGGTTGCTTTTTCAATCTTCAGTAAAGATCACAACATTTTAGGTAGGTTTTTTCTTCCCCTTTCTACAAAGGACTTCCACAATGCTCAACACTGCTTAGCTTTAAAGGTTGAAATTCTCTGTTGTTTCCAAGAGATCAGCCGCAAGGTGCACCTCATCCACACCCTTATCTAAATCCTAATCCTCAATGAGAAGCTGACAGATTGTGATGGTTCTAGTTGCTCTTGGAAGCCAAACTGCCCTGATGCTTGATTAATTGGATTCCAAATGACTGGTTTCCTCTAAGAACACCTTTGTTCTTTTGGAATATACTGTAATCGTCCTGTTTCTAACCAAACAAATGGCCTGCACAATCAGAGTTGTCCCCAGTCTGCTCATGCATGTGAGTCAGGCTGCTGCTTCCTTAATTGTCTTCTTGACAACTTCTGACTGCACAGCTAGAGCTCCGCTTGTCCTCTGTCAGTTAGTGAAGGTAGATGTCACCAGTCAAGGGGCTCCAGCGGACAGATAGTACACGGAAAGTCACTCAGAGATTTATATAGAAGGATGTTTATCACAACATTATTTATAATAGCAAACAATGACAGATCTTAAATATCCAATAATAAATTACGGTCACACCAGATGATAGCATAGTATGAGATCACTGGAGTTTTTTTTTAAATGACTTTAATGAACACTTTTAATACAATCTGAAGAAAACATACTATGAAATTTCTCTATGTATATAAATGACTTCTAAACAGGCACTGTGGTACATACCTATAACCCCATCACTTGGGAGATGGAGGCAAGAGGGTTGGAGGTTCAAGATAAGCCTCAGTTATACAGTAAGTTGGAGACCAAACTGAATCCCATAAGGGCTTTCCTCAAGCAAACCAAAAATGAAATAAAATGAAATAAAATCATGCCTAGAAGAATAATGACTGAGAAAACAAGTATTGTTAATAGGTAGAGTAAGTATTTTCGGCCTCTTTTTTTATGTAGTCTAGATTTTTTTTTCTTCTAGATTTTATCCAAATAGCATGCATTTTTAAACTGGATATGAACATTCATTTTTTGCCTTCTTTGTAAGAACAGATAGTTAATCCTGCTGTGTGCATAGACTGATAGTTTGGATAGTAAAGGCCTCCTTGGTCTGGATTTACCCATGTGAGGGATGTTTAGCCGTATTTAGAAAAACTTGTGAGCCTCACTTGTATCATTCATTATTTCCATTCAAATCCTAAATTCCTTCCAAGTCATGAGAGTTAGGTTTGTAATCATGAAGATATTAAAGATGAACTTGGTGGTTAATGTAGAGATTCCAAAGATATACTTAAACCAGTATTGCACATAGTAGGAAGCAGTAAGTGACTATTAAATGTTATAGGTACAAATAATGTCATAAATAAATTAAAACTTTTATACCAAACAGTTGAATTTAAAAATCAAGGCTAGACTCAAGAAGTTAGAAACCAACAACCCAAATAACACAATTTTAAAAATGGGATATAGAGCTAAGCAGAATTCTCAACAGAGAAGCACTTAAAGAAATCCTCAGAGTTCTTAATTATCAGGAAAATGTAAATCAAAACAACTCAGAGGTTCCATCTCTTACACGCATCAGAATGGCTAAGATCAAAAACTCAAGAGATAGCACATGCTGGAGAGGATGTGAAGCAAGGGGAATGCTCCTCCATTGCTGGTGGGAGTGCAAACTTGTGCAAATTGATTTTTGGAAATCAATTTGGCTGTTTCTCAAAAAACTGGGAATAGTACTACCTCAAGACACAGCTATACCACTCCCCAATATATAACCAAAAAGATGTTCCAACTTCCCACAAGGACACCTGCTCAACTATGCTCATAGCGGCTTTATTTATAATAGCCAGAAACTGGAAGCAACCTAGATGTCCTTCATCTGAAAAAAATGGATAAAGAATATGTGGTACATCTGTACCATGGAATACTACTCAGCTATTAAAAACAAAGACATCATGAATTTTGAGGGCAAATGAGAATATCATGTTGAGTGAGGTAACTTAGTCCCAAAAGAACATGAATGGTATGTACTCATTTATAAGTGGATATCAGCCATAAGATACAGAAACCCATGCTACACTCCACAGACTCAAAGATGCTAAGCAAGAAGGAAGGCACAAGTAAGGATGCTTGAATCTCACTTATAAAATAAAACAGTCATAAGAAGCAGATGGAGGGAGGGACCTGGATGGGAAAGGAGATAGGGAAGGGAATGGGGGGCATGCAGGATCATGTGTGTGGAGGAACAGCAGGGATGGTCAGTTAGCCATGAGAATGAATGGAAATCTGCAACTGATAGGGGCAAGGAGGTAGAAGGCATCTCCAGGAAGAGATAGAGACTTCTAAGGGAAACTTCCAAGTACCAACGGGAGTGTCCTTAGCTGTGACTCATGGCATTGGGGATATGGAACCTGAAAGGCAGCCTCCTGTAGACAGACAGGAACTCCAATGGAGCCATAGGAAGATGAACCCACCAACAAAATTTTCCACCAAAAGTTTATTCTCTCTACAAGACATGCAGGGATAGGGGTTGGAGCAGAGACTGAGGGAATGCCCAACGAATAATCAGACCAATTTGAGACTCATGATGGGCAAGCAGAAAGCCCTGACATTACTAATAATACTCTGTTATACTTGCAGATAAGAGTCCTTTCAGCAGCTTCACCCACCAGCTGACTCAGACAGATGCAAACACCTACAGGAAACAATAGATGAAGCTTGGGGACTCTTAAAGAAAAATAGGAAAAGGATTGTGGGCCCTGGAAGGGATAGGATCTCCACAGGGAGACCAATATAGTCAACTAACCTGGACACTTGAGACTCTCAGAGTCTGAACCACAAACCAAAGAACATACACATGCTGGACCTAGGCCTTCCCACACATATGTAGCAGATGTGCAGCTTGGTCTTCATGTGGGTTCTGAACAATTAGAGTGGTGGTGGAAGGGGATGGTGGCTATCCCAAAAGCTGTTACCTGTCCATGGAATATGTTCTTCTAGCTGGGCTGCCTTGCCTAGCCTCAGGGAGAGAGGACACTCCTAGCCTTGCAGAGACTTGAAGTGCCAGGGTGGAGGGATATTACAGAACCCTCACCCACTCGGAGGAGAAGGGGAGGAGGGGATGGGAAACGATTGTGGGAAGGGGTGACCAGAAAGAGAGGGGGGAGGGTGGGAGGGAGGGTGAGAGGGAGGAAGGGAGGGGGGAGGGTGAGAGGGAGGGAAGGGGGAGGGAGGGGGAGGGAAGGAGGGGAAAGGAAGGAAAGAGAGAGAGAGAGAGAGAAATATACACAAAAAATTCAAGCCTAACAAATTCTGAATGGTTATTTAAGTTCAAATAAATCTGACATCTAATTTCTGCAGAGAAAAGTAATAATAATAAGATAACAAAAGCAGCTTGCTCTTCTAAAATGTGGTGTGTGTGTGTGTGTGTGTGTGTGTGTTGTAATGTAACTTCTAGACAGAGTTGACAAGAAAATTCACCAATAGTTCCCCATCCCCGTTTCACGTTGAGATGACAGACGCTCAATCATTCCGTGTCCCTTCATCACTAACATGAGCCTCTGTTGAATTCCTGTGGGTATGTGGAATGATCAAAAGAAAAAACCAAACTAAAAGTAAACAAACACATAAACAGGAAAGAACAGTTGCAGTGGCCATTCAAAGTTTGTTTTCAGTTGTTGAAATGCTATGGTCTCTTACATCTCCGCCTCACCTACCTGTGAGACATTCGCTGTGAGCTTGGCAAATGGCATCATGCCATAAAATAATGATCTCCTTCACTTCCTCAAATCATATTCTACAATAGCTTGTCTTCCCTGGCCTTGCTCAGAGTGAGAAGTGATGCTTCTTAGCATGACTTATAATCACTAGCATGCTCGAGAAAAATAGAGAAATGAAATAAAAATAGGATAGAGAAACTATGATGTTTCATTTTAAAATATATGTTGAATGGCATCCATCAATTCATAAAGAAATTAGTTAGGAGAATTAAAAAACAATGATGAAATAAATCCTAGAATTGAGGGTTTACCAGATAGGACTGAAAAAAATATAAAAACGTTGAACACCTTCCTTGGAAACTATTAGATTATTATTATAAAATCTTGGAAATGTTTATTGTCTTTTCAAGCATTGTAGAGTTATTTAAAATTTGCTCTATATTTTGATTGCCAAATCATTCCCTAAGCATGTCTTATACTGAGTACTCATCACACTGAATTCTAAAGAACTCTAGAACTCATTTACTGTCCTGTAGACATGTAGTAGAGCTTAAAAACTAACATATCTACAGGAGTAGGTAGTATTTAGTTCCCTGTCTTCCCCCAAACCCATTTATTCCCCCATCTAAAATCCAGAATTTAGGAAGAGACTTGCTACATCTCCAAATCCTGGTATATCAACTATCATCAGTATCAGCTGAACACTGCCTCCTTGGATTAAAACTTTAGACTGTTGCGTGTGTACAGGCTTTTTGATTCCATGAGGTCACCCTGGATATTCTGAAGAATACAGACCTGTGAGGAACACCAAGTCGATTAATGATGACGTCAGTCTAGATTCACACACTATACCTTAAGTGTGAATTCAGCCCCTCTTTTTACTGGTTTTCTGCATATGTGATTTGGGAGGTTGGAAAATCCCACATAGCCCTCAGGGTTCTTCATTTGAGCTCCCATGATGCTGCAGTGGATACTCTTGTGTCCACACTTAATCATATTCAAAGATACCTTAATTCAGAAGTTACTGTGCTCTTAGCATCACACGCTTTGTTCTTAAAATGACTATGTAAGCTACATGTGACAAGTTATACTCATATTCAGAGGCTGTCAATTAATTATGATGATGATGATAAAAGACTGAAGTTTTTGCTTATTCACAGAAAATCTTGTGCTTCGTGCACTAGATGGCATGGTAGAAACCCAATGATGCTGAGGCTATTATATCAAGGGAAAGCAAAAACACATGGAGAAGGTATATGCTCCAACATAAAGGCAAGACTTAGCCCAGATCTTAGTCCAGACATCAACTATTTGAAGGAAGAAGACCCCAAATATTCATAAAGCCCAGGTGTTTGAGCCACCTGATGTTGGTATCTTTCTCTAGGTAGCCTGAACCAGGGGCAGCTCACTTCAGTGTCTTCATTCCAAATTCCTGATTCACAGAACCCACGAGAAGTACAGAGTAACTGTTGTTTTATACCAGTAAGTTTAAACGGGCTTGTTGTATAACAATAGACGACAACCAAACGTAGTTCTGTGAGGAGTATCTCTGTTTTTAGGAATCATATAATACAGTCAGTATACATAAGTAAAGGGAATAGAATGTCCACCTCATACTGGAGTGGCTCAGAGGGGGGAATATATATTATATTATATATTAAATTATATAAACAAAAGACAAAAGGTATGTATGTGTTTCTATACACACATAAACACACAGACACACACACACATGCACACATACACAAAAGATAGACAGACGGAGAACTGGTGAATCTGAATCAATCCTACACAGAGCTATTTGAATTATTTCGGAAATACTTTTTTGCAAGTTACAAGTATCTAATAGTAAGTTAAAAAGAGAACCCATGAGTTTTGCACCATAACATGAATAGAATGCCATATCTGTGGAAAATCATAAATAAAAACCCGAACCAATATCCAATTTCTGTTAAGCCAGATGGTATAGACTGCATAATTATTTTTTTAATGCACTACTATCCTTCTAAAAAGAACATAGTCTGAGTAAAATAAGGTTTTTTATCTCAGAGTAACAGATAAGAATCACAAGGACACTGTGGTTTTATACAGAATTTAGGATATGTCTTAATGTGTACTTTCTGGGAAACAAATGACTTTGCAGCTACAAGAACCAATCATAGCTCTAGATCACAACACCTGTTTAGAGGTTGATAGGCAGCCAATAAACTTGGTAATGTTAGACCTGGAATATTCATCCCTAAGTGAGATATCTCCATCAAATCCCTCCCACTAGGGCTCAGGGAACCCCATAGAAAAAGAGACAGAAAGAATGTAAGAGCCAGAGGGACTGGCAAACACCATACCTCTAAATCACCAGGATTGGTGTTCATATAAACTCTCAGAGACTGAGGAAGCATGCATAGGAACTGTATGGATCCAGATAGAATCCTTTAACTGAAAGGAGAAATGGACATAAGCCTTTATCCCTAACCCAGAAACCATCTCCAAATGAAAAACACTTGCAAACAAAAAATTTAATTCTCTCCAAGGGAATCACTGGGGAAGCAAACTACTCATAAGGTTGGACTGCATGCCCAGCTGTGGATGGCCCACAGAGAGCGAACTCAGCATTCTTGGAGGTTCCTAGTCTCATAATGTTGTGTCAGGGCTCTTTTTTATCTTATTTTTTATTTATGTATTTTTTTCTCTTTCTTTACCTTATAGATCCTTTGCATATATATTACGGTTTCCAGTTTAGTGTTTTTAGGAGATTTCTGAGTGTATGAATGAGTTGGTCTCTGTACCTTTGTTTCTTGTGACTTTTTTTGGCCTCTTTTCTCTCTGTTTTGTAGTATTCTAATGTGTTAATTTTTGTTCCATCATTATATTATATTATTATATTATATTATATTATATTATATTATATTATATTATATTATATATTATTTCATAGCATATTATGTCATATCATATTCCCCAAGAAGCTTGTTTGTTTTCTAATGAGAGACAGAAAGGGGTGGATCCAGAGGACAGGGGAGGTGGGGAGCAACTAGGAGGAATGGAGGGAGGGGAAACCATAATCAGAATATATCACATGAGAAAAAAAAGTATAAATTCAATAAAAGGAAGAAAAACATTTTGTGTTCTTTGGCTGCACTTTGGGCTGCTGGTACTACTCTGAACGTTGAGGATCACAGCCTGACTGTGCACAAGCCTAAACTTTGGGATCTTGAGCAGACAGGTTGACAGCAGAACAATGAGGCTGTTTCCTGAAAGAAATTGCTGACTTATTATGATCTGTACATCCATCTTACACACAGCTAGAAATTTCATTTTCCATATTACTGTGACATTTTGTTTGTTATTGCAAAGAATGCCTATGGTTTTTGGAGAAGTATGATGTCTACTTTCCTTTCTCAAAAAGAATGTTGAACAGGAACAGAAGAGGGTTGAGTCTGCACTGGGAGTGGGAGGGGTCTTCTATCAGTATGAGGTCAACTAAAACCAATGATCATCAGAGATGCTTTCATGGACCATGGGCAACTGAAGGGAGGACAAGGAAGGACAGTGGTCCACCGGGCTTCAGCTCCTCAGGGCAGTCATTTATCATCACAAAATGTGCATTGCAACACTAAGAAAGTTTCGATTTCCCCTCTATTTTCATATGGTGCACTGGTTTTCTATTGCTGCAGTAACCAAGAAGCTCAAAACAACCCAACTTTTATTACTTTTGGTCTGGTAGGGAAGGATCAAAATGGATCTTGTTGGGCTAAAAGCAAGTTCCCAACAAGATTGCATTCCTTTTTGGAGTCTCTTGAGAATAGACCCTTTGCTCATGGTCACTGCCATTCAAACGCCACGCCCAATTCTTGGCTCATGGATCTCTTTCTTTGTCCAATCTTGGCATCTGTTACACATCTATCTACTCTACTGTTTTAGGGTGGTTTTAGGGTGTTTAATTTGTCTCACCAGAACCCTTGTGGTGGTAGAAGATCTAGCCAAAGGATAATTTTCCAAACTTTAATCACCTCTCCAGTCTCTTTTGCCATGAAACATAATGTATTCCCAGGTTCTGGAGACAGGAAAGATGTGTTTGGGACAGTATGATGTGCTTACTGAAAAATCCTCCATCGCAATAGATAATAGATCTTGGAATTTTTTTTTAAATCAATTATGAGCCATTTCAGAGGCAGAAGACCAAAGTCATTCCTAGCAAACTAAAACTATTTTGATAGCCTGGTTGCATTGGTCCCTTGTTGTGAGATGAGACCATCGTTCCAAGAATCCTCAAAATAATACTAGACAGACCACCCCTCTCTGTCATATATCAATTTTATTATGCATTATTTTTGATTCTCACTCCATTGAGGAAAGCGCAGCAGTTAGAAGTTAAGGCAGAAAAAAAATTAAACATAAATCTTCATTGTCTGAGCCTCAGGCTAAAATAACAGAGTACACTCATCAGTCCTGCTTCGATAAAGTGTTTCCTCCTCCTCCACCAACTGATCAAAAGGCAAGGCCATGTGAGAAAGCAGCAGCCTAGGTGCCGACTGGCCACAGTTAGTGGTGAGGCTACAGTCACAGAGCGGGTGTGATTTTGATCGCCTTAATCTGAGTACTATAACGCAATGGACAAAAGCAAGCTTCAAACTTCCCACCACCCCCTCAGCAAATGAAGGGGCTTGAATTAAGATAACGATGTCTTAGAAAAAAAGACACATTGTAAACACAACAAAGATCTGGCAATGACCCCTATATTAAAAAGCTTTGCATCACTTTAGCAAATAACCGAAGTACTGGATGCACAGAAATATTTTTATTCTGGCTTTCCTGGAGATTGTGAACCACAACTGGTTGGCTTGTTGTTTTTGAGCTTGTGAAAATCAGTATATGGAGATTTAAAAGAAAGACTGGTAGAAAGGGATGGCATGCTCAATATGCAATATATTCTATTGAAAACCACAAACATATGTGTGCTCACTCCATAGCTAAGAACTACAAGAAAAGGGGACAGACGAAGCCACAGTCCCCTTTGGAGGCATCGTCTGAAGAACCTAACAGTCTCCCATTAAACATACATCTTAAAAGTTTCCACTGCCTCCTAGCCATACCCAAAGCAGGAACCAAGACTTCAACATAGAAACAGATAGTCACCCATGCCACTACAGTTCCCAAGTCTGGTGATCATGAAAACCATTCAGAAATCTTTTTACGCACCTATACTGCTTCCGACATGACACCCCAGACCTACTAAAATCGAAACTTAGAACCTGAATGTAAAAGGTTTTTTTTTTCACCTGAAATAATCATCATCTCAGGGGCTTACTTGTTCCATCTGCTAGCCTAGACCTTGTCCTGGATGCTTCTGGTCTCCATACAATCGAGTCTAGGCCTAGAATGCTTTCAGCCTCTAAGACTTGTTGCTGAATAAAATCAAACTCACCCTTTCTAGTTCTTTCTGAGCTCTTGCTGGCTGGTTCAACTCAGCTGTTCAGGCTCAAAAACCCTCTCTAAGCTGACTGATTCAATCTGGCTTCTCTCTCAGCCTCTAAATTGCCCTGCTTAGCCTCAGACTAACTCTGTCAATCTGGTCTAATCTTCTAGCTCCTTCTGATTCTCTGACTCAATCTGACTTCACCTGTGTGGAGCTTGCACTCTCTCTACAGCCTGTCTCTCTGTCACTGTCCTTTCTTCGCTCTGCCCCTTAGGCAGCTTCTCCGTCCTCTCTTTTCCTGTGTGAGTTGAGTATATCCTAGTCTGTCAAATCTTTCTCTCATTCATCACTTTGTCCACCGCTCAAATAGACATCACTTTCAAACATGGGTGCTTCCTTCTGCAAACTAACTTTACCCTTATTGTTTGGTATTAAAGGTATGTGCTAAGAGTGTGTCTGTATTTCAGCCATAGGGATTAAAGGTGCGTGTTAAGGGCTGAGCCATGCTACAACTAGAAACATGCATTTTCAATAAATAACACAATATCGGGTTTCACAGTGGGATCAAATAGCCTGTAACACCTAAATTAGAACACAATAAAATCCCAATAAAGAAAATGAAGGCAAGCAATTTATGACACAATCTGTACTGTTTGCCTGCCTGTTCCGAATCCTTAAACCCACTGGCCAAACTCTATCCTTTATCCATCTCTCCCCACCCATGTTAAAACCTCTATGCCCTTTCCTAGTTTGTGTTAGTATAGTCAGATCACAAGCTGCCATTGCTTTTTCTTTTTTCTTTTTTTTCTAAAAATTTACTACTTTAAAATTCTTGTCTGCATTGGTGAGATGACTCAGTGGTTCGGAGCATGCACTGCTCTTTCAGAAGTCATGAGCGTGGTTCCCAAATCAAACATCTCCCAAACACTGTAACTCCAGCCCTGAGGCTTCTAATGCCTCTGACATCCACAGCACATCATACACATAGTCTAAAATAATAAAATAAATCTTAATAAATGTCATGTCCTAATCCTCTAGCATTGGTCATTCTATTGGCTAACTCTATCTTCAGCTTTAGACTCAGAAATCACAGAACTTCACACCCACTCCTTAGAAGAACTGTGTCATCCCTATGCAGTATCTCCACAATGTTCCTTGTTGAAGATTCCTAAAGAAGAGAGGGAAATTAGAAAAAGGAATTGACAGGCGATGGCAATAATGAGATGGCTACAACAAATGTGTCAAGTTAGGGGTGTGAGATGTATAATTCAAATTAGTATTTCTCCAAAGATGGAGAAGCAAGATCATCTGCACCAAAATAACCTTAATTAATCTTGGGCCACATGAACTCTACAGAGTTCTCTAAGTTCTCCCAAAAGATAAGGAGGTAGCATTTGCTATTTAATTGATGCAGTTTAATCAAAACAATTTATATCAACAAACCACCACTTTTATACATAAGAACAAAAAGCTAAACCAAGCACTATAATTATTGATAAAGTTTACATTCAGTGTGACAGAGATCATGACCCATGAACACCAGCAAAAATGTGTTCCTCACAGCCATTATTACTTAAGGTATTATTTAAACAATAGTGACAATAATATATTTACCATTTACTACATGATAGGCATATAGCAATCTTTGCATGGATTAATTCACTTAAACCTAGCATTAACTTTGAGATAAACATTTTCCACGTTTTTAAACTTGTGAAAACTAAACACAAATACGCCACGGGTGTAAGAGGATCAGAATATCCCTTGCTATTATGGGAAGTCTACTGAATCTAAATCTCTTAATACAGAACCCAAGAATTTTTGTTTTTAACTAGATCTCCAGACTGTCAACTTTGTGAAAGCAACCCTTGACTATGCTAGAACAGGAAATAAGATGATTGCAATTTTCAGTTTATGCCTAAGAGAAGAGTCTAGTTTGAGGGAAGAAAAATCAACAATTCTAAGACTAACTAGTGGACTCTCTTAGAATAAGTCCATGAAGGTAAAGAAAGCTTCATCAAGGCAGAAAAATTTTCAAAACAAAAGGACTGATATCAATATGTGCTGAAGACAAAACACAGCAGAATCATTCATCCATCATTCCCCATTGTCAGGTACTATGTCCACTTTTATGTATAATGATCTTGACAGTGACTAAATTTTTTATGGATGATGTGTTATTATCTTAGGCCCACCTGAAGCTGAAATATTGTCACACCTCCAGAGAGTATCGCTAACTAATGCTAACTAATGCATCTTTCACAAATGGCTTTATAGATTATGCCTCAATCCACAAAGTCTAGGTAGGAATGCTAAAAGACAACCTTACATTCTTCAAAACAAAGTCATAACTGCAGCTCTCACATGGCCATGGCCCTGGCCCTGTTTTCAGGTCCTCTGGCAGCTGTGTTCTGGCCCTTCTGTGTCTGTCATACGTGCAAAGTAGTTGCAGGACAGCAAATTAGTTTTTCTGAACAACAGACTTTCATGGGCTTCTTTTGTGGGCACATTATAGCTCTAAGTTACTGTTTCATCTAAGCTTTATTTTTTTATTGGATATTTTATTTAAATTTCAGATGTTATCCTCTTACCCCATTTCCCCCCAAACAGGAACCCCCTATCCCATCTCCCCTCCTCCTGCTTCTATGAGGATAAGCCACACCCATCCTCCCATTCCCACCTCCCCACCATCCAATTCCCCCACACTGGGGCATCCAGCCTTCACTGGATCAAAGACTTCCTCTCCCACCTACGCCCAACAATGTCATCCTCCCCTACATATACAGCTGGAGCCATGGGTCCCTCCCTATGTGCTCCCAGTCTGCTGGTTTAGATCCTGGGAGCTCTGGTTGGTTGATCCTTCTTCATGTAGGAATGCCAGAGCTGGCTCACATGGTAGCCCTAGCTTTAGCTTTGTGAGAAACCCCCACTCTCTACACTATGAGTGGGCTGCAGTAATTACACTCCTACCAGCAGTGTATAAGAATTTTATCCTTACCAGCATCCCCCCCCATTTTATGCTATTTATTGATTAGATTGTTTTGTTTTCAGTATTTAATTAAACCTTATTTTTGAAATGTGTTCTAGATATTAATCCATGTCAGATGAGTTGTTGGCAAGAAGTTTTCTTCCATTCTATATAGCCAGTCTCTTCACTGTATTATTTCCTTTGCTGTGCAGAAATTTCTTAATTCATGTGATTCTGTTTGTCAGCCCTTGGTGTCATCTACTGAGCTGTGGAATCATTTTCAGAGCATCCATGCCTTTGTCTATCGAAGAGTTCCCTCTGTGCTTTCTACTAGAACTTCCAGGGTCGCAGGCCTTACAGCTCACTGTGAACAGGTCTTGTTAACCATTCAGCTAGGAGACACATTTGTCTGTTTTCCAAGTCAGCATCTCTTCTTCTGAGCATGCCGTCCACAGCAACTTGTCCCAAGATGCACCTGGTGCTCTTATTTAAAATGTAAATTCCAGGGCCTACCTCAGACCTGGTAAATGTGAACGAGGCAGCAGGGATCTCTGTGAGGATGAGGACTGATCCATACTTCAGTAAGGATCATCAATATCTAAGAAACACTTGGCAGGATCCTTGTCTAAATAACACACTAGTAAATAAGCAAAAATTTTACCACGTTTGTGAGGACGCTCATTGTGATTGGAAAGGATAAGAGCTGGTTTTCTCCAGCATTCTTATTCACTCTCACCATTAACAGACTAGTGAGTTTGAGTGTTACTGTGGTGATTAGTGACATCCTGAAATTCAACGCTGTTCTAAAAGCATATACATGGAAGTAATGTTATTTGGACTGAACAAGTTTTTTTATATATGTGTGTATACAACACACACACACATATATTCCCAAATCTATGTGTATTTTTATTCATATATATATGTGTGTACAGGTTTATATATATTTAGAAATGTGTGCACACATATGCACACACATACATAACAACAATTAAAGATAAAGAGACCAGGACTTTTAGTGAGAGTGGGGGGGAGTGATACACAAGAGAAGTTGGAGGGAGAAAAGGGAAGGGGTAAATGATATGATTTTATTACAATCCTCCAAAATTTAAAAAAATACATAAAAATGAAAAGAGAGATAAGAAATAACATGTGTTTGGAATGTTAAAGAACAATGTGCAATAACGTTAATCAGGTTAATAATTAGAATTCTAGCTATTTAGGAAATTATCTTTTTCCATGAATGGCAACAAATGATTTTTTTTGCATTTTCATGAATAAAGCTTTTGTTGATTTCATAAAAAATTCAGGAGGCTAGGAGATGATTGATGTATATTAACTTTGTCATTTATTCATCAGGGTAATCAAAATAAATTTTCTTGAGTGACGTCTTTTCAGATAAACTACATTTAAACAGCTTAGGAATCCTCATATTCTCAGAACAGCTAATTTTCTCTAATTTTTCCCTTGGGGAGGAAGGCCTTCTTCTTGCCTATTTTCATCAGTGCCTCTTCTCTTAAGACAAACACAATGTAGGTTTGATTCATCTGAGGCTCTAGAGGCATGCTAAACAGCAATTCCCAAAGCTGGTAAGACTGTGTGTACAGAGGAATTCAGTACTATTTCTCAGTGCTTGTTTATGAAGGAGCCTGAACCCAGTCTTCTTTTTTATTTAATTGGATATTTTATTTATTTACATTGCAAATGTTATCCCCTTTCCCGGTTTCCCCTCTGCAAACCCCCATCCCATTCTTCCCTACCCTGCTTCTATGAGAATGCTCCTGCATCCACCCACCCACTCCTGCCTCGCTGCCCTAGCATTCCTATACATACACAGGAGCATCAAGCCTTCACAGGTCCAAGGGTCTCCCCTCCCACTGATGCCAGATAAGGGCCCTTCAGCTCCTTCAGTCCTTCCCCTAACTCCTCCATTAGAGTCCCTGTGCTCAATCCTATGTTAAACAAAATTCCCAAAGCTGGTAAGATAGTGTGTTGGCTGTGAGCATCTGCATCTGTATTGGTCAGGGTCTGGCAGAGCCTCTCAGGAGACAGCTGTATCAGGCTACTGTCAGCTAGCACTTCTTGGCATCCCCAATAGTATCTGGTTTTGGTGTCTGCATGTGGCATGGATCCCCAGGTGTGCAGTTTCTGGATGGCCTTTCCTTCAGTCTCTACTCCACTCTTTGTCCCTGTATTTCCTCCAGACAGCAGCAATTCTGGGTTAAAATTTTGGAGATGGGTGGGTGGCCCCATCTCTCAGGGGTTGCGGGGGAGGGCTTGCCAAACTTCTGGATATGGTCTCAACAGGTTCTCTCTCCCCTTTGTTGGGTATTTCAGCTAATGTCATCCCTATGGCATCCTGGGAGGCTCTTGCTTTCCTGGCATCAGGTAATTTCTGGTTGCTACCCCCAGTTCCCCATCCCCCATTGCTACACACCTCTGTTCAATTTCCTGACCCTCTGTACATCTCCATCTGCTCCCATACCTGATTCTTCCCTTCTTTTTCCCCTCACACTCTTCTCTTCCTCCCTAGTCCCTCCAACTCTCTACTTCCCTTGATTATTTTGTTCCATCTGGGTTGTTTCCAGCTTCTGCCTATTATAAATATGGCTGCTATGAACATAGTTGAACATGTGTCCTTATTATATGTTGGAGCATCTTCAGGGTACATGCCAAGAAGTGGTATAGCTGGATCCTCAGGTAGTCCTATGTCCAATTTTCTGAGGAACTGCCAGACTGATTTCCAGAGTGATTGTACCAGCTTGTAATCCTACCAGCAATGGGGGAGTGTTTCTCTTTCTCCACATCCTTGCCAGCCTCTGCTGTCACCTGAGTTTTTGATCTTAGCCATTCTGACTGGTGTGAGGTGGAATCTCAGGGTTGTTTTGATTTGCATTTCCTTGATGACTAAGGATATTGAACATTTCTCTAGGTGCTTCTTGGCCATTCAAGTTTCCTCAGTTGAGAATTCTTTGTTTAGCTCTGTACCTCATTTTTAATAGGGTTATTTGGTTCTCTGAAGTCTAATGTCTTGAGTTCTTTCTATATATTGGATATTAGCCCTCTATCAGATGTAAGACTGGTAAAGATCTTTTCCCAATCTATTGATTGCTGTTTTGTCCTATTGACAGTGTCCTTTGCCTTACAGAAGCTTTGCAGTTTTATGAAGTCCCATTTGTCAATTCTTGATCTTAGAGCATAAGCCATTGGTGTTCAGATTGATCCACAACTAGACATTTTTGGGAACACTGCAGGTATTCATGTTTGGCCCCAGACTACCAGTTCAGACATTTCAGGGGAAAAAAGCTACAGATGCCCTTAAAACTATAATTGATTTCTGTTCTAAATTGCCAGGGGTTAGCACTGTGAAAATCAACAAGCAAGACTGTGTGCTTAATGACCACAGAGGATCACATTCTCTGTTAATACACTTATCAAGACAGGGCAAGCTCATCTTCCCCTGGTAGCCCTCATTTAACTTCACCCAAGGATGACAGATATTAGCAGCTGGCATTCTCATATCTGAACCTCTGGAGCACCTGAGCCACTGCCCACATCTGCATACGTGATTGTTCTATCAAAGTACAGAGAGATGGGAGGGGAAGTCAAAAAGAGGAACAGGAGGATCCTTCTGCTAGAACACAGCCCACTGACTAAATGCTTCTTTTACTGAATGTTTGCTAGGAAAATTGCCAATAAAATGTGTGCATTAATGGCATTATGTGGTATATGTGTGATGGCAGGTATTACCATGCCATGGTAGTAAACATATTTTTTCATACACTCCTCATTTTGAACCATATGTTAGATATAAAGTTGGAAAATCTCCAATTTTCTATGTAAATGTATAAGATAACCTTTCCAAGCACAATAGTGGCCTGTCTAGAATTCTAAAACAGTTCATTTCAATCTATAAAATCAGTGAAAATCTTTGCCAACCCTTTATCAAAGGGTCGATATTTAGAATATGACTAGGGCTCAAAATTTTAAACAAGAAATCCAGCAATTTGATAAATAAATAGACTAATGACTAAACAGTACTCAAAAAATGAATACACACCAAGAATAAACATAAGGAAAAAAGTACAAGTTCACTAGCCGTCAGAGAGGTGCAAATCAAAACTACGTTGAGAGTGCATTTCAGCCCAGTCAGAATGGCAAGCATTTAAAAAACAAATAGTAACACATGTTCACACTACTACAGACACATAAAGCCCTTATAAATCACCAGATAAAAATGTAATCTAACGCAGCCACTATGGAAATCAGTAGAGCAGTATCAAGACGACTAAAGGTAGATCTGCCATAGGATCCAGTTACACCACTTGATTATTTCTCCAAAAGACTCCAAGTCTATATGTCACAAAGATACTTGCACAATGATGTTTCTTCCAGCCTTGCTCACAGCAGATCACTGATGGAACTAACCTAGGTGTCCAAAGACTGAGGAATGGACAAAGTGAATGTGGCTTATAGACTACAGAATTGTTTTCCGTCAAAAGCAAGAACGAACTTGTTTGCAAGGAAATAGATGCAACTGGGTTTATCTCACTTTGGAATCCTAGATTTTATAGAGACATATAAAATTACATCTGTACATGGAATAAAGATAGCAGCAGAACTGATCAGGGGAAAAAGAGGGGCTGTGAGAAGGAGAAGAAATAGAACTAGAAAGCTTGGGTGGGGCACAGGAGACAGAAGAATATGATAAGCATACAACATATGCTAGGTTCAAAATGTCCTAAAGTAACACAGTACCACAGACAATGAATAGACACAATTCAAAGAAAACTAAGACAAGTCTCTTAGACTTTGAAGAATGAGGAGAGCTAAGAACAGTTTGGAACTGTCTTGACCCAGTACCTAGAACAACAATGACTTGAGTCTATAAGCAGTAAAGGAGTAAAATATTTTAGAATAAAAATATAAATTTATTTTGCCAAATCTTAAGCACCATTTGTGAAGGAAGACTGAAGCTTTGCTCATTGTTTCTTTAGAATAAGTAACAACAGCAATGGGAAAGGAAGTTGTGACAAAATGTTCCTGGTATATCTCAAAATAACTTTGCGTACAGTTTTACATGCATTGTAAGTATATTTAATAGACTTAGATTAAAACAAAGAACTATTAAGGTGGAAAATAAATTTTGATCATCCATTAATAAATCAAGATTTCCCCGATATATTGAAGCTCAATTTATTTATTTATTTATTCACTAATTCATTTCAACATCTATCATTCAACAAAAATTTCCTAAAAGAATTCTTAAGAACACATAATTTTCATTGTCAAAAGTGTTAGTTTATCTTTATTATTGTAGGAGATAAAATGTAAACTAATGATTATTAATAGCATATTACAAACTGCAAACGATATTATATGGAGAACGAATGCTGGGCAGGATGGAGAATGGTGGCTGTTAGAGTTGGGGATTTGCTGTACACCAACCACTCAAACTCCAATCTCAGATATGATGAAAATTTATTGGACACTTGATTCAGGCTGATCAATCAAGACCATAAAAAAAAGAAGGAAACGGGGGCCTAATTGTGGTAACAGTCTGTTCTCAGGGCAGGGTTTAAAAAAAAAAAGGAAAAAAAACAGGTTCAATGGTTTAAAAGGCAAGGAGGAGGGGAGTGGTACAACATTTTGGCTAACTAGACAAACTATTAAAGTAACCGTTAAGCTGATTGGTCCTAGGTGAAATAAGAGGAGTAGTGGACATGTAGTGAACAGGGGAATTTCAGAGCATTGAGATAACAGAGCAAAAGTAATACAACCGTAACTTTTTAGCTTATTAGTAGTATTCTGTAGTGTCAGTTAAACTAATAACTCCTAAAAATTAGATGAACTTAACTTCACCTAATGAGTAACAAGGAGGCTACATACAAAATGGCTGCAGTTATGTCAGACCATATCAATGGTGAAAACAGAAAACCTACTTTAAACAGGAGTCAGCAGCTTCCTGGAGCCAGAGACATTCAAGCCAATAAATGAAGGTTTGAAAGAAGCCAGACACAAGAAGCCTCTGGAAGACAGACAGCCGAAAAGAGCAGGAATGAGAACATAGGGTACAAAAGAATCGGAGACTTTTTCCGAGAAATGAATCTAATTTGGCTTCTGCTGTCACATAGGTGAGAGACTAATATGGCACTGAAAACAAAAATCTAGACAAATTTTAAAAACATATATTTAAGTTACAAGACATTTCCAGAAGCTACCAGGAATAAAGAGCTAACAGCTCAAAGAACTTTTAAGAGAGGTACTGAGGATCTGCTGAAGATCCATGGGACAAAATAAGCAAGCTGGCACAGCCTAAAACTTATGAATCAAGATAGGCATAGGCAGCAGCCACTATTAGGGAACAGAAGAACCAGAGGGATTCCTTGATTGTGAAGGTCTGCTGTGATAAAACTGGAAAAGCAAAGGATCTCAGGGCTATGAAGATTTCCCCGTTCAAAACACTGACTGAATTCAGTGATACCAATCAGAAGTCTGAAGCAAACATACATACATACATACATACATACACACACAATGTGTATGTGTATGCATGTACAACAATAACAACTAAAGATAAAAAAGGACATTATTTTGAAAGAGAGAGCAATTGGGGAGATTAATGGGTATGGGAAAAGAAAATAATGTAATTCTACTTTAATTTAAAAAAAAAATCGACCTACCCTTGCCATCTGAAAACAGAGAACATCCAAACCTTAAGAGGTCTGGAGATAGCCTGGCACAGCCCCAAGGCAAGAGACAGCCCCGGGAGGCAGCTATTGAGAGCAAGATGGTCAGACAAGCTGATAAGTGCAAATTACAAGGTTTGGCTCAGGCAGTGAAATGAATAGTTCAACTTCCTTCCAGTGCCCTGAAGTGGATCACATCAATTGAGCCTCGTTTGGAAGTTTGTTGACCCTGATCTAAGGTCAGTGGATGGATAGATCAGCATATCCACTGCTCATTGCTCTTGGCCAGAGAATCCAGAAGTGCATGCATCCAGCAGCCTGATTAATACCTAGTATATGTTAGAGCTGGAGAGACTGCTCAGAAGTTAAGAGCACTTGCTGCTCTTACAAAGGACCTGGGTTTGGTTCCAGCACCCACATGGGGGAGCTCATAGCTTCCTGTACTCTAGTTCCAGGAAATCCAATGCTCTCGTGTGACTTTTGCTGGCTCTGCACATATGTGCTATGCAAGTAGGCACATATATGTATACATAAATAATAATGAAGAAAAAATTTAAAATACTAACTCTTAGATGACTAAATACAAGTACTCTGTGTCTTAGTTACCTCTTGCATGTTCAGCTCATAGAATGCAATACTATCAGTAAAGATTCCTGAAAAAGACACAGAATGTCAGTCAATAAACAGAGGACTGCTCTGATGGACATCTGACAATGTTCCAATAGAAGCTTGGTACCAGCATAAATGACAGGAAACAAAGTATTCCACAGAGACCTCAATCCTAAACCATCAGCACTAACCACATGGAAATCAGGGCAATGCTAATAGAACTCAATAGGCCATCTATCTATCTATCTATCTATCTATCTATCTATCTATCTATCTGTAACTATATCATATCATATCTATCTATCTATCTGTAACTATATCATATCTATCTATCTATCT
>NW_021604622.1:906577-916197 GCF_004785775.1 Grammomys surdaster
ATATCTATCTATCTATCTGTAACTATATCATATCTATCTATCTATCTATCTATCTATCTGTAACTATATCATATCTATCTATCTATCTATCTATCTATCTGTAACTATATCATCTCTATCTATCTATCAATCTATCTATCTGTAACTATATCATATCTATCTATCTATCATCTATCTATCAATCTATCTATCTGTAACTATATCATATCTACCTGTAACTATATCATATCTATCTATCTATCATCTATCTATCTATGTATCTGTCTATCTATCTATCTATGTATCTATCTATCTAGCATCTCTATTTTTCTGTGCACATTATGTATGTACCTCATTATACATAATACATTTAAAATAACTATAGAACAGTTTATGAATTCAAGACAGAAAATGGGAAGTGTCAGAAGAGGAAGAGAGATGGATGTAAATGATATATATAGTACACATGTACAAACCGCAAATAATTTTTTTTGAAAAAATAGCCTACAAATTCAACTTTCTCTGATATCTCCTGCATATGACTAGAAGCTTCAAGGACCTGAAAAGAAGTTGATCTAACATTATCTATTGCTGCTTCTCCTGTTTTCCCTCTCTTCTCCCTCTTCCTCCCCTTCTTCCTCTTCCTCCTCTTTTTTCCTCCTTCTTCCTCTTCCTTACAGTCTCTGCAAACAGCATTTATAGATTTACTTTTAAAAGTGGCAAGCGTCACAAACCACTAATAACTGCCCACGTTGTTTAAGTTAATTAGAATGGAGATACTTTAAAATGGTGTGAAAATCTTTCCTAGCTCTTGGTCCTTCAATAGTTCTTTATTGAACATTTTTTTTCTTTGATAGTTGAAAATTTGTATCGGTATGATAACATTTGCAGTAGAAGATGTTTTAATATGAAAATTGTATAAAATTTTATTATTCATTTCCATATACCATCTGCATTCCCTTAAATAACTTAAATAATGGAACTTAAATGCCATCTACAGAGATAACATACATAGAGAGTAAAATGATATAGATAATAGTTCCAGGATCTTCCTAGCTGTCTCATTCACATATGATCTCTATGCCCAGAAATGCCATCATCCAGACCAAATCAGCCAACACTTCCATAATGTTTTTAAAATAGAGGAACAGTCTTTAGTACTCCAGTGGTTTTATGTAAAATAGAAAAATAAAATTCATGTGACTTTTATTTATCCTTTCAAGAACAATGGCAGAGAGGAAGTGCAATTCCTTCATTGTGGAGAGACAGCTCTTTTAAATCCCTAATGTGCACTTTAACTGATGCTCTCACAACCTCATTATATAAAAATAGTACAGTGCCAAATTTCAGGCTTGAATAATGTATATGCTTGTGTTTGAAGGAAATCATTCTTCTATGTTAAAGGTATTTATTCAAATTTTTTTCAATAAAATCTTTGGGACAGAAATGTTCATTCCAATTACCTTTTAAAGATAAATTGGGTCATCTCACGATATCTCGTGATACATTATTTTGTAGCTTTTATTACTTGCCATGTTTTACATATTTTTCATGAAGAAACACATACGTACAATGGCCATATTTCTACCTCTTTAAAAACTGTCATATCACTAGAATTTAAGAGGCAACCATTCTTTGGCCATTAGAAATGATTCAGTGTTAAGCCTTATTGAAGATAAAGTTTTCACAACTCTTAGTTCATTCTGATGGTTAATATTGATTGCCAACATGACACAGTTGGAATTATCAAAGAGGACAAGCTTCTAGGCATGCTTAGGAGGAATTGAATGTTTAGATTAAGTTAGACGAGGTAAGAAGATCCACACTAAAGGTGGCCAGTACTATTCCTTGGGTGGGATCCTAGATTGAATGGAAGTAAGCTGAGTGCGAATAGCACTCTCTAATCTCTGAGAGGGGATGCAATGTGACCAGCCCCTATGGCCATGTCTTCCATGGAGAAATGTAGCCCCTAAGACTGTAAGCCAGAATAATCCCTTCTTTACTTGTTTCTCACAACAATGAGAAAAGCAGCTATGACATGCGTTTAAGTATTAAGTTTATATAATTGGGCCATTAGGCACAAACATTTATGTCCAATAGTATATAAATGGCAAATTAGCATAGAAAGCAGCTGATTGTCATCAATTGTTAGGGAATTCCAAATGAAAACAGAGATACAACTATCCATATAAGGCAGCTGAAAGCCATTGAGACATCAAATTCTCCCAAGGAAATGAAGCAGCAATGACTCTCATCTGTTACTTTGGGGAATGCAAAACAACGTAGCCATTTTGGGAGACAGAGTAGCGGTGTCTTACAAACACTGTGACTTGGAGTTCTAAGTTTCCCATACAATCAGAATTCTTGGTATTTTAAAAGGCTTCCATTTGTACTCAAATGCCCAGCTTTCTCCTCCACACAGTATTCTGATTCTTTCACAGGATTTCTGCATTGAAATCTTTTTCAGTGTTGTGCCAACCCAGGAGAACAAGGTAGGAAGTACTGAAGGCCATTGATTGGTTGTATTCGTCTTTCAAAAACATATTGTGTTCAAAGGAAGCAATAATTATACATTCTGAGCACTATTAAATTCTGTTTTTTTTTCTATTTATGTGCTATTAGGGAATAAAACATAAATGATGCTGCTCTGACAAACCAATGATCAAAAAGAACTTTCAGTTATCCATCTCCAACTGCTAGCCAAAGCTGGAATCAATAAATGGTGGCCCAAAACCCCAAGACAATTAAAGGATTAAGAATACTTGTCATGGTAGTTACAGAAAATGTTAGGAATTATCTAAAGGTGACAAATACTTTGTAAGCATAAAATTAATAAAGATACATGAAGAAAATGACACTTTGTAAAATTGCTTCTCCTCAAAACAAAAATCTCACAAACATAATAAAGGAAAATGGAATAAATAAAAGGCAAAGGAAGAACCAGCCAGATTACAGATTCAATGAGATCTGCCACCTGCAGCACCTCATTTTTCTTCTTATTAAACTCAAAATATGTTTTCTGAAAAGTTTCTAACCTCCTAGAGAGATGAAGACTCACAACTCAAAATAGAGACTTAAGGAATACAACTATCTTGCCATAAAAATGGAAGAATATATCATTGAAAATAAAAAAAGAGCCTAAACATTTTATAGTAAGAATGATACTTATGTGAGTGTAAAGAAATACATTTATAATGCAAAAAATTAATTCATAATTTTGAAATGTATAATTAAAAGTAAAATTAGAATTATCAGATTTAAAACTTTAAATTGATAACACACAATTAATAAATTGATAAAAGCACAAGAGATAAGTAGTTGGATACATCTACAAAGAAAATTGGTAAATTCTAAGAATGTTAGAAGCTGTTCTGATTAAACAGGAAGAGGTAGCACAGAACTGTAAGAAGAAAGGCGGACAGATGAAAACTGAATTATCAGTGATGATACTGAGGTAGTAAAAGTTAATGACAGGAATTTTAAAAGCAGAAGGAAAAAATAATGAGGAGATATTAGAAAATAATTTTTGTGGTTTCTCTAGAATTAAATGAATGACTCTCCTACTGAAAGAACACATAGTATACCCTGTGGGCAAAAATAAAGAAGAAAGCATGATGTCATCTTCAGTAGCTTTTCTCTGTATACATATAATTTAATGAGATAGCGTTACAGTCACAATTTTGTATCCTGTCATTTTGAGTCCACATACACGATGATGTTCTACTCAGAAGGCACAGAAAACCATTTCAGTTAATAAAATATTGAACTGTCTCCTTCGTGTTTGAAAATGATTCCTGTGCTGTCTTGCTGTTAGCCCCTAGCAAGTTTCCCTTAGCTCTAGTACCTGGACAACTCAAGGGCTATGTCTGACACTATCAGAAAGTTCCAGATAGAAAGAGAAAGATGAGCACTGGTGCAAGAATTGGTTTTCAGCCTCTCCATGGATGTCAGCCCTACTTCATCCCATCTTGGGACCATTACTTGGATTATTTTTACTTATTTCTGCTGGTCCCTGGGCCTCAAATAGGCTAACTAACTCTGTGAAACAACAGGTAAATAATTTGGTAGCAAAACCTATTCAGATACATTATCATAAGTTAGCTATGGAGGACCACGAGACCCAAGATGAGGTTGTTACTTTATACAGGGTGTTCCCAAAACCCATCTCCAGCCAACCTAAAAGAGGGGACTTCCGCTCCTAGACCAAGCAGAGAGGGGCCACCCAGAACCCCCTCTGATAGGCGATCTGAATTCTTGCTTAGGCTGCGAGGCTAAGCACTGCACGGGAATATAAATAAAAGTTAAAAATATCTATCTGGGTTCCCTGAGGGACAAGCCTGACTGCATAGGGGTTGATGTCAAAAGTATTCCCTCTCCAGGAAAAAGACATCGGGATGGGTACGGCCCTCATGCCTCACTGGACAATGACAGGGGGACCAAAGCCATTACAAGGTCCCCTTCAAATACTGGAGGTCAGGCCTCTATCCCCGCCTTCACAAGTTTAGAATTGCCACAGCCCTTCTATACTTAGAGAAGGGAGGAGATGTCAGGGGCAGCCCTGCTTATACACTGAAGGCCTAAAATCAGCCATAGGCCTAAAATCAGCAATAGGCCTGTCATACATGTGTACTAACACCAAGTCTTGGGTCTCAGTGGAAAAACATTAAAACAGATGGCTATAAGCTATTGTAAACAGGCAGCTTTCATGAAATTTTACCAGCCTGAGTAGTCATAGACCTTGTAAATAGGTAGCCTTGGCAGACAATACCAAGATAAGGACAAGTGAGTCATAGGCAGAATCATAGTGACTTGTCCCCTGAACCTTCACCTAGCCGATACCCGGTTCTGAAAGATATCTGTATTCCCCCTGAATACCCACACTCCAGTGTCATTTCCTTTCCCACATCCTGCCTTTCTGTGTTTATAACCCCTGTGTGAATGAACTACGATTTGAAAAAAAGAAAAAGAAAAGAAAAAAAGAAAAAAGAAAGAAAAAGAAGAAAAAGAAAGTTCCAGATCTCTGTTCCAGAATCATTAACCCGTAGACAGTCTGATAATTCAACACCTGTACTATACAAGATGATAAATATTTACACTCATGTCATTCATATTTTAAATGATCATGAGGGCCACATTGTGACTATGCCATGATTTATGCAATTATCTAGTTAGTTGTTAAGAATCACTTTTCCTTTCTTCTTTCTTTTAAAAATTTTATTGAAAATAGATCTTTTCTCATACAACAGTTCTGACCATAGTTTCTTCTCCCTCCACTCCTCCCAGCTCCCCCTCAACTCTGCTCTTCGAGATCCATTCCCCCTCCATTTCCCCCTCTTCAGAAAAGACCACACTTCCAAGAGGCAACAACCAAACACAACAAAACAAGATACAACAAGAGAAGGCAAAAGCTGGAAAAGGTAACCCAACAGGAAGAAGAGTATGCCAAGACCAGGCAAAAGTCAAAGATATACCCGCTCCCACAAATTAGGAGTGCCACAGAAATATCAAGCTAATAGCCATAAGACATACACAGGATCTGGTGCAGACCCATACAGGCCCCATGCTTGCCACTTCAGTTAACTGGCAATAAATAAATATATAAATAAATAGGATAACAAAATGATTTCTAATGATATCCTTCTATACTCATAGATCAATGCCTTGTCTGGGTGATAGACCATTGGAGAGGCTTCCTCCAGCATGGGAGCAGGTGCAGAAACCCACAGCCAGACATTATATCTGCAGAGAGCATCTAAATGGGAGGTCTCCATCAGGTCCCGCCTCTCAGAGATGAGGAGGAGAAAAGATTGCAGGAATCAGAGGAAATGGAAGACACCAGGAGAACATGGCCCATCCATTCACCTTCTAAAGGCCACTCTGCTATGCATCTATGTTTTGCTACTAGTTTCTGTAATTTGTATTAGGTCACAAAAGGTATACTACTTCTAAAAGAACTATAGTTTTATTACCTATATAATTATAGTTATATATAACTTTATTAAAATAGAATGGTGATATTTTAAAAGAACTTTTTAATGGTACTCATGTTATTTCATTTGATATATAAAAGAATTTCAGAGAACAGTTAGGACAAATATCATCATCAATAACTTGTGCAAAACCGGTAGTTTTTTTTAAGCTATGACTGAAACAAATTTTACCCAATGCATTCTCTCCCAGATTTTTCAATGTTTATAATGTTGTTTCCAAGTGATTAATAATAACCTCTTTCTCTTTGCTTGTACCAATTGCATGCTTTTCATTTTCAGAATTACATACAAGACATTAGATATTATGACATTTTCCAACAGTGAATTTTAGTACACTGTTCTCCCCATACACTTTCCTCATCCCTCTGACTTCTCAGACGTCCCCCTGGTAACCAATGCCTGTCCTCTGTCTCCACATTGATTTATATCATATATGCCTTTTTCTAAGATCTTTTTAATCCTTCTCTTCATGTACTTTCTAGTTTTATAGGCTTTATAAATACCCATTTACAAACGTATATGTACACATTACAGGCTAGAATCTACGTAGGAAAATGAACACATGGTTTTGTTTTTCTGACTTTAGGTAACTTTACTTAATATTATACTTTCCAGATCCATCAATTTTGCTGGTATTTTCATAATTTTGTCTTTGTTTTCAGCTAAATAGAATTCTAGTGTGTATGTGTCCAATATTCTCGATGTCTATTGATCTGTCTGTGGGCATCTAGGCTGATGCTGATTCCTTGCTATAGGAAATAGGACAATACTAAACATGGTTGTGTATCTCTGTGGGATGATATGGAATCCTTTGGGAATGTCCCCATAAATAAAACAGCTGAGTTCTCGCACTTTTCAACTGAATCGTGTTGAAGGCTTCTTCTCATTCCTCTCCTTAACTTTGACGTAGAAACATTCATTAAGACTTTAAAGTTGGTTCAGTGGGCTAGAGCGATCTGAGCCTGGGTACCAGCAGCCACATAAAAGGCTGAGTGTGATGAACTGCACTTGTAACCCCAGGACTGTGAGACTCAAGAAACAGAAAAGAATTTCTGGAGCTTGCTGGCCATTAGCCTAGAGCCAAGTTCGGAGAGAACCTGTCTCAAAGACATAAGGTAGTAATAGACAGAGTTGGAGGCTGGGGCTGAGGGCTCCCCAGTGTTTTTTATTTTCATCTTAAATAAAACTTTCATTTGGCACCATTGTTCCATTCCAAATAACTTAGAAAAATTACATCTTTTCATAAGCAAGAGCCTATATTCTTCAGTATTTCAAATATTCCTTCTAAAGAGGGATGTTTTTAATTTGGTAATTCTACCGTGATCTGTTTCCATCCAGTTCTCTAATGTCAGTTTGGCTTCCAACACATCATCTCATGCACTGCCAGCATGAAGCATCCCTGGTATTTTAGAATTCAGTCTTCTGAGGCTCAGAGATCACCGTGGTGTGTCTGCAATTCATGTTTATTTTTAGGCATGCGACTTTTCATTAGAAATCCACAAATCTACCTTAACCCAGTTTAGATTCCTGTTCTGTCAGAAATGCTCATGTCAGGAATTTCAATGAACATGTTTTGAAAATAATTGAAGGGCCCGCTCCTGGGAGGTATGATGGCAGCAGCTCTCATTTGTTTCCCTTTTATAAATTAAAAGAATCCCTGTAGGTTTCTGATTTTTGTCAAGGAACAATAACAGATTAGAGGTTCTTTAATGACAGAGATTATGAGCATGAAAAGCAAGAGCCTTCTGAAGCAAGATGAAAAAAATATGTAAAAAAAAAATAAGTTACAAAAAAAAGAGATCTAATGTTCATTAAGCCCCTTCCAGGTTTCAAAGATTTTCTGCAGTCTTAAATGCAGGTACAATTATGAGACAATACATATACATCTATTTACCACAAGCAGAGAACCCTTGACAGACCAAAGTAATGAGTTTACCAAAGTCCACTGTGGTGAGCTAGACTTTGGAGAGTTACTATTAGTGTGAATCTGTGGTCATTCAGAGATTCACCAGTATGACTCAACGTTGGTTATGACTCAAATTTGATCTGTGTAAATTGCAGGCTTTTTATTTAAAAAGAGACTGGCCAGGACCAAACCAGAGAGAGTTCTCTGAGTAAGGCTCTGGCTATGATTAGCTCAAGGATTACGAAGGCCAAAACAACAATTTATAACATTCTGGGTAGCCAAATTAACTCATATCCTGTCTAGGTACAGGCAAGACTTGATTTTGTAACAGACGGCTAGCAGGTGCAGAACTTAGCAGTTAGCCCGCTTAATCTTGTGACTCATTACGTTTTAGAAATAGCTGAAGCAATGAAATATTTAGAAACAATCAGCAATTTGTTTTTAGGATAGCCCAAGTGCACCAGATGGACCAGAGGTGGGTGGGGACAAGAATGGGAAGAGTCAGGTTGTGGTGAGGATGGAGGGAGGCAATACTGGGAGAAACCACTGGAACTGGGGGACAGTTGGAAGAAAGGTAGAAACCTAGTGCAATGGAAACTCCCAGGGATCTATTACGGGGATGCTAGCTAAGACTCTTAGTAATAGGGAATATGGCAGACTCGTTACTTTGGTCTGTCATGGGTTCTCTGCTTGTGGTGAGTAGATGTATATGTGTTGCCTCACTAGTCTCACACAACATATGGGTATAGTGGTATCATGTATTTAAGATTGTACAAAATCTGTGGGACCTGTCAGGGGCTCAGAGAGCCTGAATGGACCATCTCCTGTATCCAGGCAAGACTTCAGTGGAGGGATTGGGCTCCAACCCAGCCACAAAACCTTTGACCTACAATTTGCCCTGCCAACATGGTGTCCCAGGGTAAAGGTGGCAGAGAAATTGTGAAAGTAGTTAGCCAATTAATAACTGGTCCTGCTTGAGGCCCATGATACAAGAAGGAGCCTACCCTTGATACTGCCTGGAGGACCAGAAACCAGAGGTCAGATGACCCAGAGACCTAGTATAAAACCAAACATGACTGGCTAATAAACAAACAAAGTAAAGAAATGATATTCTGCTATACTCATAGACAGGTACCTGGTATAATCATCATCAGAGAAGCTCCATCCAGCAACTGGTGCAAACAGATATATAGACCCATGGCCAAACAAAAGGGAGAACTCTGTGAATTCTAGGGAAAGAAGGCTTATAGGAGCCAGAGGGGGTCTAGAAGATCACAAGAAAACCCACAGAATAAACTAACCTGGACTCATAGGGCCTCACTGAGACTGAACCAACAATTAGGGTCTAACCTATATGGGTCTAACCTAGGCCTTCTGCATATATATTGCAGTAGTATAGATGGTGTTTTTGGTGGATCTCCTGACAGAGGGAACAGGGACTGTTTCCAATACTTTTGCTTGCTTTTGGTACCTTTTTCCTCATACTGGGTTGCCTCATCCAGCCGTGATATGAGGGGAGGTGCCTAGTCTTATTGGAACTCTATAAGCCTTGTTTTGTTGATATCCCTGGGAGGCCTGCCCTTTTGTTGGAGAAGGAGTAGATGGAGGAAGGACCTAAGAGAAGTGGTGGGAAGGGAGGCTGCAGTTGAAACATGACAGAACAAATTAAGTTAAAAAAATGTAAAGGGAAGAAGGAAGGAGAGAGAGAGAGAGAGAGAGAGAGAGAGAGAGAGAGAGAGAGAGAG
>NW_021604622.1:916207-943134 GCF_004785775.1 Grammomys surdaster
GAGAGAGAGAGAGAGAGAGAGAGAGAGAGAGAGAGAGAGAGAGAGAGAGAGAGAATAGCCCAACTGTAATAGGAAGTGGTCCATCTTGGGACTCCTGATGACAGTGTACATTTAAGGTAGGAGCAACTTCCTCATGACTTATACAAGCTAAGAACAATTTTATTTTTACAAGCTTAGCAGAATAAATGCATCCTCTAAACATAATGTTTAGCATCATAAACAGGAGAGCCAATGAGGAATTACTTACAGGAACAGGAGAATCAAAAGCAACTGCATCACCAGAAAGCCCACCTCAGTCATCAGTGATGTCTGACTGATGAGAACCACATCCTTGCAGCACTTCGAATGGCTCACAGACAGCTTAACAAGTCTGAGAATCTCCTCCCAGCAATCTGGCAGGTCTGCCTCCTTCCCCAGTGACTGTTTACGGCTTCCTTAACCTTGAGGAAGGAAATCTTGTAAACTTCAGCTTTCCTAGACATGTGAAGTTTGTTTACTTGCCAAGTCTCTGGAGACTCCTTCATGCCTTCCGTGAAGGAATGTTCCAGCTGAGAGGAAACTGCTATACAATGCCATTTTAGAGCAGATGAGAGAGCAAATGAATGACAGATGTCAGGTTTCTTTAATTGCCAAACCAATGATCTTTCCTGCTTTGTGTTCTATGATGTACGTCATGAATGAGAGTATAACCTAACTCAGGGTGCTAAATGAGTCTTCACTTCTTCTTGTTCCTGCACCATTTATCATATAATTTTATAAGGCCTTCTATTGTGGAAAGAGGGTAACCTTTTATATCAGCTCAGTATTAGTGAGATCTTTTGATTTGGCCAATGGGATTTTGATGAGTATAATGGATGAAAGGACTTGAACAATATTCATAAGACTAATGGCAGCCTTTTGCAACTGTATAGGTACTAGTAAGAACATTCATTCTACAGTGCAGAGAGGGAGATGATAAACATAATCCAAATTCACTCAACCTGGGTCAGATGAACCTGGAGGGTAAAAGGTCTGCACCCACTTCTGCATGAAAAAACAAAAATTACCAAAACCCACCAATCCCTGAGCATGAAAGTTTACCAATCCCTCACCATGAAAACCCACCAATTCCTGAGCACGAGATTCCACCAATCCCTGGACATGCTTCAAGCTCAGTCGGGACTTGAAATCTCGCCAGTCCTTACCCTGGAAATCTCCATCCTAGAAAAATCCTAACACCCCCCCCCAAAAAAAAACCAAAGAAGCCTGAATTCTGCCCAGTTTCCTGCTGCTTCTCACCCAAGCAGAGGCAGTCATCCTCTTGGGGAACTCCCTTGTCTGAGGTTTGTTGTGCAGTGTTACCTTGTATTCCTTGGCTCTGGGCTGCCAGGATATGTTCCCCCTCAGAGCTATAAAACTTCCATCTGAGAAATCTTTCCTTCAGAGCTGTGAAGCCTCGCTGGGGAAGCCTTTCCTCATAGAGCTATAAAGCCTTCGTTGGGGAAGCTTTTCCCCTCAGAGCTGTAACACTCCCGTAGGGAAAGGAACTCTCTCTCTCTCTCTCTCTCTCTCTCTCTCTCTCTCTCTCTCTCTCTCTCTCTCTCGGTTCTCATTCATTGAACACCTCTGGGAAAGCAGAAGCTGCTGAGTTTGGAGATTTGTTCCTATGCAAAAATTTAACCAAAATGAATAAATAAGGGATAAAAATAGGATGATAGGAAAATTTTCAGTATATGAAAAAAGTCACACCTTATAGAAACTGACAGAGGGGCTGGAGTGTGGCTCATTGGTAGAGCACTTGCCTGAATGCATGATGCCCTGTGTTCGATCCCTAACACCACAAAAGAAAAAGCAAAAAAAAAAGAAAAAGAAAAGAAAATCAAACAACTTATTCTTTAAAATATTTTGACTTGTGTGTATCCTTTATTTCCATAGTCATATGTTTATATATTACCTGTTTATGTAAAATGAAGGCTAGAAATCAAATGCCGAGTGGGATTCGGAACCCAAAAGAGGATGTGTGGAATCAGTGAAAGAAAACTTTCACCAAGAGGTGCAGTTCACACACTCTGGCACTGAGACAAGCCAGGCCACCTTTATTTATACATCTATTTTTTTTTTCATAGCTGAAAAGGTTTTACATTCATTTTCTCATTTTCTCATGTATAATCCCTTTTACATTTAAGAATAATGTGCACACTGTACTTTTTCCCCCTTCCTTCTCCTCCTCAATCTCTGTGGTTACTTGCTAACCTATGAACTATACCAAAAAAGAGAAAACATAATTTTAGCAAGTAGTTAATAATATCTAACCCAGAACATAGTTACATAACCAGGTGATCGTGGTTGGTAATGACTGGTTATAGTATAGAGAAGAGATAGGATACATACCTAGGAAACTCTGTTGTAATTATTGGCACCAAGCATCTCTCCATGTCCTAATCCGGAGATCTAACTCCTCTGACGCCCAGGGCTTTCAGAAAATTAGTAACCTGAGTCCATTCCTCACCCTTGCTTGGCTCACTTCTAAGTGTTCCTATTAGGTCTTGGAACCAAAAATCATGCAAGGCCCTGCCTATCATCTAGCTGTGGTTTGGAGCAGGTTGGTGGGTAAAGTGTTGGTAGAACTAAGTTTTCATTGGAAAAGAACATTCGGACATTAGCTGATGTACCCAGACCCTTGAGTTGACTCGACCCCATCACCATTGTTAACCAACAGAGGAGTAGCGATCTGTTCCACTCCCATGATCCTTAGAGAAAAACAAGAATGGATCATAATCTGAGCTTTCTTTTTCAGATTCTGGGGAAATGTCTGTCACTGACAACGTTAAAGTAAAGACTGCCATTAGCAAAGCCAAGAATACAAATGTAAGGCAATAGCAAACAAAACAATCCCTCAACAAAGGCCAAGAGATTCTGCATGAATATATCCTCATAGGCCCTTGCCATGTGGGGGCCTAACTCCTCGGGCCTTGCCAGGAGAGCCTTCTGGATTACAATCATGCACATTTTCCAAGAGGCTTGCTCACCTCCATCTCCCCTTCTTTGTTTTTCAAACTGGTTCTCTCAAATCTCTCAATGAGTAGCCATCAATCTGTTATTTATCTGACTGAGGATGGCTGGAAAATGAATAACAATGATCGCCATCGTTCCTAGTTACACTCAGATTTATAATAAAAGATCAAAAGTTCTTAGTCAAAACAAAAGAACTGATAGAGTCAAGAAAAATTTTAGCCACCTCCTGTGTTGAGGAGGTTTATAAGCAAGCATGTGAGACAAGCTCCCCATAGGTGGGCGTGGATCTGATTCCAGGCAACTTTTGTGCCATTGTATTGTAAGAGAGTAATACAAATCCATTTATATCCAAAATGGCAAGCTGTAGTCAATCTAACCTGTATAAATACAGGTGGCCTGGGTTGTCTTGGTGCCAGAGTGTATGAACTTGAGACTCTCGGTAAAAGTCTTCTTCCACCGATTCCACACATCCTTCTTACGGTTCCGAACACCTCTGGGACTGGACTGAAGGCCATCAGTGAATAAGCAGATCAGTTGTATGTCCATCTGCTTACGCGCATGCTTAACTAGTTCACATACCAATTAGAGTCTGGAGTCTCTGCTTACAGCATAGCAGGCTCCTGATAACTTCCACAGTCACAGGCTTTTGCAGGGACCTCGGTGACCTCCATGGCCTGCAAAGAGACGATCTGCGGAAGGCAGGACGGCAGTTGGGTTCTGCAGGACTAAGTAGATGGTGTTGGTTTAACCTTCAGTAGCCTGACAGTGAGTGGTTTATCTTTGGCATATTTTAAGTACAAAACAATTTGGTGAAAATGTTTCTGGTGATAATTAACTCTTGTCTGCCTGCACAACAAAGCATACATAAAATCTCTGAAGGAAAAAAAAAAAGGGAAGCTAAATACAGACTGGACATGACTACATTAAAACTACTTGTAAAATCCATACGGATAGGTTTTATAGCTTGACTAAGGAAAACAAATTGATGATAACGGTCGGGGGCCGGAGGGGGGAGATCCAGTATCCTTTCTGACCATACAGAAAGCACAAAAGTCACCAGGCTAGTAACCATATCAACTGCCAGCCTTCTGGGTGGATAACAGGGTATAAATTTCTGCCTCTGAAGGAACAACCCTGTTTATTTATAATTTCAGGTTCCCCAAGTGCTTATCTGTGAACACAAAGACCTCTGTGCCTCCTGCAGCTTTTGAACAGGTTTAGAATGTGAAATCACTCCTGTGATGCCTGACTCGGATTCGACCACAAAGCGGCCGGCTGCTTCCATGATACTCATGCCTATCTCACCAGAGGACATGTACTACCTGACAAGTCAGTATTGTAGTATTCAGAGACTGCCACCAGGTGAGATCCTTGTTGATCTTTCTAGGTAAACCTTCTAGCACAATAAAAGCTAGCCAGGAGGAAGTTTCCTGATCATTTTGATATTGATTGCTGTACGTCCTGTAACCAAAATGTGTGTAGGACCATGAAAGGGTTTTGGGTTTTGGGTTTTGGTAGAGCATTGGCTTGTAAATGGCCGGAGACCCTGCAAGGGACGGAATACATTTCCCCACACTCCCAAAATCCAGGCTCCTAACACATGGGCTACATCTCCGTTAACTTGCATCTTGCAGGCACGTTTGGCTCAGAGCAGCTCCTCCCAGAGAGGTTTGTATCACCATACCTACAGATAGAGGGCGTGACTACAGGCTTCAGCCTCAAGAGATTTCCATACTCATGAATTACCTAAAGGACAGGGGGCATAGCTAAATTAAGTTATTCCTTCTCTTCCGGTCTGGGCCAGAGCAGGTCACAGGCGGCAGCTCCTTACCCAACCCCAGAAAACCGAGAGAAAGAGGGACTCCCAGGAGCTTTAACTCAGGCAGCATCCCAGGTAAAAATGAATCACCCGTGATGTCTGCTGTTAGAAGTTCTAATCCAGATGCTGGCCTCCGAACTTATACTACTCAGACCTTTGAAGGGCCATTGACAAGAACATCAAACAGCTAGAGATTGACATCACTAATCTGAAGAAATCCCTTGTTTCGCTGTCTGAAGAGACCTCCTAAAATTGCAAAGATCCTTATTGGACTTCATTTACTCTATTACAATAGAAAAGGCTGGGTACAGCTCTTGACTGTGTACAGCCCTTAAAGAAGAAGGTTGCCTTTACATAGACAAGACAAGGAGGGTTAAAGAGAGCGTGAAATAGGTCAGTGAAGGCCCTAAGAAAAATTAGAGAGAGAAAGAGACAGATGAATGCTGGTACAAGAATTGGTTTTCAGCCTCTCCAGGGTTGTCAACTCTATTTCCTCCCATCTTGGGACCATTATTTGGGTTCATTTTGCTTTTTTCTGCTGGTCCCTGGCCCTCAAATAGGCTGACTAACTCTGTGATACAACAGATAAACAATTTGGTAGCAAAACCTATTCAGATACATTATCATAAGTTAGCTATGGAGGACCATGAGACCCAAGATGAGGTTGTTACTTTATACAGAGTGTTCCCAAAACCCATCTCCAGCCAACCTAAAAGGGGGGGAGTTCTGCCCCTAGACCAAGCAGAGAGGGGCCACACAGAACCCCCTCTCACAGGCGATCTGAATTCTTGCTTAGGCTGTGAGGCTAAGCACTGCACGGGAATATAAATAAAAGATAAAAATATCTCTCTGGGTTCCCTGAGGGACAAGCCTGACTGCATAGGGGTTGATGTCAAAAGTATCCCCTCTCCAGGAAAAAGACATTGGGACGGGTGTGGCCCTCGTGCCTCACTGGACAATGACAGGGGGACTGGAGACATTACAAGGTCCCCTTCAATTACTGGAGGTCAGGCCTCTATCCCCGCCTTCACAAGTTTAGAATTGCCACAGCCCTTCTATACTTAGAGAAGGGAGGAGATGTCAGGGGCAGCCCTGCTTATACACTGAAGGCCTAAAATCAGCCATAGGCCTAAAATCAGCAATAGGCCTGTCATACATGTATACTAACACCAAGTCTTGGGTCTCTGTGGAAAAACATTAAAACAGATGGCTATAAGCTAATGTAAACAGTCAGCTTTTGTGGAAATTTACAAGCCTGAGTAGTCATAGTCCTTGTAAATAGGTAGCCTTGGCAGACAATACCAACATAGATAAGGACAAGCGACTCATAGGCAGAGTCATAGTGACTTGTTCCCTGAACCTTCACCCAGCCAATACCCGGTTCTGAAGATATCTGTATTCCCCCTGAACACCCACACTCTAGTGCCATTTCCTTCCCCACATCCTGCCTTTCTGTGTTTATAACCCCTGTGTGAATGAATTACGATTTGAGAAAAAATAAGTTATAATAATAATAATAAAAGACAAAGTTATTCCTTCTCAGTCCCTCCTTTTCCCCTTCCATATTTAAGCCAGGCCCACCCTGGCTTAGATTGGGGGGTGCACATCCAGATCTAACTACCACACCATGACAATAAAACTCTTGGAACCCATGGACTTCTCGTACTATTGGGGCCTGCCGTTGCCAAAGCTTCCAGCCCTTGGAACTCCAGACCTTAACGAGTTATTGGGACCCGCACCACCACCACCTGGGTCTCTGCCACGGTTTTTTCCCACAAATGTGTAGTGTCTTCAGCAATAGGGTCTTAACCTCTAGCTATTGGGGAAGCAACCAAGAGTAAGAAAAATAGCTGATGTTCTTCTCCAGTGTCTCTGGGGACAGCCTCTCTAACTAGCAACTCATAGAGAGCAATCTCACATCTGCCACAGGGATTTTGTTTAATAACCTATGTCTTCTGAGACCAGCATTGTCCATCTAGGCAGGGTCCCTCCATTCAAATTTTTGCTTAATTTCTTTTTGCATTCTTTTTTATTAAATTTATTTATTTACTTACTTTACAACCCAGCCCTTCCTCTCTTCCTCACATGAGCTCACTCCCCCATCCCCATTAGAACAGGAAGCCCCCCTCTGGGTATCAAAACCCCACCACGTGTATTCTTTAGTTAGCTTACAAAGTAGTGGGTCCCCATGTGACTTTTCCATAAGTCTTTAATTTTGGATCTACCCCCTCACCTGTCTTCTCATCCGTGACTCCCATGTCCAGTTAAACCTTTCCACTCCTCCATACACCCCACTCATAGCACATGTGCCCTGATTCACCCTTCCCCATATCAATGCTTTTCCTCTTCACTCCCTCATGGACCCTTCCTAATATCTTTAAGTTATCATCGCAAAGGTCTTTCACCTACTTGGTGAGATTTTCTTAGGTTATATTTTTTTTTGGAAGGCATTTTGAATGAGACTCTTTTCCTTGAATTCTTTTTTTTGGAAAATTTGTTATTGGGATATAGGAAAAACACTGATTTTGTATGTTAATTTTGTGTTCTGCTACTTTGCTGAAAGTGTATAAAAGATCTAAGAAGGGTTTTTTGTTTGTTTGGGGGGAATGTTATTGTTTTTCATTTGTTTTGTTTTGTTGGTTTTGTTTTGATCTTTTTGTTTTGGTTTGGTTTGGCTTGGTTTGGTCTGTAGATATTAAGATCCTTTAAGTATTGGGTTATGTTATCTGCGCTTGGGGCACTGTAACTTCTCCTTCCCTATTTGTATCCCTTTTTTTTTATTTATCTTTTCTGAGTTCCCTGACTACAATTTTAGCACTATGGAATAATAGGGAAGATGGCGGATCCCCTTGTTTTGGTACAGATTTCAAAGGAAATTCTCTCATGTTTTTCTCATTTGGTAAATATAATCAGGACTATAAATTTGTTATATATAGCTGATATCTTCAATGATCTGTTGCTTTTTTTGAGAGTGTGTTGTTTAATCTCTATACATTGATTTCTATAGTTTTTCTTGAGATACATTCCTTCTATCTTAGCCTAACTATGTGCTCAGGGGTCAACTATTTACTGTGTGAAACCTAAAGTCTGAGTCTACAGGGTTCATGTGAATAGGAATCTATGGGAACTCAGGCAACAGATGTTGTCTTTGAGCCTAGAACCATGTGACAGCTTAGTCTACGGGGAATTGCCTTCAGTGTGGTGGGCCTCAAACCTGGAACATGCCAGTAGTTAGTCTTGGGTAGCTTGGTAGTCATTCGGGCTCCTCTAGCATTGGAATGGACCTATAGAATTGATTCACAAATCCTCATCTAGAACCTGAGGCCTCATGGCCTTGTATTCAGTTTCATTAGTGAAGAACTCAACTTGGAAAATCCACAGCAAATTCTAGTGATGAATTCACTTTTCACTCTCCAAGAAATGGGATTGCTTCCCTCTCTGTCATGTAGCAGAGAACTATGGGAGAGTTCACACAGACAATGAGAAACTTGCTTTCTTTAATCTGTTTGTACTTCTGTGACATACCTAAGAATTGTTTGCTCTTCCTTGGATTTCTCAACTATTACGAAGGTGTGTGTGTGTGTGTGTGTGTGTGTGTGTGTGTGTGTGTGTTTTAACATGGATGGCTTTTCAGTTTAATGTTTCTGTAAGTAGGTGAGTACTGGACAGTTCTATTGTGATACCTTGATGATGTCACCTAGCTAAATTTTTAAAGTTATACTTTAAGTCTCCTTCATGCACATATAAACTGAGAGACTTCTGGTATGCTTACAATTTAGTTAAAATGTCTGTGAGCTGACTCGAGCATAGTAATCTAGAAATTTATCAAAGGAACTACTAAGATATCAGTGAATAGTTACTTGTCTAAGAAATAGAAAACGTTAAGATTGTGCACAGTTTCTGGAAATCTCTCCAATTATGTCAAGGACTGCCAGTTGCAGAAGAAAGTAGAACTCTCCCAGTACCAAGTTTGGACCTGCAGACAAACGTCTACTTCCAAAACCAAAGAAATTGGCTTTCCAGTATTTTCAGTTGTGCCAAAATGGAACAACAGCACACATCTAAATGGTGAAGAACCAGTTCCTGTCAGTTTCTCCACAAATTATTACCTACTAAAATTAGGAAGGCATAGGGGCTGGAGAGATGGCTCAGCAGTTAAGAGCACGGACTGAGTTCAATTCCCAGCAACCACATGGTGGCTCATAACCATCTGTAATGGGATCCTATGCCCTCTTCTGGTGTATCTGAAGACAGCAACAGTGTACTTACATATATAAACTAAAATAAGTCTTTCCCTCATAGAGGCAGAGGGATAGGGATAGGATAGGAGGTTTCCAATGGGGGAGGACCAGGAAAGGGAATAACATTTGAAATGTAAATAAAGAAAATATCAGAAAAAAAGAATAGGAAGGCATTATAGGAAGAAAGAGAAAATTTCCCACCAGAACAGGCAAGCCATCCAGGATCCTCTACAGTTTCAATGTTCTATCATCTATACACACTGCTTCAGCCATTAAAGGAAGCAGGAATCATCACAGAGCTCCAGTCAAGCCTGATAAACTTCCTGAATCTGGAGAAAACTGTGCCCAGCAACAGTCTATGAAAATGGAGTAAAATGCCCTAGTGTGAACGGTTAGTTCAGTAGATTAAATGAGAACTGTCTAACAGTGCATATGGTGCTCTGCTAATACGCTTTTGAAGTGGCAAGGAAAATATTTAAGTGCCAACTTCAAAACCACGGATCTGTCTAAATATTATATCTTTTGAGTGAAATACTTTGCCAACTTATAATGCAAATATGGTATACAGACATATCTTTAAGATGTTCTTTCTGATTATATACATTTATTTTTATAAGAAAGTGTTTCTAGATGAACTGGACAATGTTAATATCTTTAATTTTCCATTCTTTACTTTAACATTGCTTTTTTTCGACTATAATTGTTTTATTCCACCAAAGTGTGTTAATATGCTCCAAATGACACAAGTAAATTCGTTAGATTTGGGCAGTTATTTGAACGACGAAAGAGGATTTGCTTCTTTCCTTAAATGAAAAGTGAGTTAATAAAATTCTTATGAGTAATAATATTAAAAATTTTAGAGACATGTCAACTCATATGCGTGTATGAGCCATTCTTGAATCTTCTTCCAACTCAATGATGGAGTGACAAAACAGGGCTTGGGCTAGATATACAATGGTTTAAGAAATTATTTGGGGGAATGGGAAATGCTTAAGTGGTTAAAGAACTTGCTGTATTACTAGAGGACTCATGTCAGACAGCTTACAACAAGCTGTAACTCCAGCTCCAGTGACCAGACACCCTTTTCTGTCCTCCATGAATACTCACACACATATTTGCATATGTACTGACAGACACATACTCATATACATAACTAAAATATACCTAAGAACAAATTATTATTAGGAATAGCATGAAGTGGGGAGAGAAAGGACGTGATTTAGCATTTATACAGAAATGAGACAATCATGGCAGATGGCCCTAGTTAGAGTCATAGAAAACAATCATAGAATCATAGAATACAGAACAATTATAAATAAATTATGTACAGCACACATGCATGCAGAAGATACTTGGAAACCACTTCTCACCTGACAGATCTGGGTTGTAGTTCTGAAGCATAGCCACAAGTATTTCCCCTCCATGGACCAGTTACACCAGAGGCATGATAGGCAGCATCCTCCCCATCCAAAGAGGAGCAGTTTTTATTTACTTTGTGGCAGATTAGAATAATCTGTAAATGTTTGTAAAAAGAAAGTGAAGAGGAAGTTTGAGGAAAATGTGAGAAAATACTGCACATAAAATGAGCAGGACAATATGATGCACTTGGGAAGATTATACATGATCAAGTAATGTCACAATATGGAAAAGAGTCTGCTGGCTATGCTTCATCAATCACAGGTTCTGCATTTGTGAACTGTTCTGCTCCTTCTTCTTTCAGGAAGCCACAATTACGGTATGCAGAACTGCTAAAAACCCTTTGGATATATAGCTTGTTTCACAATTTCAACAGTAACAACCACTCTTAGCAACAGACATTGACTGTAGAAATTGCCTTGCTGCCTGTACCACCTGTATATGGAGTTTTGTTACCTGTACGAATACCAATGGCTTCATTTACTAGACCATTCTCATGTTAATGTATGGAAGGAATTAATACTTGTGTTCTAAAATGTTCCCTTCATTGTTTGTGTAAATAAAATTATAGAATGACAAGAAACAGCAATTACTGTTCTTAAAACTATAATGACATCATGGTTACTTGCCATTTAAGATGCCTTTGAAACTCATAAGTTTTAGTTGCTTCTAAAATATTTGTGAATGAAATTGTATGAAATCCAGAATGTGCTTTAAAATAATTCATTAATGAGAGATGTAGCGGAAAGTAGAGATGAAAGAAGGCAATGATTTAATTAAGCAAGTGTGCTGGAAAGAACATTTGGACTCACCACACAACTACTTTCACTTTGTATATTATAGATGCTTTCCATGTTGAAAGATAAAAATCAGGTTTCAATTAGACATCCCTCTTCCAAGTCTTTCTTCAACCACAAGCTATCAAAATTTCCCATTTTTTAAAATTATGCTTAATGTCTAGCTCTAGATATTTGCTTTTCATTGCAAACATCTGTTTAATCAGCCAACCTAAGTTTGGTTCTGCTTTCAGATCATTGCCCCAGAATATTTTTAAAAGAAGAAAATGAATTATCATAAATTTTCTTACAATATCAAGAGTGATGTGTATCCATGCACATATATATATATATGTATATGTCTGTCTGAATGTGTGATCAGATGGCACAAAATCTCTAGTGGTTAAAATAAATTAAATAACAAGTTGTTCAAGCTTAAATAACAAATTAGAGTAATAATCAGAAACAAAGTTTATGGCCTTTATAAATATCACCCACTAACCCACTAAAGACTTGGTGCCACTAGTGCAGATGCCATCAAACATTGAGATGTAGCCTTGTAGGAAAAAGTTATGTCATAAACACATACCTAACCCTTCTTCTCAATCTCTTTCTTTCTGACCTATAATAAGGTGACCAGGCTTACAACCAGGTTCTTTGGGGTTTTTTTGCTGTGATACATTATATTATCACAGGCCAAGCTGTATAGGACAAGGGACCATAGACTAAGACCTCTTAAACCATAAGTCATGCAAAGGTTATCGTTAATGTTGCCTCAGTAACAGAAAATTGACAAACACAACATAGTGATATTTACCTTTGTAATTTCTATTCAACATTGTACTTAAATTTTAAATGATGGGAAAATCCAAGAGAAAAAAGTAGCCATTTTTTAAAAGAAAAAGTAAATATAGACATTTGCTAGCTAGGTTAGTGAGGTGGCTCAATGGGTTCATTTACTACCAAACCTAGAAACCTGAATTCACTCACAGAATTCTCATAGAAGGAGGAGAAAATGTATAGCTGGTCTTAGCTACCTTGTGGGTTCTTCATTTTACCACCCTTTATCCTCCTGGTTCACCGCCTAACACTACATAGGAAATAAAGATGGATAGAGGGGAGTAAGTAGGGGATGGAGAGAGAGAGAGAGAGAGGGAGAGAGAGAGAGAGAGAGAGAGAGAGAGAGAGAGAGAGAGAATATCCCTGAACCTAATTTCTCTCCTTTTCTTTCTTTTATGACCACAGCTATTAATAAACTAAAACTAACCTAAACAACCAACAACCACCCACCCCTCCTCTGGTACTGTAGCATTTCTGAAAAATTCTCAGCAGTCCAAGAATCACACAATTGCAGAAACTACCTGCAGCTGGCAAAAACATGCTTCTGCTAAAGCTCAAGGCAAATCATAGTCAGCTGCTGCCATCAGTCCAAAGCAGCTCCATATCTCTAAGCCTGGGATTAAAACAAATTACTTTCTTATAATATTTTTATGTTTTTTAAAGAAACAAAAATTCAACAATTGTCATACAAGAACCAACTCCCACACATTGTCCTCTGATCTCTACACACGTGCTATGGAACAGGAACAGATACACATACACACATGTGCATGTGCAAAGATGTGCATACACACACACACACACAAATAAAGTAATAAATAGTAAAGTTACTAGGTAAGCTTTGCATTGTGACACATGCCTATGACATCAGCACTCTGGAGAGTGAAGCTGGAATATACTGAGTTTGAGGCCAGCCTGACCTTTACGTTTAAGACCAGCCTAAACTATACAGTCAGAACCTGTATCAAAAAGAACAACAAAAAATTATTTCAGCAAATGTGTTTTCCAAGGTTTCAAGATAAAGATAAATATTTTTAAAACAGCATTTACTATTTCTGTAGAACAGTGAACAATGGAAAATGAAATTTAAAAATTGTTCTTTAAGATAACTTAAAATAATCTAAGCCAACTTTGACTTAAACTATCTTAAAAACAAAAAAGCTATGTAATGCTTGTGTATTAAAGTCTACAAAACATTACTAAAATGAAGTAAATCTATATAAAAACATGGTCATAGACTATTTATAGAATGGAAGATTCCATTGCATTAAGATGCCAACCATTTCCAAGTTAATCTGTAACCCAGTACAAAACCCAATCCAAAATTTAGCATTTGTCTGTTCATTTTGGTATAATATGGCTAGTTGATTCTAGGTAATGTGTCCATGCACGGGACACAGATGATATACCAAAGAATGAAAACTATACACAAGGCAATAGATTCCTGCTTCACTGGGATGAGCTGCAGTTACAAGATGAAGGACATGAAAAAACAGCTCTCAAGAGGAGAATTATGTATCGATAGAGAGAATACACATGCACGGGACATACAAAAGTCAAGGCAACTTCAAAAAGCAAACAAAGTTAGAGGATTTTGATCACCACAGTGATCAAGGCAGATGGTATCAGCCCAAGGATAGAAATAGATCGTGGTTGGGTTGATGATGCTCCAGTTCCTCTGCTGAGAGCCTTGCCCAGTTATAGCACGTGATCAGTTTGCTCTCTGCATCTTCCATTGCTTTAGGGAATTTCCACAGCAGTAGTATTTTATATCACCTCCAAATGCCCCACTCCCAATTCCAGTTGTGTTTCCCTGTACTCCTTCCCTTAATTCTTCCCCTTCCTCCGTCCCTCCTGTTTCAATCCCCACTCATCCCCAGTACACCCACAAAATCTATTCCATTCTCCTTCCCAGAGAGATCCATACATCTCCCTTTGAGCCCCCCTTGATACTTAGCCTCCCTGGGTCCATAGATTATAGGAAAATTATACTTTACTTAAAAACTAATGTCCACTTGTAAGTGAGTGCACTACCAAACCTTTCACCTACAGTCTGTCTATCTGCAAGATGTGCTGGAGTAATGGTGGCACAGAATAGGAGTCTTTTTAGCATCTAGAGGGCCTTGCCACAAAGAAGGAGCACATGCATAGCACCGAATGGAGGGCCAGTAACCAGAGGCAGGACAGCCCAAAGACCTAGGAATAACCAAACATAACTAGGAAAAAAGTCAACAAAATGATTCCTAATGATTCTCTGCTATACTCTCAAATCAATGCCTATTCCAATTGTCATCAGAGGGACCTCATCCAGGAACTGATGGGAGCAGATGCAGAGACCATACAGTAGATTGAGCCAGGGGAACCTTGTGAAAGAGAGGGAACAAAAAAATTGTAGGACCTAGGGGGTTCAAGGGTAGCACAAGAACATGACCCACATAATCAACTACATAAGGCTCATGGATCCTTTGTGGGTCTGAGCTAGGTCCTCTTCATGCATATACATTATGCTCCTTTTGCTTAGTGTTCTTGCATAATGGGGATGGAATTGTCTCTAACCGTTTTGCCTAAGTTTCAGACCATTTTTCTCTTACTGGGTTGCCTTGTCCATCCTTGATATTATGGTTTGTTCCTAGTCTTATTGTAGCTTGTTAAGTCATGTTTGGTTGATATCCCTGGGAGACTTGCTTTTTTTTTTTTAAGGGAAATGGAGAACAAGTGGATCTGGAGAAGTGGGAATTATGGGAGGAACTTGGAGGAATGGAGGGAGGAGAAACTGTGGTCAGAATGAAATGTATGAGAGAAGAATAAAAAAGAAAGAGATATCAGCTTTTTAACCCAACATAAAAAGAGAGAGAGAGAGAGAAATAAATCACAATGGTAATGGCTTGTCTAGCCACAATAGAAGATGCACCTAGTCCTACTGCAACTTGATATGCCAAGGAGAACTGATATCCATGGGAGGCATTCTCTTTTCTGAGGAGAGAGAATTGGAAGATGTGGGGAGGAAAAGGAAGAGAGAGGGATTGGAGGGGAGGAGAGAGGGAAAGCTTCGATAAAGATGTAAAGTTAATTAATTAATTAATTAATTAAAAAAGAATAGAGTTCATAAGTCCAAGATATATAATCAAGACTATTGAATGAAAGAGAAGGCATAATTTTAGCAAATGGTTCTGGAACAATTGGATATTCACATGTAGAAACTTGTTAAGACCATTAGATGTGAGGGAAGTACAAATCTAAGCCAGCCTGAGATACCACTTTAGGGTTACATAGAGAGCTAAACTTAAGTATTCTGAATGCGTTATGTGTTGGCACACAACCAGAACCTCATATGTATATATATATATATATATATATATATATATATATATACTGCTGGTAGGAATCTAAAAATGTACTACCACTTTTGAAAACATTCTGACAGCTTCTGAAAAATTAAAAGAATGCTCACTATATCCCATCCGTAGCTAACTACTCAGGGGAGAAGTATATTCTCACCACATGTTTGCAGACACAGTTGTACCTGAATGTTCATAGCAGAAAAAAAAACTAGAAATACCTGAAATATTCGCTAATAGATAAGTAGACAAAGCAATTATAGAAATATACACACAGCAGGAAATTGTATAAGAAATGATTTTTAAAATCCATGAATAGTCTAAAAATAATTTTACTGGAATTGAGAAGTAAAAAAATAATGCTTCCTTATCAATACAATTGCATAAGATTCTCTAGATTATAGCTTCCTCATGACAAGGTTCCAATTGAATAGAAACAGGAAGTTGATGTTACAAATGAGAACAGCAACCCCCTCCCCTGAGCTCTAGTTCCTGGCTCACAAACTTGGCAGAAAGCTCCCGCTTAACTGGAGGCCAACACAATATACTAGGAACTCCAGTTAAGACACCACCCTCCACCTCCTAATACCCATTAAACTCTGCCCATCAGCTTCTCCCTCTCCTGGGCTCCATACTGCAGGCCATGACCCCAGCAAAGGACTGCTGTTCTACCAAAGACCACACCAGTAATAAGAACCCCAGGAAACCCAGAAACCACACTGGTATCCCGAACCCCAGAATGCTAGAGGCAATGTGAACAGCCAAAACCCCAGAGATCACTCTGGCCACAAATTGTGGAAACACATACTGGACCTGAAGACTTGCTAGTCATCAGAACCACAGGCCACTCAGGCCAGAAGGCCAGAAAGTGAACAGAAAACCAAGAGGGAAAGGAGACAAAAAAAATCCATTTATCCAACAAAGATAGTAAAAAATTGGCACCTAAACCAATAGTAACTCCAAATCCAGATGACTAGAGGTCAGCATAAGGACACAATCAATAACACCCAGGGCAGTATGGAACCACCAGATTCCAATTTTTCTACTGCATCAAACCCTGAATATTCAAACATAGCTGAACACACACACACACACACACAAAAAGCTTTAAATCCAATCTTATGAAAATGCTGGAGGCCCTTAAAGAGAAAATGAACAAATCCTTTAAAGAAATCCAGGAAAACACAAACAAACATGTACAGAAAATGAATAAAACTCTTCAATCTCTAAAAGTGGAAATAGAAGCAATAAAGAAAGCACAAACTGAGGGAGTCCTGGAGAAAGAAAATCTAGGTAAGCGAATAAGAACTACAGACACAAGCATCAACAACAGTATACAGGATATGGAAGGGATAATTTCAGACAGTGAAGATAAAATAAAAAAAATGATACATCAATCAAAGAAAGTGTTAAATCTAAAAGTTCCTGATATAAAACATTCAGGAAATTTTGGGGCACTATGGAAAGACCAAACCTAAGAATAATAGGAATAGGAGAGAAAGATTCCCAGCTCAAAACCCAAAAATACTTTCAACAAAATCATAGAAAAATGTTTCTGAGAAAGAGAGAGAGAGAGAGAGAGAGAGAGAGAGAGAGAGAGAGAGAGAGACCTTTAAACATGCAAGAAGCTTACAGAACAAGAAATTGGTATAGGCATAAGAATAACCATTTACAGATTGGACCAGAAAAGAAAACACACACACACACACACATCAAAATACTAAAAGTACAGAACAAAGAAAGAATAGTAAAAGCTCTAAGGCAAAAAGGACAAGTAACAGATAAAGGCAGACCTGTTAGAATTACACTGAACTTCTCTACAGGGACTCTAAAAGCCAGAAGAGTCAGGACAGAACTCTTGCAGACTCTAAGAGACTACAAATGCTAGCCCAAAGTACTATAACAAAGCAAAACTTTCAATAACCTAAGATGGGGAAAGTAAGATATTTCATAGGAGAACCAAATTTAACCAGTATATATACAAATCCAGCCCAACAGAGGTGAGTAAAAGGAAAATTCCAACCTATGGAATTGTTTCCACCCATGAAAACACAGGAAATAATTGTCTCACATCAGGAAAATCAGAAGAAGGGAAATACACACACACACACACACACACACACACACCATTACCACCAACAAAATAATAGGAACAGTCATTGGTTATCAATATCTCTCAATACCAATGGATTCAATTCCCCAATTTTTTTTTTTAAAAAAAGGACATAGGCTAACAGAGTGGATGTGAAAAGAGGATCAGCCTTCTGCTGTACACAGGAAATAGCTCCACATCAGAAATGGACGTTATCTCAGAGTGAAAGCCTAAAAAAAAGATGTTCCAAGAAAATGGACACAAGAAACAAGCCAGAGTAGTGATTCTAATATCTAACAAAATAGACTTTCTACCAAAATTAATCAAAAGAAATGGGGAAGGATGCTTCATACATATTAAAGGAAAAATCTACCAAGAAGATGTCACAATTCTGAATATTTATTCCCCAAATGCAAGGGCAACCACATTTGTAGAATAAACATTACTAAAGCTTAAACCACACTTTAAAAATGGGAGACTTCAACATCCCAATGGACAGGTCATCCAGACAAAAACTTATTGCAATAATTATTTTGAGGGAATGTTGCTATACACCCTTTTGCTTCTTAGTATCTGTTGAGGGTTTCTTCCCCACTTGCGCATGTTTTGCTCCCAAGAAAATGACACAGAAACAATTGTAATTTATTAATAAGCTGTTACATTTTTCTGGGCAGGTTTTGAGCTATATTAATCCTTCCACACTGTTAAAACCCACATGAATGCCCCATTACTTCTCAAATTAGTGTCTCCTGGGCAGTTTCTGATATAGTTGTCTGTCCTCAGAGCAAACTTCTCTTGGCCATGTGTGTGCTCCTGGTCCAACCCACCTAATGATGACCTCTGTCTCTTCTCTTCTCCTCCCTCTCCTTGTGGTCCCTATCTGAGATCTCCTACTCAATCTCAAGTCTGAACGTCCTCTTTCTTCTACCCGGCCACAAGTTCAAGCCTTTTATTAACAAATCAGAGATTACTGGAGAGCATTTTTTTACAGCACATTGGAAAATACAATGCAGATGCCCGGACTGCAACTTGATCTTGGGGCAGAAAACTCAGCATCTGAATACACATGCACAAGATCAACCTTAACCACAAAAAAAAAAAAAAACCTAGAGAAATAAAAATAATGGAACTAACAGATGTTATGACTCAAATAGACCTAACAGATATCTACAGAACATTTCACCCAAATCATATGTGTGTGTGTGTGTGTGTGTGTGTGTGTGTATACACATATACATACATATATACCTTTTTCTTGGCACTTCATGGAATCTTCTCCAAAATGACCGTATACTTGGTCATAAAGCAAGCCTCAATAGAAAATTGAAATTATCCCCTGTATTTTATCAAAGCAACACTGATTAAAGATGGATTTCGACTTCCGGTTTGGGCCCGAGCTTAGAGCAGGTCGCAGGCAGCAGCTCCGTACCCAACCGCAGAAAACCAAGAAAAACAGGGACTCCCAGGAGCTTGAACTCACGCAGCATCCCAGGTAAGGAAAAAGCAGCACTCACCCCAAACAGGGAGCAACAGGGACCCACTGGGACCCAGGAATTCGCTCCTGGCCTGGAGCGGGCTCCATCCGGTCTGGGCCCGAGCACTCGCGGATCCCGGGAGGCAGCTCTGCACCCAATCTCGCAGACTCCAGAGGAAGCGGGGCTCGCAGGACCTCTGTGCCAAGCAGGGTCTTGGGCTAGGAGGTGGCAGTGCTTGCCCCCGAACAGGGAGTGGCTAGGACCCACTGGGACCCAGGAGTTCACTCCAGGGCCCGGAGCGTGGGTTCCTTCCGGTCTGTGCCAGAGCAGATCCCGGGAGTCAGCTCTGCACCCAATCTCACAGAACCTAGAGGAAGCAGGGCTCTCCGTGGCTCAAGCTAGCTCAAGCAGTTTCTTAGGCTAGGAGGTGGCAGTGCTCGCCCCCAATCAGGGAGCAACTGGGACCCACTGGGACTCATTGGGATCCAGGAATCCGCTCCTGACCCGGAGCCCCGGCCCCTTCTGGTTTCCACCTGAGCACCGAGCACATCTTGTGCCTCATCTCTAACTCAAGAAGCAAAACCCATCCCAAACAGTTCTGACACAACCTAGATAATAGGAAAGACAGGCCCCAGTCAGAGACAGCACTGATAGCACAAAGGTGATCCAGATGGCGAAAGGCAAGCGCAAGAACACAAGCACCAGCAACCCAAGGTACTTGCCATTATCAGAACCTAGTTCTCCCACATTAGAAAGTCCTGAACTCCCCATATCACCAGGAAAACAAGAACCAGATCTAAAATCATTTCTAATGATGATGCTAGAGGACTACAAGAAGGAAGTAAATAACACTATCAAAAAACTTGAGGAGAACACAGGAAAACAGGATGAAGTCCTTAAAGAAACACAAAAATCCTTTAAAGAATTACAAGAAAACACAAACAAACAGATGAAGGAATTGAACAAAACCATCCAGGACATAAAAATGGAAGTGGAAACAATAAAGAAATCACAAAGGGAGACTATCCTGGAGATAGAAAACCTAAAAAAGAAATCAGGAGTCATAGACACAAGCATCACCAACAGAATACAAGAGATAGAAGAAAGAATCTCAGGTGCAGAAGATACCTTAGAAAATATTGACACAACTATCAAAGAAAATGCAAAATGCAAAAAGTTGCTATCTCAAAATATCCAGGAAATCCAGGACGCAATGAGAAGACCAAACCTAAGGATAATAGGTATAGATGAGAGTGAAGATTCCCAATTTAAAGGGCCAGTAAATATCTTCAACAAAATTATTGAGGAAAACTTCCCTAACCTAAGGAATGAGATGCCCATAATCACACAAGAAGCCTACAGAACGCCAAACAGACTAGATCAAAAAAGAAATACCTCCCGTCACATAATAATCAAGACTCAAAATGTACAAAACAAAGACAGAATTTTAAAAGCAGTAAGGGAAAAAGGCCAAATAACATATAAAGGCAAACCTATCAGAATTACACCTGACTTCTCACCAGATACTATAAAAGCCAGAAGATCCTGGACAAATATCATACAAACCCTAAGAGAACATAAATGCCAGCCCAAGCTACTTTACCCAGCAAAACTCTCAATTACCATAGACGGAGAAACTAAGATATTCCATGACAAAACTGAATTTACACAGTATCTTCCCACAAATCCAGCTTTACAAAGGATGATAGCAGGAAAGCTCCAATACAAGGAGGGCAATCATACCCCAGAAAGAGCAAGAAAATAATCCTTTTCCATCAAACCCAAAAGAAGATAACCACACAAACGATGTATCCACTATTAGCAAAAATGGCAGGAAGCAAGAACACCCTCTCCTTAATATCTCTTAACATCAATGGACTCAATTCCCCAATAAAAAGGCATAGGCTAACGGACTGGATACGCAAACAGGACCCAGCTTTTTGCTGCTTACAGGAAACCCACCTCAGTGACAAAGACAGACACTACCTTAGAGTAAAAGGTTGGAAAACAATTTTTCAAGCAAATGGCACTAAGAAACAAGCGGGAGTAGCCATTCTAATATCGAATAAAATCAACTTTCAACTTAAAACTATCAAAAAGGATAAGGAAGGGCATTTCATACTTGTCAAAGGAAAAGTCAACCAACATGAACTCTCAATTCTGAATATCTATGCACCAAATACAAGAGCATCGAATTTCATAAAAGAAACCTTACTAAAGCTCAAAACACACATTGCACCTCACATAATAATAGTGGGAGATTTCAACACCCCACTCTCAGCAATGGATAAATCATGGAAACAGAAACTAAATAGAGATACAGTAAAACTAACAGAAGTTATGAACCAAATGGACTTAACAGATATCTATAGAACATTTCACCCTAAAGCAAAAGAATATACCTTTTTCTCAGCACCTCATGGTACCTTCTCCAAAATAGACCATATAATTGGGCACAAGACAGGCCTCAACAGATATAAGAAAATTGAAATAATTCCCTGCATCCTATCAGATCACCATGGTCTAAGGCTGGTCTTCAAAAATGACAAAGAGAATGGAAAGCCCACATTTACATGGAAACTGAACAACACCCTACTCCTTGATAATCAGGTAAGGGAAGAAATAAAGAAAGAAATTAAAAACTTTTTAGAATTTAATGAAAATGATGACACATCATACCAAAATCTATGGGATACAATGAAAGCAGTGCTAAGAGGAAAATTCATAGCTCTAAGTGCCTACGAAAAGAAACTGGAGGGAGCATACACTAACAGCTTGACAGAGCACCTGAAAGACCTAGAACAAAAAGAAGCTAATACACCCAAGAGGAGTAGAAGGCAGGAAATAATTAAACTCAGGGCTGAAATCAACCAAATTGAAACAAAAAGAACTATCCAAAGAATCAATAAAACCAGGAGCTGGTTCTTTGAGAAAATCAACAAGATAGATAAACCCTTAGCTAGACTAATCAGAGGGCAGAGAGACAGTATCCAAATTAATAAAATCAGAACTCAAAAGGGGGACATAACAACAGAAACTGAGGAAATTAAAAAAATCATCAGATCCTACTACAAAAGCCTATATTCAACAAAATTGGAAAATTTGGATGAAATGGACAATTTCCTAGACAAATACCAGTTGCCAATGTTAAATCAGGACCAGATAAACCATCTAAACAGTCCCATAACCCCAAAAGAAATAGAAGCAGTCATTAAAAGTCTCCCTACAAAGAAAAGCCCGGGACCAGACGGTTTTAGTGCAGAATTCTATCAGACCTTCAAGGAAGACCTAATCCCAATTCTTTTCAAACTATTCCACAAAATAGAAACAGAAGGTACACTACCCAACTCATTCTTTGAAGCCACAATTACACTCATACCTAAGCCACACAAAGACCCAACAAAGAAAGAGAACTTCAGGCCAATCTCCCTTATGAACATTGATGCAAAATTACTCAATAAAATTCTAGCGAACCGAATTCAAGAACACATCAAAACAATTATCCATCACGATCAAGTTGGCTTCATCCCAGGAATGCAGGGTTGGTTCAATATTCGGAAATCCATCAATGTAATCCATTATATAAACAAACTCAAAGAAAAAAACCACATGATCATCTCACTAGATGCTGAGAAAGCATTTGACAAAACTCAACACCCCTTCATGATAAAAGTCTTGGAAAGGTCAGGAATTCAAGGTCCATACCTAAACATAGTAAAAGCAATTTACAGCAAACCAGTAGCCAGCATTAAACTAAATGGAGAGAAACTTGAAGCAATCCCACTAAAATCAGGGACTAGGCAAGGCTGCCCACTCTCCCCCTACTTATTTAATATAGTATTGGAAGTCCTAGCCAGAGCAATTAGGCAACACAAGGAGGTCAAAGGGATACAAATTGGAAAGGAAGAAGTCAAAATCTCACTATTTGCAGATGATATGATAGTATACTTAAGTGACCCCAAAACTTCCACCAGAGAACTCCTAAACCTGATAAACAACTTTAGTAAAGTGGCTGGATATAAAATTAACTCAAGCAAATCAGTAGCCTTCCTCTACTCAAAAGATAAACTGGCTGAGAAAGAAATTATGGAAATGACACCCTTCAAAATAGTCACAGATAATATAAAATACCTTGGTGTGAACCTAACCAAGCAAGTAAAAGACCTATATGACAAGAACTTCATTCCCCTGAAGAAAGAAATCGAAGCCGATCTCAGAAGATGGAAAGATCTCCCATGCTCATGGATTGGAAGGATTAATATAGTAAAAATGGCTATTTTGCCAAAAGCCATCTACAGATTTAATGCAATCCCCATCAAAATTCCCACTCAATTCTTCTCAGAGATAGAAAGAGCAATCTTAAAATTTATTTGGAATAACAAAAAACCCAGGATTGCGAAAACTACTCTCAACAATAAAAGAACTTCTGGAGGAATCACCATCCCCGACTTCAAGCTGTACTACAAAGCAATAGTGATAAAAACTGCATGGTATTGGAACAGAGACAGGCAGGAGGATCAGTGGAATAGAATAGAAGACCCAGAAATGAACCCCCATACCTATGGTAACTTAATCTTTGACAAAGGGGCTAAAACCATCGAATGGAAAAAAGATAGCATTTTCAACAAATGGTGCTGGTCCAACTGGTGGTCAGCATGTAGAAAAATGAAAATTGATCCATACTTATCTCCTTGTACAAAGCTCAATTCCAAGTGGATTAAGGACCTCCACCTAAAACCAGCCACACTGAAACTAATAGAAGAGAAACTGGGAAAAAGCCTGGAATACATAGGCACAGGGAAAAAGTTCCTGAACAGAACGCCAATGGCCTGTGCTCTAAGACCAAAAATTGACAAATGGGACCTCATAAAGCTGCAAAGCTTCTGTAAAGCAAAGGACACAGTCAATAGGACAGAGCGGCAACCAACAGATTGGGAAAAGATATTCACCAACCCTACATCTGATAAAGGGCTAATATCCAAGGTATACAAAGAACTGAAGAAATTAGACTCTAGACAATCAAAGAACCCTATTAAAAAATGGAGCACAGACCTGAACAAAGAATTCTCAACTGAGGAAGCTCGAATGGTTGAGAAGCACCTAAAGAAGTGTTCAGCATCCCTAGTCATCAGGGAAATGCAAATGAAAACAACACTGAGATTCCACCTCACACCAGTCAGAATGGCTAAGATCAAAAACACAGGTGACAGTACATGTTGGCGAGGATGTGGAGAAAGAGGAACACTCCTCCACTGTTGGTGGGATTGTAAACTGGTACAACCACTATGGAAGGCAGTCTGGCGGTATCTCAGAAAATTGAACATAGCGTTACCCAGGGACCCAGCTATACCACTCCTGGGCATATACCCAAAAGAAGTTTCAACATACAACAGGGACACATGCTCCACCATGTTCATAGCAGCCTTATTTATAATAGCCAGAAGTTGGAAAGAACCCAGATGCCCTTCAACAGAAGAATGGATGCAGAAAATGTGGTACATTTATACAATGGAGTACTACTCAGCTATTAAAAACAATCAGTTCACAAAATTCCTAGGCAAATGGATGGAGCTGGAAAATATCATCTTGAGTGAGATGACCCAATCTCAAAGGAACATACATGGTATGCACTCACTGATAAGTGGATATTAGCCCAAAAGCTCACAATTTTTAAGAATCTTCATATAGACCACATAAAACTCACATAGAAGAAGGAAGACCAAAGTATGAATGCATTGGTCCTTTTTAGAAGGAGCATCAAAAGTTTCAACCAGAACTCCCAAAGTCTAAACCAACAACCAGAGAGCACAAAGGGAGGGACTCACGCACCTGTATAGGGAATTGAGGGTGACCTTGTTAGACTCCAGTGAAAGTGGAGGGCCAAGGTCCCCAAAAGTTTGGATCCCCTACTGTGTTGGAATTCGAGAGCAGGGAGATGGGACTGGGAGGATGTTTGGAGCACACCATCACAAAAATTAGGAGGAAGGGGTAGGGGATAAGGGATTTGGGGGGAGAATGAGAAAGGAAACAACATTGAAAGGTAAATACGTATAATACCCAATAAAAACCCCACACAGATAAAGGATTTAAAAAAAAGGGAGTCTATTTATTTTAAATTAATTTCAAAAGTTTCTAAGAGATGCAAATTGGCTAAGATACTATTTTAAGCTCTCCACAAAAGAATTTAAATCTCTGTTCAATATTCTCAAGAGAGAGGTAAACCCTAACTTCCTCAACAGTTAATTGACAAAAGAGAGGTAATCTCACAAAAAGTAGAAAAAGCTATTTCTAATCGATATATCATATAGTCTGATTAATTGTCAGTGGAGCTATAAAAGTCCTTTGACAAAAGATTATTAATATAGATTTATATATCCTTAAATAAGGCCTTCATGACTCTCTGAGTGTGGAAGGAGCAACTGTTGGCGCTTCTGCCCTGATTTTACAAGAACTCTGAAAAATTGGCTTTAAAAACAAAAGAGGGGGAATGGTACTCCCTCAGAAGGAGTCCCCCTGAAATACTCTCCATCATGCCTTGTTCACTTTTCTCTCTCTAAAGCTGAAAGCTCATGGCAAATCTCTTGCTGACCATGTTGGTGACCTCGGGCACCACCAAGACCAACAAAACTTTGCCACAGATATGGGGAAGGACCCTCATACCCATAAAGGGAATGTCCCAGTCCCAGTTCCCTTATGGAGCCGAGGACTGATATGCCTGCCCAATACCACAGAAGGCACAGCTAACCAGCTACCACAAATATTAATGAAAAAAATAGATACCCTCACAAAGCCAGGCCCAATCATAAATACGATGAATAACAATTTACATCCAGGGAAGAGAAATCTCCCTGAGAATCCCCTTCTTTTTTCTTTCCAGGTAAAATTGAATCACCCGTGATGCCTGCTATTAGAAGTTCTAATCCAGATGGACCAGAAGCCAGGAGCCTCGCCCTTACCCTCACCCCCTACCTTTTCCCACCTGCACAAGGTCCCCTGAAGCTGGGCAACTGCAAGATCCTGCTTGGCAACTGCAGATAGACTCAAAGCAGTGTACCAAATCATCTGAAGAATAGCAGGGAGACCATAACTCAAGCAGTGTACCATATCTTCTGAAGAATAGCAGGTTGCAGTCCTCCTCGCCCCCACGAATAATCAGGACCCACCGGTCGGGTCAAGTGGCACCCAGACGTGGGGCTCGAGGCACGGACCCATCCGGACGGACCCTCATTGAGAGGATGTGCGCACGACATCAAGATTGAGCAAGACAGAGATCGTCGCCCGTGACCTGTCGTCCACGGAACCAGGTTGATGCTGCCATCAAGAAGGCAGTTGAAGTTCATTACCATCAGCTGAAAATTGCAGAGGATCCAGAAGTGACTCTGCAGGAGACTGACACAGCTGTCAGCTCCCCTGCCACCCCCTACGGTCGACCCCTAGACTTCCACGCCCTCCAGAAGGGTTCCTGGTATGCCTGGCTTTGCCCTCATTTCTCTCGCTAGAGAGCTTGGCCTCTTGATCACCACAACAAAAATTGGCTTTTTCCTAAACCAAGGCCACCCTTGATATGGCCGCTAACATTGGGGAGCCTTCCTTTATGACAATATTACACCCCAAACTGACAAATGGTTGGTAACTTGAACATTTACAAGAGACTAGGATGGCTGTGAGTTAGCCCAATGACGGGATTATTGTAGGTCCACTTCCCAGGGGCCCACCCAATGCAGCCGAAAAGGACTGCATGGTGCTGGGAGTGGGTGCAGCCTACATGGCCTAAGACAGGGCTCTCACCCTCCTTTCACCCACATCAGAGTCCCTTGACGTTGCCCATCGTCGACAGCCTAAAGCCTTCGACCATCGATGTGACTCGTCTCACATCAGTGTTTTGGGGTTGTGAACTTGTCTAAGACCCCCCATAATTAGACATCCAAATTCAAAA
>NW_021604622.1:948134-1027139 GCF_004785775.1 Grammomys surdaster
GAAACAAAAAGAACTATCCAAAGAATCAATAAAACCAGGAGCTGGTTCTTTGAGAAAATCAACAAGATAGATAAACCCTTAGCTAGACTAATCAGAGGGCAGAGAGACAGTATCCAAATTAATAAAATCAGAACTCAAAAGGGGGACATAACAACAGAAACTGAGGAAATTAAAAAAATCATCAGATCCTACTACAAAAGCCTATATTCAACAAAATTGGAAAATTTGGATGAAATGGACAATTTCCTAGACAAATACCAGTTGCCAATGTTAAATCAGGACCAGATAAACCATCTAAACAGTCCCATAACCCCAAAAGAAATAGAAGCAGTCATTAAAAGTCTCCCTACAAAGAAAAGCCCGGGACCAGACGGTTTTAGTGCAGAATTCTATCAGACCTTCAAGGAAGACCTAATCCCAATTCTTTTCAAACTATTCCACAAAATAGAAACAGAAGGTACACTACCCAACTCATTCTTTGAAGCCACAATTACACTCATACCTAAGCCACACAAAGACCCAACAAAGAAAGAGAACTTCAGGCCAATCTCCCTTATGAACATTGATGCAAAATTACTCAATAAAATTCTAGCGAACCGAATTCAAGAACACATCAAAACAATTATCCATCACGATCAAGTTGGCTTCATCCCAGGAATGCAGGGTTGGTTCAATATTCGGAAATCCATCAATGTAATCCATTATATAAACAAACTCAAAGAAAAAAACCACATGATCATCTCACTAGATGCTGAGAAAGCATTTGACAAAACTCAACACCCCTTCATGATAAAAGTCTTGGAAAGGTCAGGAATTCAAGGTCCATACCTAAACATAGTAAAAGCAATTTACAGCAAACCAGTAGCCAGCATTAAACTAAATGGAGAGAAACTTGAAGCAATCCCACTAAAATCAGGGACTAGGCAAGGCTGCCCACTCTCCCCCTACTTATTTAATATAGTATTGGAAGTCCTAGCCAGAGCAATTAGGCAACACAAGGAGGTCAAAGGGATACAAATTGGAAAGGAAGAAGTCAAAATCTCACTATTTGCAGATGATATGATAGTATACTTAAGTGACCCCAAAACTTCCACCAGAGAACTCCTACACCTGATAAACAACTTTAGTAAAGTGGCTGGATATAAAATTAACTCAAGCAAATCAGTAGCCTTCCTCTACTCAAAAGATAAACTGGCTGAGAAAGAAATTATGGAAATGACACCCTTCAAAATAGTCACAGATAATATAAAATACCTTGGTGTGAACCTAACCAAGCAAGTAAAAGACCTATATGACAAGAACTTCATTCCCCTGAAGAAAGAAATCGAAGCCGATCTCAGAAGATGGAAAGATCTCCCATGCTCATGGATTGGAAGGATTAATATAGTAAAAATGGCTATTTTGCCAAAAGCCATCTACAGATTTAATGCAATCCCCATCAAAATTCCCACTCAATTCTTCTCAGAGATAGAAAGAGCAATCTTAAAATTTATTTGGAATAACAAAAAACCCAGGATTGCGAAAACTACTCTCAACAATAAAAGAACTTCTGGAGGAATCACCATCCCCGACTTCAAGCTGTACTACAAAGCAATAGTGATAAAAACTGCATGGTATTGGAACAGAGACAGGCAGGAGGATCAGTGGAATAGAATAGAAGACCCAGAAATGAACCCCCATACCTATGGTAACTTAATCTTTGACAAAGGGGCTAAAACCATCGAATGGAAAAAAGATAGCATTTTCAACAAATGGTGCTGGTCCAACTGGTGGTCAGCATGTAGAAAAATGAAAATTGATCCATACTTATCTCCTTGTACAAAGCTCAATTCCAAGTGGATTAAGGACCTCCACCTAAAACCAGCCACACTGAAACTAATAGAAGAGAAACTGGGAAAAAGCCTGGAATACATAGGCACAGGGAAAAAGTTCCTGAACAGAACGCCAATGGCCTGTGCTCTAAGACCAAAAATTGACAAATGGGACCTCATAAAGCTGCAAAGCTTCTGTAAAGCAAAGGACACAGTCAATAGGACAGAGCGGCAACCAACAGATTGGGAAAAGATATTCACCAACCCTACATCTGATAAAGGGCTAATATCCAAGGTATACAAAGAACTGAAGAAATTAGACTCTAGACAATCAAAGAACCCTATTAAAAAATGGAGCACAGACCTGAACAAAGAATTCTCAACTGAGGAAGCTCGAATGGTTGAGAAGCACCTAAAGAAGTGTTCAGCATCCCTAGTCATCAGGGAAATGCAAATGAAAACAACACTGAGATTCCACCTCACACCAGTCAGAATGGCTAAGATCAAAAACACAGGTGACAGTACATGTTGGCGAGGATGTGGAGAAAGAGGAACACTCCTCCACTGTTGGTGGGATTGTAAACTGGTACAACCACTATGGAAGGCAGTCTGGCGGTATCTCAGAAAATTGAACATAGCGTTACCTAGGGACCCAGCTATACCACTCCTGGGCATATACCCAAAAGAAGTTTCAACATACAACAGGGACACATGCTCCACCATGTTCATAGCAGCCTTATTTATAATAGCCAGAAGTTGGAAAGAACCCAGATGCCCTTCAACAGAAGAATGGATGCAGAAAATGTGGTACATTTATACAATGGAGTACTACTCAGCTATTAAAAACAATCAGTTCACAAAATTCCTAGGCAAATGGATGGAGCTGGAAAATATCATCTTGAGTGAGATGACCCAATCTCAAAGGAACATACATGGTATGCACTCACTGATAAGTGGATATTAGCCCAAAAGCTCACAATTTTTAAGAATCTTCATATAGACCACATAAAACTCACATAGAAGAAGGAAGACCAAAGTATGAATGCATTGGTCCTTTTTAGAAGGAGCATCAAAAGTTTCAACCAGAACTCCCAAAGTCTAAACCAACAACCAGAGAGCACAAAGGGAGGGACTCACGCACCTGTATAGGGAATTGAGGGTGACCTTGTTAGACTCCAGTGAAAGTGGAGGGCCAAGGTCCCCAAAAGTTTGGATCCCCTACTGTGTTGGAATTCGAGAGCAGGGAGATGGGACTGGGAGGATGTTTGGAGCACACCATCACAAAAATTAGGAGGAAGGGGTAGGGGATAAGGGATTTGGGGGGAGAATGAGAAAGGAAACAACATTGAAAGGTAAATACGTATAATACCCAATAAAAACCCCACACAGATAAAGGATTTAAAAAAAAGGGAGTCTATTTATTTTAAATTAATTTCAAAAGTTTCTAAGAGATGCAAATTGGCTAAGATACTATTTTAAGCTCTCCACAAAAGAATTTAAATCTCTGTTCAATATTCTCAAGAGAGAGGTAAACCCTAACTTCCTCAACAGTTAATTGACAAAAGAGAGGTAATCTCACAAAAAGTAGAAAAAGCTATTTCTAATCGATATATCATATAGTCTGATTAATTGTCAGTGGAGCTATAAAAGTCCTTTGACAAAAGATTATTAATATAGATTTATATATCCTTAAATAAGGCCTTCATGACTCTCTGAGTGTGGAAGGAGCAACTGTTGGCGCTTCTGCCCTGATTTTACAAGAACTCTGAAAAATTGGCTTTAAAAACAAAAGAGGGGGAATGGTACTCCCTCAGAAGGAGTCCCCCTGAAATACTCTCCATCATGCCTTGTTCACTTTTCTCTCTCTAAAGCTGAAAGCTCATGGCAAATCTCTTGCTGACCATGTTGGTGACCTCGGGCACCACCAAGACCAACAAAACTTTGCCACAGATATGGGGAAGGACCCTCATACCCATAAAGGGAATGTCCCAGTCCCAGTTCCCTTATGGAGCCGAGGACTGATATGCCTGCCCAATACCACAGAAGGCACAGCTAACCAGCTACCACAAATATTAATGAAAAAAATAGATACCCTCACAAAGCCAGGCCCAATCATAAATACGATGAATAACAATTTACATCCAGGGAAGAGAAATCTCCCTGAGAATCCCCTTCTTTTTTCTTTCCAGGTAAAATTGAATCACCCGTGATGCCTGCTATTAGAAGTTCTAACCCAGATGGACCAGAAGCCAGGAGCCTCGCCCTTACCCTCACCCCCTACCTTTTCCCACCTGCACAAGGTCCCCTGAAGCTGGGCAACTGCAAGATCCTGCTTGGCAACTGCAGATAGACTCAAAGCAGTGTACCAAATCATCTGAAGAATAGCAGGGAGACCATAACTCAAGCAGTGTACCATATCTTCTGAAGAATAGCAGGTTGCAGTCCTCCTCGCCCCCACGAATAATCAGGACCCACCGGTCGGGTCAAGTGGCACCCAGACGTGGGGCTCGAGGCACGGACCCATTCGGACGGACCCTCATTGAGAGGATGTGCGCACGACATCAAGATTGAGCAAGACAGAGATCGTCGCCCGTGACCTGTCGTCCACGGAACCAGGTTGATGCTGCCATCAAGAAGGCAGTTGAAGTTCATTACCATCAGCTGAAAATTGCAGAGGATCCAGAAGTGACTCTGCAGGAGACTGACACAGCTGTCAGCTCCCCTGCCACCCCCTACGGTCGACCCCTAGACTTCCACGCCCTCCAGAAGGGTTCCTGGTATGCCTGGCTTTGCCCTCATTTCTCTCGCTAGAGAGCTTGGCCTCTTGATCACCACAACAAAAATTGGCTTTTTCCTAAACCAAGGCCACCCTTGATATGGCCGCTAACATTGGGGAGCCTTCCTTTATGACAATATTACACCCCAAACTGACAAATGGTTGGTAACTTGAACATTTACAAGAGACTAGGATGGCTGTGAGTTAGCCCAATGACGGGATTATTGTAGGTCCACTTCCCAGGGGCCCACCCAATGCAGCCGAAAAGGACTGCATGGTGCTGGGAGTGGGTGCAGCCTACATGGCCTAAGACAGGGCTCTCACCCTCCTTTCACCCACATCAGAGTCCCTTGACGTTGCCCATCGTCGACAGCCTAAAGCCTTCGACCATCGATGTGACTCGTCTCACATCAGTGTTTTGGGGTTGTGAACTTGTCTAAGACCCCCCATAATTAGACATCCAAATTCAAAATTCACATAGTTGGGATTGATCATAAGACGCCTTCTCTAACTAAACAGAGAAGGGGGAGATGCCAGAAGCCAGGACCCTCGCCCTTACCCCTACCCCCTACCTTTCCCCACCTGCACAATGTCCTCTGAAGCTTGGCAACTGCAAGATCCTGCTTAGCAACTGCAGATAGACTCAAAGCAGAGTACCATGTCTTCTTAAGAATAGCAGGGAGACCATAACTCAAGCAGTGTACCATATCTTCTGAAGAACAGCAGGTAGATCATAATTCAAGGCAGTGTACCATATAGACCATGACATGTTTCAAGGCACAGGCCAAGAAGATTTTGTACTTTTCCACCACCTGGACCCTCTTACCCCCTCCCCTTGTAAAACATGCTATAAAAAAGCATTTCATGTTCAAAAAAAAAAAAAGAAATTAAAAAAAAAAAGAAAAAAAAAGAAAAAAAAGAAAAAAAAAAGATGGATTTCAACGTCAACAGAAACAGGAAACAGGAAGCCCCTACAAACTCATGGAAACTGAATAACTCTCTACTGAATGACTACTGAGTCAAGGAAGTCATTTTTATCACAATCCTGAACAATAAAAGAACTTTCAAAAGTATTACCATCCCTGATTTCAAACCGTCCTCAGAGCAATAGTAATAAAATAGTCATGATATTGTCATGAAAAAGACAGGTGGATCAATGGAATCAAAGACACAGATGTAAATCCACACCCCTATAGACACCTGATTTTTAACAAAAAAAAAAAGCCAAAATTATATAATGAAAAAAGGGAAACAGCTTTAACAAATTGTGCTGGTCCAGCAGGATGTCAGTATGTAGAAGAATGCAAAAAGATCCATATCTATCAGCCAATACAAAATTCAAGTCCAAGTGACATAAATACAAATACACTGAACCTGATAGAAGAGAAAGTGGGGAATAACCTTGAATGCATTAGAACAGGAGAAAACTCCCTGAATCAATAGCACAGGCATTAAGATCAACAATTAATAAATGCGACCTAATGAAACGGAAAAGCTTCTGTACGTCAAAGGGTACCATCAATAGGACAAAATGGTAGCCTACGTCTTTAACAACCCCACATCCAAAAGAGGGATAATATCTAAAATATATAATGAACTCAAGAAACTAAACACACACACAAACACAAATGATCTAATTTTTAAAATGGGTGTACAGATCTAGACAAAGAATTTTCAACAGAGGAATCTCAAATGGACAAGAAACACTTAAATGTTCCAATGATGTCCTTAGCCATCAGAAAAATGCAAATCAAGACAACTCAGATATTTTACATCTATCTGAATGGCTAACATCAAAAACACAAGAGACACCTCATGCTGGGGAGGATGAGGAGCAAGGGAAACACTCCTCCATTGCTGGTGGGAGTGAAACTTGTACATCCATTTTGGAAATCAATATTTTGATTTCTCAGAAAATTGGGAATCAATTTACCTCAAGACCCAGATACTACTCCTGGATTTATACCAAAGGACACTCTATCATACCACAATGACATTTGCTCACCTACGTTCATATCAGTTTTATTTGTAATAGTCAGAAACTGGAAACAACCTAGATGTCCCTCAACCAAAAAAAAAAAAAATGGATAAAGAAAATGTACATTACACAGTGGAGTATTACTCAGCTGTTAAAAATGTGACATCTCAAATTTTGCAGGCAAAAAGGTGAAACTACAAAAAAAAAATCTTCCTCAATAAAGTAACCCAAACACGGAAAGGCAAACACGGTATGTATTCACTTATAAGTGGGTATTAGCTGTAAGTAAAGGATAATCAGCCACAATCCACAGACCCAGAGAAGCTGAGTAACAGGAAAAGATCAAGGTGAGTAAGATGACACATAAATCTCACTGTGAAGGGGAAATTAAATATGAGTCTCCCTGGGAAAGGAAAATAAAAATAGACAACATGGATGGATGGGGGAGGGGTTTGGATGGAGGTAAGAATGGGAACAGGAGAGATCCGGTATGGTTTGGATGAAGGGAGAGAATACTAGGAGAGACAACTGGAACTGGGAGGCATCTCTGTGATGAACTAGAAACTTAGTGCAACAGAATCTCCCAGGAATCTATGTGGGTGACCCTAGCTATCTAAGACTCCTAGCAATGGGGTAATACTGAACCTGAACTGACCATCTCCTGTAACTAGGCAAGACGTCCAATGGAGGGACTGGAGCAGCTACTCAGCCAAAAAACTTTTGACCCACAATTTTTCCTGCCTACAAATGTGCTACGGTCAAGGTGAACCAGGAGGGTCCACCCCAGAAGGAGGATAGCCCAGAAATCTAACATAGAACAAAACAGGATTGGCAAACAGAAGTCAATAAAATGATGCCTAATGATGTTCTGCCATACTCATAGATTGGTGCTGAACCAAATTGTCACTGGAAAGGTTTCATCCACATATATAAACATATAGACTTTACGGGAGAAAGAATTTTTCGGAGTACTTACAGTTTACAAAGATTTATCCCCAAGGGAATGCATTTAACCTTTCCATACACACCCTGTTGCTTCACAGATTTTGATCAGTCACCTCTTGAGGCCTCCCTGTTGTGAGCCTTTTGAACAATTCTTTCTAACTACAGATACCCCGTGATAGCAGAGACACTTGCAGAGTTATTTGCTCTGCAGCTTATTATCTCTAGAGGGTGGAGTGTGGCTTGTGAAATGATTCTCTTTATTAAAATATCTGAGGAAGATCCCCTATTTAGAGTTAATTTCATTTTTTGATTATGTATTTTCAGTTGTAAGCAGCAAGGGATGCTCTGGATATTTGTCTTTTAGAACACATATGATATCAAGTAGCAGAGATGATTTTTGAAATCACCATTTAATAAAACACCAAAGATAACTACTTAATAATTAATTAAGTGTTGAGTAGTTAGTAACCAATTAGCTTGAATACAAGAATTCTCAACTGAGGAAACTCAAATGGCCGAGAAGCACCTAAAGAAACGTTCAACATCCTTAGTCATCAGGGAAACGCAAATCAAAACAACCCTGAGATTCCACTCACACCAGTCAGAACGGCTAAGATCAAAAACTCAGGTGATAGCAGATGATGTCAAGGATGTGGAGAAAGAGGAACACTCCTCCATTGTTGATGGGATTGCAAGATGGTGCAACCACTCTGGAAATCAGTCTGGCAGTTCCTCAGAAAGTTGAACATAGGACTACCTGAAGACCCAGCTATACCACTTCTGGGCATATACCCAGATGTTCCAACATATAACAAGGACATATGCTCCACTATGTTCATAGCAGCCTTATTTATAATAGCTAGAAGCTGGAAAGAACCGAGATGTCCTTCAGCAGAGGAATAGATACAGAAAATGTGGTATATTTACACAATGGAGTATTACTCAACTGTTAAAACCAATGAATTCGAGAATTTCTTAGGTAAATGAATGGAACTAGAAAACATCGTCCTCAGTGAAGTAACCCAATAACAAAAGAACACACATGGTATTCACTCACTGACAATTTGATATTAGTCTAGAAGCTCAAATACCCAAGATGCAACTCACAGACCACATGAAGCTCATGAAGAAGGAAGACCAAAGTGTGGGTGCTTCAGTCCTTCTTAGAAGGAGTAACAAAATACTCAAGGAGTAATATGGAGACAATGTATGGGACAGAACTGAAGGAGGGGCGGTCTCGAGACTGTTCCACCTGGGTGTCCATCCCATGTGCAGTCACCAAAGGTAGACGCTGATGTGGATGCCAGGAAGTGCATGCTGACAGGAGCCTGGTATAGCTGTCTCCTTAGAAGTCTGCCAGAGTCTGTCATATTCAGAGGTAGATGCCCACAGCTAACCATTGAACTGATCATGGGGTTCCCAATGGAGGAGTTAGAGAGAAGACTGAAGGAGCTGAAAGAGTTTGCGGCCCCATGGGGAAAGCAACAATACCAACCAATCAGAGCTCCCAGGGTCTAAACCACCAGCCCATGGGAGGGACCCATGGCTCCAGCTGTATGTGTAGGGGAGGATGGCCTTGTTGGGCATAGGTGGGAGAGTAGATCCTTGGTCCCATGAAGTCTGGATGCCCAGTGTGGGGGAATTCAAGGGTGGGGAGGTGGAAGTGGGGAGGCAGGTGGGGGCACATCCTCATAGAAGCAGGAGGAGGGTGGACTAGGATAAGAGTTTCCTGGGCGGGGGTTGGGGGGAAATGGTGTAAGAGGATAACATCTGAAATGTAAATAAAATATCCAGTTTAAAAAAAAATCCAGAAATAAATAATCTGTGACTTTAAAAGAGAGAGAGAGAGAAAGAACACATTCTCTTAGAATAAGAAATCAGAAGTTTAAGATCTTCTATAAACCAGATGCTTTGGGGTTTCTGTGGTCTCTTTAGTCTGGTTCTGTGTTGTTGCTGGATTATTTTATTTTGGTTTTGGTTGCTATAAGGACAACAGTAACAACAGTTGCAAACAGCAATAACTGACTACTAAGTAGATGCAGGACAATTTTTTTGTGATGCTCCATTGGTTTCCAGTTTTGTGGTGGTCTAGATTTTCTCAGTAACTTCACTGGAGATCTGTCTACTTCTTATTAATAGGCATGCCTACCCTCCTGCAGTGTAAGTACCACACAGACTTCAGCCCTGCTTTCTTCAATTTCTGCCCTTCTGTGCCCTGTCTCCACAGGAGACATGAAGACCTACAGATGTTAAAAGAAGAACCACCATGAAAATTGGTTGTTTTTCCATCCTTGATCCATCTTAGAGTTTTTAACTTGCCTTTTCTCAAACAAAGTCCTTATAGATATTTGAATTCTGTTAGTAGCCACCCTTGAGGGTGAATGTTCCATGTTTCTCACTCTGTCTGCATGATGTCTGGCTGTGGGTCTCTATTTGTTCCCATCTGAAGCAGAAAGAAACTTCTCTGGTGATAAGCCAAACAAGACACTGATCTACGAGCAGAGCAGAATATCATTGGGAATCACGTTATTGCCACATTGGTTTTGAGTTTTTGGTTTTGTTTCATTTTGTTGTTTTGTTTTATCTGGTATTTCAGAACTGTAGTATTTGGTTTTTATCCTAGGCCTCTGGGATATGTAGTCTCAGGTTCTTGGTCACCAAAACAGCATGTAAACTTGTACAATATCTATGGAAACCAGTGTGGTAGTTCCTCAGGAAGGTGGGAATCCATCTACCTCAAGAACCAGATGGACTGCCATCTTCCTGTGGAACCACCAGCCATGGAGGAATGGTTCCCTTACTTCACCTCCTCACCAGAATGAGCTGTGATTTGTTTTATTGATCTCTGACATTCTGACAAGTATGGGAAATCTCAAATTAGTTTTGATATGCAGACTACAAAATATGACGTGATCTATTTAGTCGGCTTCAAGTCTATCTGCTTCAGTTGTCTTATTGCTCTAGCTAAGATCCCAAGTCTATATACCTATAGACTAGGTATGGAGAAAATAGGCAACCTTGTCTTGTTCCTGATTTTAGTGGAATTGCTTTGACTTCCTTTCTATTTAAGTTGATGTTGGCTATAGAATTGCCATAAACTTCCTTCACCACACACAGGGTCTATAAGAGTCTACACCAAAGGGGATCCTAGAGCTGAAAGGAATAATAGATATGTTCCCCTAACCCTAATCCAGAAGTTATTTCCACTTGGGTATGAATTGGAAATAATTTCTGGGTTAGGGACAGGGGAATGTATCTACTGGGGAAAAAAAACTATTTTAAGGGTAGCCTACATGCCAAGAGAAAACAATCTCAAAATTTCATGCTCAAAATTCTGGTCAAGGTCCAGCTATTGAACTCCAGAAAACAGTGACCCTCTTCCCAAAGCACCAAGACAAAATGAAAATCTGTTGAAGTAAAAAGATCCAGGGTCCAGATCTTCTCCTGTTATCTCAAATTGCAAATGAAAGCTGAGTTCCTCTCTTCAAGCCTGTTAGTGACAAAGATATACCTAATATAAGAGACTCTGATTAACAATTATTCCAGTAAACTGCTTTGTAGCAGCAGGGGTTTGAATGGTCTGTGGCTTAGGATTTCTTTTGTGCAACAAAACACCATAGCCAGAAAGCAAGTGGAGGAAGAAAGGGTTTATTCACTTTCATTGGTGAATCCTACATAGATGTTCATTATCAATGGAAGTCAGGACAGGAATTCAGACAGGGCAGGAATCTGGAGATAAGAGCTGATGTAGAGGCCATGGAGGGGTGCTGCTTACTAGCTTGCTTCCCATAGCTTGCTCAGCTTGCTTTCTTAGAGAATCTAGGACCACAAGCCCAGGGATGATACCACTCACAATGGGTTGGACTCTCCTCCATCAATAACCAATTAAGATAATATAAAGATATATTAGCCAGATAATATAAAGACATTTTCTCAGTCAAGGCTCCTTCTTCTCTGATGACTCTAGCTTGTGCCAAGTTGACATAAAACCAACCACTATAGTCTACAAATCAAGAATAAAGCCATTGCATAAAAAAAAAACCAAAGAGATTTGGTCTTCACAATTTCCAAATCCCTAAAGGGATACTGCTGAGCCCACATGTTTCACATTAGTGGTTCACAAGTAGCATATCTTGAGGATTCTTAATCAAAGAACATTAATTCATTAGTTCAGTCAGTGAAATAGGGTCTGACACATATCTACTTCCCTTAGTTCAAGATCCACGGTGACATTGCCTTGAGATGTCTGCTAGGTTCTCCAGTCTCCTCTCCCTATACCATCAACTTCTGCCAATACAAGAGGGGAGGTAATCCCCAAGGTAGGAGGTTTCCTACTGTGTCTATAAACAAAAGAGTAAGGAACTCCCTACACATCTGACACAAATATGCATCTACAGTTGTATTGCTTTGGAATTAGGTGCATTATAAATGGTTTGGGAATTATCATGAAAATAGCAGAGGGAGACTTGGCATAGGAGATGGTCATAAAGCCAGCTAAAAGGATCCTTTCATATTTTTATAGTTGATAAATCAAATTTGTAATTGTTCCACAGTAATACAGGAAACATGAAGCAGACAGATTACATTGAAAACAGAGAGTTATTGCGTACACAAAGAGGCACCCTAGTTCTTAAGAAGACTGGATTCCAATTTGTTCTATGAAGCCACAGTTACACTAATACTAAAACCACACAAAGAACCAACAAAGAAAGAAAAATTCAGACCAATTTCCCTCATAAATATCGATATGAAAATACTCAATCAAATTCTCACAAACCAAATCCAAGAACACATCAAAACAATCATTCACCATGATCAAGCAGACTTCATCCCACGGATGCAAAGTTTGTTTAATACATGAAATCCATCAATGTAATACACTACATAAACAAGCTCAAAGAAAAAAATGCACACGGTCATCTCATTAGATGCTGAAAAAGGATTTGACAAAATTCAACATCCCTTGATGGTAAAAGTCTTGGAAAGATCAGGAATTCAAGACCCCTACCTAAACATAGTAAAAGCAATTTACAGCAAACCAGTAGCCAACATCAAACTAAATGGAGAGAAACTTGAAGCAATCCCACTAAGATCAGGGACTAGAAAAGGCTGCCCACTCTCCACCTACCTATTCAATATAGTACTGGAAGTCCTAGCCAGTGCAATTAGACAACAAAAGGAGATCAAAGGGATGCAAATTGCAAACAATACAAGTTTGAAAGAAAGAAGTAAAAATATCACTATTTGCAGACAATATGATAGTATACTTAAGTGACTCCAATAATTCCACCAGAGAACTTCTACAGCTGATAAACAACTTCAACAAAGTGGCTGGGTATACAATTAACTCAAACAAATCAGTAGCCTTCCTATATTCAAAGTATAAACAGGCTGAGAAAGAAATTAGGGAAACTACATCCTTCACTATAGTCACAAGTAATATAAAATACCTTGGTGTGATTCGAACCAAGCAAGTAAAAGATCTGTATGACAAGAACTTCAAGTTTCTGAAGAAAGAAATCAAAGAAAATCTCAGAAGATGGAAAGATCTCCCATGTTCATGGATTGGAAGGATTAATATAGTAAAAATGGCTATCTTGCCAAAAGTAATCTACAGACTCAATGTAATCCCCATCAAAATTCCAACTCAATTCTTCACCAAGTCAGAAAGAGCAATTCTAAAATTCATTTGGAATAACAAAAAACCCAGGATACCAAAAAGTATTCTCAACAATAAAAAAATATCTGGGGGAATCGCTATCCCTGACCTAAAGATATACTACAGAACAATAGTGATAAAAATTGCATGGTATTACAGCAGTGACAGGCAGGTAGATCAATGGAATAGAATGAAGACCCAGAAATGAACCCACACACCTCTGGTCACTTGATCTTGACAAAGAAACTAAGACTATCCAGTGGAGAAAAGAAAGTGTTTTCAACAAATGGTGCTGGTTCAACTGGCAGTCAACAAGTAGAAAAATGCAAATTGATTCATTCTTATCTCCCTGTACAAAGTTCAAATCCCAGTGGATCAGGAACCTCCACATAAGACCAGATACACTGAAACTAATAGAGGAGAAAGTGAGGAAGAGCCTTGAACAGATGGGCACAGGGGAAATTTTCACAAACCAAACACCAATGGCTTGTGATCTAAGATCAAGAGTCAGCAAATGTTATCTAATAAAATTGCAAAGCTTCTGTAAGGCAAAGGACACTGTCCTTAAAACAAAATGGCAACCAACAGATTGAGAAAAAAATATTTACCTATTCTACATCCAAGAGAGTGTTAATATCTAATATATACAAAGAACTCAAGACATTAGACTTCAGAGAACCAAATAACCCTATTAAAAATGGTGTACAGAGCTAAACAAAGAATTCTCAGATGAGTAAACTTGAATGGCCAAGAAGCACCTAAAGAAATGTTCAACATCCTTAGTCATCAGGTAAATACAAATCAAAACAACCCTGAGATTCCACCTCACACAAGTCAGAATGGCTAAGATCCAAAACTCAGGTGACAGCAAATGCTGACAAGGATGTGGAGAAATAAAAACACTCCCCCATTGCTAGTAGGATTGGAAGCTGGTACAACCACTCTAGAAATCAGTCTGGCAGTTCCTCAGAAAATTGGACATAGGACTACCTGAGGACCCAGCTATACCACTTCTGGGCATACACCCAGAAGATGTTACAACATATAACAAGGACACATGCTCCACTATGTTCATAGCAGCCTTATTTATAATAGGCAGAAGCTGGAAACAACCCAAATGGAACAAAATAACCAAGAGAAGCAGAGGGTAGGAGGGACTAGGGAGAAATAGAAGAGTGTGAGAGGAAAAAGAGGAGAAGAATCAGATATGGGAGAAAATGGAGGAGATGTACAGAGGGTCATGAAATTGAACAGAGGTGTGTAGCAATGAGAAATGGGGAACTAGGGGTAGCACCTAGAAATTACCTGATGCCAGGAAAGCAAGAGCCTCCAGGATGCCACAGGGATGACGTTAGTTGAAATACCCAACAAAGGGAAGACAGAACCTGTCAAGACCATATCCAGAGGTTAGGCATGGTTCCCCCCTTGAGAGATGGGGCCACTCACCCATCTCCAAATTTTAACCCAGAATTGCTGCTGTCTAGAGGAAATACAGGGACAAAGAGTGGAGCAGGGACTAAAGGAAAGGCCATCCAGAGACTGCCCCACCTGGGGTTCCAGGCCACATCCAGACACCAAACCCAGTCACTATTGAGGATGCCAAGAAGTGCTAGCTGACAGTAGCCTGATACAGCTGTCTCCTGAAAGGCTCTGCCAGATCCTAACCAATACAGATGCAGATGCTCACAGCCAACACACTATCTTACCAGCTTTGGGAATTGCTGTTTAACACAGATCTGAGCACAGTGACTCTAATGGAGGAGTTAGGGGAAGGACTGAAGGAGCTGAAGGGCCCTTATCTGGCATCAGTGGGAGGGGAGACCCTTGGACCTGTGAAGGCTTGATGCTCCTGTGTATGTATAGGAATGCTAGGGCAGCGAGGCAGGAGTCGGTGGGTGGATGCAGGAGCATTCTCATAGAAGCAGGGTAGGGGACGATGGGATGGGGGGTTGCAGAGGGGAAACCAGGAAAGGGGATAACACTTGAAATGTAAATAAATAAAATACCCAATTAAATAAAAAAGAAGACTGGGTTCAGGCTCCTTCATAAACAAACATTGAGAAATAGTACTGAATTCCTCTGCACACAGTCTTACCAGCTTTGGGAATTGCTGTTTAGCATGCCTCTAGAGCCTCAGATGAATCAAACCTACATTGTGTTTGTCTTAAGAGAAGAGGCACTGATGAAAATAGGCAAGAAGAAGGCCTTCCTCCCCAAGGGAAAAATTAGAGAAAATTAGCTGTTCTGAGAATATGAGGATTCCTAATCTGTTTAAATGTAATTTATCTGAAAGAATGTCACTCAAGAAAATTTATTTTGATTACCCTGATGAATAAATGACAAAGTTAATATAAATAAATCATCTCCTAGCCTCCCGAATTTTCTATGAAATCAACAAAATCTTTATTCATGAAAATGCAGAAAAATCATTTTTTGCCATTCATGGAAAAAGATAATTTCCTAAATAGCTAGATTTCTAATTATTAACCTGATTAACGTTATTGTACATTGTTCTTTACTATTCCAAATGCATGTTATTTCTTATCTTTGTTTTAATTTTTATGTATTTTTTCAAATTTTCGAGGATTGTAATAACATCATATCATTTACCCCTTCCCTTTTCTCCCTCCAACTCCTCTTGTGTTATCACACCCCCACACTCTCACTAAAAGTCATGGTCTCTTTATCTTTAACTGTTGTAATGTATGTGTGTGCGTATGTGTGCACAAATTTCTAAATATATATAAACCTGTACACACATATATATATATGAATAAAAATACACATAGATTTGGGAATATATGTGTGTGTGTGTGTTGTATACACACATATATATAAAAAAAACTTGTTCAGTCCAAATAACATTACTTCCATGTATATGCTTTTAGAACAGCATTGAATTTCAGGATGTCACTAATCACCACAGTAACACTCAAACTCACTAGTCTGTTAATGGTGAGAGTGAATAAGAATGCTGGAGAAAAACAGCTCTTATCCTTTCCAATCACAATGAGCGTCCTCACAAACGTGGTAAAATTTTTGCTTATTTACTAGTGTGTTATTTAGACAAGGATCCTGCCAAGTGTTTCTTAGATATTGATGATCCTTACTGAAGTATGGATCAGTACTCATCCTCACAGAGATCCCTGCTGCCTTGTTCACATTTACCAGGTCTGAGGTAGGCCCTGGAATTTACATTTTAAATAAGAGCACCAGGTGCATCTTGGGACAAGTTGCTGTGGACGGCATGCTCAGAAGAAGAGATGCTGACTTGGAAAACAGACAAATGTGTCTCCTAGCTGAATGGTTAACAAGACCTGTTCACAGTGAGCTGTATGGCCTGCGACCCTGGAAGTTCTAGTAGAGAGCACAGAGGGAACTCTTGGATAGACAAAGGGATGGATGCTCTGAAAAGGACTCCACAGCTCAGTAGATAACACCAAGGGCTGACAAACAGAATCACATGAATTAAGAAATTTCTGCACAGCAAAGGAAATAATACAGTGAAGAGACCGGCTATATAGAATGGAAGAAAACTTCTTGCCAACAACCCATCTGATATGGATTGATATCTAGAACACATTTCAAAATTAAAGTCTAATTAAATACTGAAAGTAAAACAATTTAAGCAATAAATAGCATAAAATGTGGGGGGGATGCTGGTAAGGATAAAATTCTTATACACTGTTGGTAAGAGTGTAGTTATTGCAGCCACTCATAGTGTAGAGACTGGAGGTTTCTCACAAAACTAAAGCTAGGGCTGCCAGATGAGCCAGCTCTGGTATTCCTGCGTGTCTGTTCATTTACATGTCCTACCACAGAGGTGCCAGCATATCCGAGTTCTCTGCTGCGCTGTTCACATTAGCAAAGAGTGGAACCAGCTAAGATGTCTGCCAAGATGAGAGTGAGTAAAAGAAATGTGGTGTGTGTGTGTGTGTGTGTGAGTGTGTGTGTGTGTGTGTGTGTGTGCAATCTAGCTTCATTCAGCTATAAATCAAATTAATTTTGTTTCTGCTAGAAAATGAGTGACACTGGGTACTGTAATATTAAGAAAAATAAGCCTGGCTCAGAAGACAAATATCTGTTTCTTTTCATTTGTAGAGTCTAGACTTTTTTTTCTATACATTTATTTACATCCCAAATGATGCCTTCCTCTCAGTCCCCCTCTCTAAGAGCCTCTCCCTCATTGCCTGTTCCCCATCCCCTTCTTCTCTGAGAGGATGCTCCCCCCTGGATATCCCCCAACCCTGACTCATCAAGTCTCTGCAGGATTAGCTACATCCTCTCCCACTGAGACCAGACAAGGCAGCCCTGTTGGGGAACAGAAACCACAGTCAGGCTATACCTTTAGGGATAGCCTCTGCTCCAGTTGTTGGGGGACCCACATAAAAACCAAGTTGCACATCTGCTACATATATGCCAGAGGCCTCATTCCAGCTCGTATATGTTCTTTAGTTTGTGGCTCAGTCACTGAGATCCCCAAGGGTCCAGGTTAGTTGACTCTGTTGGTCTTCCTGTGGAGTTTCTATCCTCTTCTGGTTATTCAATCCTTCCCCTAACTCTTCCCTAAGAGTCCCTGTCATCTGTTTCAGTCAGCTGCTGGATAGAGCCTCTCAGAGGACAGTTATGTTAGATCCTAGAGTGTGTACACACACACACACACACACATATATATATACATATATATATGAATGACGGCAGAAGGGGGAAGACAGTAGATGGAAGAAGGAAGATCGAATAAAAGAACATGGGATGGGATGGTAAAAATACATGATATACTTAAAATTGTCCTTATTATGAAATCTATCACCATTTACAAAGAATGTATACCAATTAAAGTTCTCCACAGAAGAATTAACCAAAGGTTTAGTTTCAATCACTTTATCTTTGATCTGAAATAAGCTTTTTTAATAAAAATAAATAGCCTGAGAAGCAACCATCAAAATTGCAATGAGCATCTTCCCTGAACACTCAGCCCTATATATTGTCCCAGAAGTCATCATCTTCCATGAATGAGACTGCAATCAGACAGACTTAGGCTTAAAGGGCATTTGGACAAGATTCTGGTCTACCTTATGAAAATATCATAGCCAAGATATCTCTGCAACAAATCATTTGAAACCAAATAGACAGGAAACAAATGAAATAAATATAAAAAGCTTTAGCCTATGGGGAACTTAGGGTTCTGATAAGTCAGTGAGGAGTGGTGGGCAGGGAGGGGTCCAGAGTGGCTTGGCTGCTGTGTCAGTTGGTCATCCCTTGCAACTGCCCCTGACAGGCATTCCGGTCCACTGAGCATGCCCTGTTGTGTGACTGACCTCACCAAATGGAACTATCAAGACCACCTTTACCAACATCAGGCCAGTAAAGTGGCCACCAATACACACCATTCTTAAGCTTGTGGTCAATAGACCCAAGAATGGGGAAAGCGCCTGCTTTCTTCTGTAACAATAGTTTGAGTCTTACTTTCTAATCTCTTCCTCCTCAGACATACGGGTCTCCTGCAAAGAGACAATAGTCGGTGAGATGCAGCCATCTTGGTTAGCAGGAGCTCAGAGGCAAAAAAAATGTGATGGTGGTAGAATCCAGCATCATCCACCTCAACAGCAAACCCATCACAAGAAGCTCCTAGGTCACCCTGACAATCAAGTAAAGAAGAATTTTCATTTAAGGAATTTTTTGTGAGAAAGTTGCCAGCTTGCTTCACTGACATTTTAGCTGAACTGCTTCTGATACTTAGGTGCTGCCACTTATAAAGCCTGTAACAGCCAAGACAACTCCCAGAATGGAAGAATACGGAGGTAAGCATGTCTGAGTCTTGAGGAGTGAGAACTCTGATATATGTTGACATGTGGGGGTTTCACATGATTATATACATCAACGTTAGTCTGAAATGTTTTTGATGAGGTCAGATTATTTCCCTCTATTCATTTTTATGAAAAAATAAATAAAAATATAATGTTCGTTATGAAGGGCCAGTGACAGACTGGAAGCCTGAGAAAGGTGTACTTCAATCTACTTGAAGGGAAGGGTAGCTGTATACCAGGAAGGTTGGCTCTTATTTAATTTTGAATACTTTAAAATCTTTGGACAAAGTTTTCTTCCAATTTTAAATAGCTCTATCTTTTTGCTTTGCCAAAAGTTCTACACTAACAGGGTATGTCCTTAGCTCAGAGACTCATGGGAAGTCTTTACCTGTTCCTCCCTGCCATTGGCCTGAATTTGTTGCAGTTTTTTGATTCCAACTTTGTTGTTGTGGGTTTTGTTGTTGTTGTTGTTGGTGGTGGTGGTGGTGGTGGTGGTGGTATTGTTGTTGTTGTTGGTGGTGGTGGTGGTGGTGGTGTGATGATAGTAGTGTGGTGATAATAGTGGTCTGGTATGGTGATGGTGGTGGCGGTGATGGTAGTGGTAGTGGCAGCTGTAGGATTCCATTACTTTCCAGAGTCTTTTATCAAAAAGGTATATTTCTAGAAAAATACGAAACCAACACTTAGATTTTTTATTGAGGAAAAAGCAAAGTGTCGTGAACATAGCCAGAAGAAGTTCCTTGAAAGCACAGAAAGGCAGATAAACAAGAAGAAAATATGGGGTAAAAACACGGAGGCTCATTAAAGGAGGCAGAAAGAAAACTTGAGCACTTCCACTGTTTCATCTAATGCTCAATTAGATATGAAGGATTTATCTCATTGAACCTGAAAGTCAGACCTTACTAGAGGAGATATAGAGAGTGGTGCACGCTTGATCAAAGCTATCCATGAGAATCCAGAATGCCCTATCTGCACCTTTACACTGAAGAATCACTATGGCCCTGTTAGTTTCAAGTCTCTTAGGGATAGGAAATATAAGTACAAAATATCCCTATCATCAAGAGCTAGCTATAAAATAGAAAAGTGAGTGTGGAGGCAGACAAGAAGTGAGTATCTGTAACAACTGTTGCTGAGGAGGGATTGCAGTTTGATACATATTTTAATTCTTTGTCCGTGTAATTTAGACATGTTTGGAGATATTAACCTCACTATTGGGATGCTGAGTAAGGAAGACAACATTAGCAAGGTATGCAAGTTCTCTTTCTTATTCACCTTCTATAATCCAGCTATTGAGACATTCCATACATGGTCTCCTTTGCTTTGGCCTCCTCCTCCTCCTCCTCCTCCTCCTCTTCTTCCTCTTCCTCCTCCTTCTCCTCCTCTTTCTCCTCCTCCTCCTCTTTCTCCTCCTCCTTCTTTTTCTCCTCCTCCTCCTCGTCCTCCTCCTCCTCCTCCTCCTCCCTTTTGCCTGGCTTCTCATGTCACTAAATCTTTTAGAAACTGCATTTGTAATAGGAGTCATTATAGTACTGAAATAATAGTATTTAGCATTTCAAGACTCACAGAAGTTACTCAAGAATACTCTTGTTCACAACTATATGTAGGTAGATGTGGAAAGAGGGAAATGCCCAGATTTCTAACCCTGTGGGTTATATTCTCCTCCTTGCAATATAAGGATTGCTTTGAAAATATGCAAACACTTCCCATGCCTATTTATCATCGTGTCCCAGAACTTGAAAATTACTCTGAAAATTGAAGGTTTTTCAGGCATCAACAGCCAAATAACAGTTACTGCCTTTCACTGAACACTTGTCTATGAAATACAGTCCTTCATGCTCCCCACGTAATATGTGCTATATAATATTCATTCCTCACAACTCTGTGCTCTTGTATTTCTATTTTCATTTGACAACTGAGAAAAGTGAAACACTAATACACTGTATGACTTACCTAAATAAAGGGAGCTGCAACATATCCAAGCAGAAGCCCGTCTAATGCCAACAAAGTCACCTCAATAATTGTCCAACATTGCCTCTTGTGAAAGGCAGTGTCTATGCTATAATCTCATGACTTAGTGATGTTCAACCCTGCTTGCCTGTTGTTAGCTTGAAGAAAACACCAAAGACTAAGCCTCACTGACAGGAGTTCTAATTATTTCCTTCAATGACAAGACGAGGCATAGGAAGTCCATAGAGATGGCCCTAACATTAGGTATGATTAACAACCATTTTATGACTCTCATAGAAGACCTTAACATTCCCAGTAGAGCAATGCTTTAAACACTTAGAGACACTTTGGAAATGATTCCTGGACTGTTTAAGTACTGTGATAGAATTTCTAGATAAAGACTAAAGAATAGAAAGTTTAGCAGCCACCTCTAAGTTGCTTTCATGCTGAGTAAAACTGATCAATGAAGACAGTGTAAGGGTCTAGACCAATAGCTCAGCAGTTAAGAACACATGCTGCTCTCACAGAGGACCTGGATTGGTTCCCATTATCCATATATAGTAGCTCATAAGTACCTATAGCCCTAGTTCCCTTAGGTCCTAGTTCCAAGGATTCTATCTCCATCTTCTGGCCTCTGTAATCATTATACTCACATGTACATAGATACACACAGAAACATGCAATAAACAAAAACCATTTTATAAAAAATACCAATTTTAAAAGAAATATACATGGGTATAAGCATGGTTGATCATACCTTTAATCCCAGCACTCAAGAGGCAGAAATAGGCAGACCCATAGGAGTTTGAGATCAGCCTGGACTACATAGCAAGTTCCAAGCAGTACTGTTCTTGATGATACAGGATGCTCCTTAGTACCATAGCAAAGGTCTCAGTCCTGAGAACTCTACAACAAAGATGGTCAGACACTTCGAGATACTGACTACTCTGCCTCCAGTTCAATTAGATACTGTATTATAAATGTAACAAAATAAGTCTTAGAATTAGTATTGCTCTATATGTAAGTGCTTAACTCCTAAATATGCATATTATGCTTAGAAAGTCCACACAACTGTACAGCAAACATATTTTGCTTAGTTTCATGCTGCCCTTTATTTAGACTTTATCTGAGTTCTTCATGTTTGCAACTCAATACTTTTGTCCCCTTCTGTGTTCACAGGAAGACATCTATGGTCATCTCACTTCTTTTATTCAGAATACTGACATCTTGGATGATGCAATAGTCCAAAGGTTGATTTATTACACTTCTAAGGACATGAGGGATGAGGAAGTAAGTTTGAGTCTTGGTGGAGAATGTGCACTAGGACTGGTATTGGCGACTTTGAGTGCCTCAAATGCACCATGTAGGTGCACAAAAGCCTGTCTGTCATTCATGGCTGCCAGGACCATAACTGGAATATTTGTTCTTTGTAGTAGCTTACATAGAGCTATTTACAGAGTCTCTTGGTTACCACTACACAGATTAGGAAAATGAGATAAATGGAAGGAAGATACTTAGAGAAAGTATCATTCATCCATCTTTGTAGATGAGGAACTTTGTACTTGTGAGAGTCAATTACAGTGAAGCTCAGCAAACTGCTGACAAAAAGAGTCCCTAGACCCCAGTGCTCTTGGCTTGAATAACACTTGCTGTCTTTGTATCTGGCTCCATTATCTTGAAATATCTAATTGTTTCAAATATCAATACACGAATTGTTTACACTCTGTGCTTAAACTCTCTTGTTCTTTTATGAGTACAACTTTTGTTGTTATTGTGGCTTCATTTTCCTTGGTGGGAAGGTTGATTAAATTTACCTAGCTCACCATCATCCAAAATAGAAATATCTATCTCCCAATATGTCTAAATTTAAAGATAATTTCATCAGAATGACAGAAAAATTAAAGCTCTCAGCACCTAGTCCAGTCCCTTTTACCTACTTACTCAAACACAGTAATTAGTATTTCTTAAACATAAAACATAAACTCTGCATCAAGGTACCTGATTAAATGGCAAGAAAATAATGAGCTAGAATTAGTAGTCCATGCCTATAACACCAATCTTCTGGAAGCAGGGACAGGGGTGTTATGAATTCAAGGTCTGCCTGAACTACATGAGTGAAACTCTGAAGAAAACAAAGGTTGATTGGTCCCAAGTCTGTAAGAACTGTATCAAAATTGTCTCAGCATCCTCAGTTACTGACACATACCTAAGAGATCTGAACTATGACTTTGAAACAGTTTTTTCTCGCTCTCTTTCAAATTGAGGTGAACTTAGAATATTGCATACACTACTGCCCACCCTCCCCTAGACTCACTCTTCTAATTATTCTTGTTATTTCCCTTCTCAGATTCCCAGAGAAATCAGAATGCTGGCTGGTGAGGTGTTGGTATCTCTTGCTGCTCATGATTTCAACTCTGTGATGTACGAAGTGCAAAGTAACTTTAGGATTCTAGAGCTGCCAAATGAATTTGTTGTGCTTGCCCTGGCTGAACTGGCAACCAGCTATGGTATGAAAGGAGCATTCTACACCTTCCCTAGGAAATAGCTACCCCTGACTAATTGTCTAAAGCCCCAGAAAGTTAAGCAAAAGCAAGATTGTCTCTCTGTGTTCTGCTGCAGTAAAATCCATTGGTAGAAAGACATGGGAGATGTTGTGAGCATAGATGAGCCTGATGACCAGCCATTGATTCAGGATGCACTTCTGAATATAACTGGCTCTCTTCCACCCTCCTCTTCCCCTCCTGTCTTCACATTTACAGAAGCACATTTTCCATGAGGCTGCCAATAACAAGACACTTAAGTGAAAAAAGATGACCACCATTTGTTTCTATAGTATTTTATTGAACAGATACTATTGAGCACCTGTTTATTTGCTATTCCTTGGGGACATGGGCAAAGCTAGATGGAAGATATGGATATTAATGAAGTAATGATCCAAAATTGCTTATTAGTATTCAGCAGGCATAGGTGGCTACCTAGCTAGTGGTTTCCTTCAGACCCACAGTACCTTGATTAATGATATTCAGGCTTTCAACTGGAGGAAGAAGAGCAAGGACACAATCTTCCTACTGCTCTTCACCTGTCTAAGCCAGTAAGTCCTGGCATGCTTTTTTAATGGATGAAAGAAAGAGTCAGGACCACCCACATGGAAAGTGAGTGATGCCGTCTCCCTCTTGTGCCCTTCACTGCAGTGTCTCAGAGCATCCCCTTCATGATGATGACCCTGCTCACCATGCAGACAATGCTCAGGCTGGTAGAGGATGACAGCATGAGGCAAACCTTCTGTTTAGGTGGGTTTTCCTACGATTTGCTTTTTTGCTTAAGAATAGACGTGCTTCCAGGACATTTCTCACATGGTGCAAATAGATCACACGTAGTTTCCAAAAGTGTTTATATCAAATCATCTCTGCCATCGATGTGTGAGAATACCACCTATAACTTAATCTAGTTGACATGTGACATTGGCTATGCTGAATGTGTTCCATTCTGGACAGACTATCTCCTACTAATAGTATGTAATAACAATCTTAATTTATGCTCTATTAATTATTAATTAAAACTGACTATACAATTTTCATGTTTTTATGTTTATTTGATGAGGCTTTAGGATGATCTAGAAACTTCTGCTAACTGTCTATGCGCTCTTGTAGAATGATTTGATGTTTCTTTCCATCTTCATGTTTGTCTCAGTCTGTGGTTGTATTTTTTAAATGCAGCCCTTGAAAAATTCAGCAAGTCAATTTACAAGTATGTCAACCACTGGAAGGATTTCCCATATCCCAAATTAGATGCTAACCGGCTCTCTGACAAGATCTTCATGCTGTTCCGGTACATAATGGAGAGATGGGCCCCATATGCCTCACCCATGCATGTGAGTGGGGTTTTCAGATAGGCTCAAGTTGCAAACCCCCATGCTGGCATTACCAGATTTAGTTTGGTTGTTTCTTACATATGTGTATCTTACACATGCACACACACATATCTTCATATATATGTATATATGTATTTATATATATATTATACACACATATCTTCATATATATATATATATATATTACACACATACGCATATATGTGGCTTAAAATGTAGTGACCTTCTTTGGTTTCTTGCCTACACTTTAAGCTATTAAAGCAGTTTTTAAAAGAACATTTCATGGTTAAATCAGCAAATGTAGAATTTCTCGTGGGTATCATTAGTTATGTTTTAGAAGGTATATTAAGTTTACCCATTTTTCTATCTACTTCAAGTCACTGTGTATCCATTGTCCCATTCAAAGTTTCTTGAAGAACAACAGTACACCTGATCCTGTTTCAGATGATTCAGAAGTGTCAAAACTTGAGTGAGACCAAAATCTCACTCTGGTATTTCAATGTGTGGGGAGAATAAATGAGTAAATGAGAGACTGTCAATTCTTTTATGTTCCGTATGTCATCAACTACATTTGAACTGAATCATTAACTTGACAAAAAGGCAACAGATCCAAAAACAAACCCAACTCTGATGTCTACCAGTAACACAATTAAATAAATAACATCAAAAGAATTCAGTCAGCTGTGAAAAAGTACTGTAATTTTTATGGTGACTTAAATGCTTATGACATATTTGTTAGTAGGCTTGGATACCTTTGGTTCATAATTAAGACAAAATTCAAAAGCTAGTTACATAGGTTTGGATATCATCATAATCTAAATAACTGAATGATTTTGGATAGTGTCATCCAAGAACAGCATGAAGAGCTAAGTGTGGCAAAAACTGAGTTCTGGGAAAACACAAAGGAATAACTCGTGACAGGATAAAGAATAAAGATTTCTGAGGGGAAAGGAAAATGAGAGTGAGATTCCAGAAGCTAAAAAGAGAGAATTTTCAAAATAGCAAGTAAAGATGTACAGACGACCATTACTACAGAAGTCAAGAAAAACATTGGAAAGTATGCAGTGCACAGTAAGGTACATTAGAAGAACCATCGCAGCTGACACAGTCTCAAGTAAAATAGCAGTGTAGTGAGCCACTAAGTTTTAACATGGTTTGTTGTAAAATAAAACTTTACAGACCACCACATATATTAGCTTCAGAATGTAGGCTATCAAATTATACACTAAACTATTTCTACTTTTTAAAAAAATTACATTTTTGACAAAGAGTTAATGAGACTCCAGATTTTTATGATCTATCTTTGTCCTGTGTTCTGCTCTGGAAGTTGTTCTTTCCCAATGTCAAATGGAAGCTAGGTTACAGTGGACTTTGGGGGGCAGGGGTTGTAAGAAGTGGACGTAGGAAATTCAGAACAAAACATCTTAACAAATTTACCCTGAGAAAAGAAGAAAACTAAGTAGAATATTGTAGAGGAAATAGCATGAGGGGAAACTGACAAAATAGCACTCAGTGCTATATGACACTCTTCTTGGGAATCCATGAACAAGCATCTACTCATCATAGACAGGGAACTGACAATAGATCCAAACACCACCAAAGTCCAACTTGGTGAACCAATAGGTTTTATTCGGCTTACTTACAGGCATTCAGGTAAGGGGTTAGGTACAGGAGCAGAAATGGCTTCAAGACAGCCACATCACCAAAGTCCACCCCAACATGGGTAACAGCTCAAGGAAGTGAGAAACTTAAGAGTGTGCTACACAACCTTCAGGTGGCTCTACCAAGCTGAAGGATATCCAGATAGCTTAATTGTTCTGAGCCTCTTCTAGGCAGCTAAGATAGTTTCTGCTACTTACAGGCAGTTCAGCTTGTCTGACATAGTCTCTCAGCTATCCTTACTGCTTATATATGCCTGGGGAAAGAGGGACCTAGTGAATCTTGTCAGTTTCAGGAACTTCCTGAAGACATGTTGTTTGTTTGTTTTTAAATTTCCTGAGCTTATTAATAAGCTTCCCAGAAGGATGCAGTGTATCACCTCCTCATACAACATCTTACTGTTTCATCTCCATATAAACAATGTGTGTCTTAATTACGTTCTCTGCAAAGTGAAAGGTTTCCATCTCAGATGGTGAGGTATTCACTAAAAACAGACTTCCCTTCTGGAAAGAATGTTTCATTTCCCCCCTGAAAATACACTATTGTTTTAATTCCCATCCCGTGTCTTTACAAGCTTCCCTCCTAGTGGAAGGTTAATAATCTGGAGGAAATATAGAGTCCCAAAATATTTTATAATATCAGGAAAAATTTTAATTCATTAATATAACGAAAGAAAGTGGCTATGACAGATGTCGGTAAAGCACTTGTCACACAAGTCTGATGACCTTTAATTTGGATCTCCAGAACTCACACAAAAGCCAGATGTAGCGGGGCAGGTGCCTGAATTCTCAGCACTCCTACTGGAAGCTGGAGGCAGACATGAGAATTAGAAGATGCTGTAGGCTACCGAACCTAACACAGAAACAAACAAAAAACAATCTGTCTCACAAGATGGAAGATTAAGACTGACACCTGAACTTGTCCTCTGACTCCTATATATAAGCCTCAGTAATGCACATATCTGTACATGTATACAAACATGGCGGAGGGAGGAAGGACTGAGATCATACACTGAAAGCAATTAAAGAACAAATATTGAAATGAACACCCACATAGACATAGATGTGAATACACATGCCTTTGCTCGTGCATTTTCAAACACACACACACACACACACACAACGGCTTTGTTTGTAAAGGCGGGTTTTTTCCTAAAGGAGATTTTTTGTGTCTGTGAAGCGCCAATATACTGAAAGCTATGCAAAAAACATAGCACAGTGTCACCAATGATCTTTGTTCATTGCCTCTATAGACTTTGGCCATAATTAAGGCCCATGGCCCCACCGTGAGCCTGCTGCTGCATCGGGAAGACTTTTGTGAATTCGCACTGAACCAAATATCCTGGCTCCTCATCCAGTACCAAGACAAGGAGAATGATTTCTACATCACACAGGTGAGAGGAGAGGCTCCATTTGAAACCTTTCTGAGAACACCAAGTCTCAAAACCCTTAGGGAGTTCAAACACCCGTCCAGTAGCTCCCTTTATCCGCTTGCTGGGACATGGCAGACAGAGAGAGCTCACCACCACAACCATTGATGAAACTGAAAAGAGGAACAAAAAACTGTCCATCCGAGCTGGTGACATCAGATCACTATGAAAAGTCTCGTAATTGAAGCACGGTTGGGTTTGCTCTCCTCATAAAATGTGCTCACTGGCCTTTTATCTCCTGTGCATCTGCCTCATTGACAGCGGTCCACTAACCCACGAGTGCTTCCGTTTTAGAGTCTAAAGCAGATCCTTACTGCCACCGTCCTCTATGACACTGTCCTTCCCAAGAACCTGAGAAGATCAATCCTCAGCAGTCTGCTGCGCCAGGTAGGAAGTCCACGCAGTCGGATGTCTTTGTTCGGTCCACACGATTTCTCCCCTTTTGACTTCCGCTTACACTCCGATTGTTGTTCCTTTCTGTTCAGACATGCAAAGTTCCAGAGCCGCCAATAAAGGAGAACAATCTTGAAGCTTCCAGCTGTTTCCTCATTCTAGGTATGACCCAGCACCCAGAGTGCTAATAGAGATCGCTCAAAGTGATAAAGATGGGACGAGTATGCTGTCGCTGTAACTGCTTTCACATATACAGAATGTTCCTTCAGCTCACAGCAGTCTCTGCCTGCCCTTCTTCCCCAGAGGAGGGCAGGAGGAGTGCCGTGGGAAGGGTGGTAAGTCGTGCCAGGCTACCCAGGACATGGCAATTCCAGGTAGAGAGTATTATCTGCTACCAACCAGAAGGCTTTTCTGGGAAACGAGCATGAATTTCTCACCCTAAAGATGGCTTTTCCTCTGGGTATATCAGATGCTGTTATATTGTCAAGTCCAAAGACGTGGCTTGGTTCTTTGTTTCTTACTTGATCATTCCTTTGATCCCAAGAACTTTAATTTAAACAAACAAACAAACAAACAAATACCACTCCTCTTTCTCCTTTTCTTCTCTCCCCCTTTCTCTCTCTTTCTCTCTCTCTCTCTTTGTTTTACTTTTGCATTACCATACTTCTTTCTATCATCTTTTAAACACCTGGCACAGATTACAAGGAGATGCCAAAGACCCTGCATCAGCACATTTTGAAAACAGCCATTGGATTCCTCTGAGAGATCACCTCTTCCAGATCTCTCTTACTTCACTGCATATGTATTATGTTTTTAAGTATTTTTAATCTTTTTTTTTAACTTACGGGCATTTTGTTTGCGAGTGTGTCTGTGCACCATGTGCGTGCAATGCCTTTGGAAACCAGAATAGGGCTTTCGGTTTCCTATAACTGGAGTGAAAGATGATTTTTAGGTATTGTGTGGGTGCTGGGAATCAAGCCCTGCCCCTTTAGATGAGCAATCAGTGCTGCTGACTGCTAAGCAGTCTCTCCAGCCCTCCCTGACCTCTCCCAACTCCTCTGATGATGCACATTCTTCCTCCCCGACAGTCTAACTCACTAGTTCACTTTGCTCTGATGACTTCCAAATCAGACTGCTCTCCCTCGAGCCAGGCACTTCATTGCTCTGCCCTGTAGCCCTCTAGCTTCTGGGCTGGTGAGGCATTGGTCCAGTTTCTGCCTCTATCCTCACTGACCTCGCCACGCCCCTTTCATGTGCCCTTTGTCTTCTTATAGGGATGCTAGTTCCTTTGAATTAGTATCCCTTCTACCAACATTCTGTAGATTGTCTTTGTGACAGCCCTAACATCCACAAGCTGGACGCAAGCTGGAGGAGAGTTACCCAAGCCCTGCATGTATCTTAGAACTGCTGTTCAGTTCTAAGTTTGTTAGACACAAACTGTTCAGCCAGTTCTGAATTACTACTTACAGAAGAATTACAGATGGCTGGAAGTCACAAAACCAACCACAGAGTGGCCCTGACAGTGCTCAAGAGGAAATTCCTCCCCCCTCGTTCGCAAGTACCCTACCTAAGAAGGAAATGAGTCCCTCCATATGTTCCACGCACATATTAAAATAATGTAATGTGTAACTAGTACGTGAGAATATGAATTTTTTTTTGAAGGCTTGGTATTTCTAAACCTGCAGCTCACGCCAACCCTGCAGACCTGCTGGATTTTTTTGATGAACAAATAAGAAGTGCCAATGACACTGTTCGAACAGGAATCTTAACTCTGTTAAGGTCGACTATCAATGCTGAGGGTAAGCATGAAAGATGAAGCCAGAGTAGTTCATCAGCAAGATAGTAGCAGAGACCCATGGTTCCCACACCCTCTGCTACATTCTGTGTGATGTCACATACAGGGAAACTGTCTTCTTGGTCTTCTGTAACCTCCCCGATCTAAGCAGGCATTTTCAGTTATTTTCCTTCTTTTGTGAAATTTACAAATGCATTTCACTGAGAAAGATAAAGAAATTTGAAGAGTTAAATTTTTAAAAATTAGAAGATCCAGCAGTTTGGTGAGGTGTATACAATTCTCTGCATTCAGAACAGAATAGAATGTAGAGAAGCACTATAACACATTACTTACAAAACTCACATTTTCACAATAGCCAACATGTTTCTCATTAGTATCTTTAATTCCAATTGTCCACTGTATTTTTTTCCATGCAGTAAAAAAATAATGATACACCATAAAATGGTTGACATCCTGAATTTAGCAAAATGTGAAAATTCAGTTTTTTTCATAACATGGTACCTTTCAAAGTCTAGTTGTTTAAGAATCGGCTGGTAACAATACAAAATAGTCTTAAGATTTAGAGCCTGGGCAAGGTGTATCCAATGCATGCTGTAAGTTAGCCTGTGATGGAAGAAACAGATGTAACAGAAAACTAAAAGGGTAATTGGCATGGTTAATGATTAGAAGATAAAAGAAATAGAAGAGGAAGGAGTAGCGCATCACGTTAGCAAGCAGAGCCTTCATGTTGTGGGCTTTAATGCTATAAGTTTTCACCAATTCTAGATCGTACTGCATTCCTACTGTGTCTGACCTCAGTTTCTCCTTTCGATTTTCAGAGCCCAAGTTTAGGAATCATACGACTTCAATCGAAAAGACAGTCAAACTTGTCATGAGTGACCTCAGTGTGAAAGTAAGAAATATAACTGGCACTTCTGTTTGGTTGGTGGTGGTTTTAGGAGTGACTAAAATTGTTCTGGTTCTCTGAGGCTCTTGTATGAAACTTCTTTATAAATTGTTCAGTGGTCATTGTCATTTTTTTTAAAGAACTCAACCCCAAAAGATAAATTACATTCTAATTTACATGCAGTTCCAAGGCTTCCTACTGGAATAAAAGACTTTCCCCATCCCAACTCTGTGTTGTTCTTCAAATAGATTCTTTTGAGGTTACGTACAAAGAGGATATGTGCTGAAGAGATTGCTCAGTGAGAATATGCACCTGCTGCTAAGCATGATAGCCTGGGGGTTAATCCTGAGTGTCCACATGCTGGAAGGAAGCACTCATCCCAGCAAGTTGTCTTTTTATCTCCACATGTGTGCTGTAGAATACATGCACACATGTACATGAACACACACACACAAAATAGAAATCTTCTGTAAAAAGATGACTAGCAAAATGTGAGCTGAACAAGAAAAACAAGAGACATGTTGACCTTGAGCAGAGGAAAGAACACTAGCAACTAAGGAATACTGAGAGTGGAAGAAAGAATCTTTCCTGGGGAACAGCATTGGTTATCCAATACCAAATGGCCAGTTCTAAAAATATACACATTCAAGAAACACTATGCACACGAAGCATTTTGTATATACATATTTAGCAAATCTATTATATATATATATATATGTGTGTGTGTGTGTATGTAGTAACAATGAAAAAAGAGAGACCATAAGTATGAAACAGAGTATGGAGAGATATGTGAGTGGGTTCAGAAAGAATAAGGAAATGTTGAAATTGCATTATAATTTCAAAAATAAATATTTTTTAAAAAGAGAGTGCATCTTCTTCCCAAAAATAAACCATGGGTCTTTTTTTTAGCATAGATATCCTATTTTCAACCCGAGATCACCAAGATTAATTCTTATAAGTGTGAGATTGCCTGATGTTTCCTGTGTCCTGTTGTTATTCAAATCAAATATTCCATGTTAAAAAAGTTATTATAAGAAAAAATGAATGATTATTTTAATTTACATATGAAACAATAGTTTGAAACTCATAAAAAAATGAATTCATCCCTAAGAGTTTCTGGAATAAATCATGATTGAGCAAAAATGTATACTTTTTAAGTTCCCACCTTTGGATGGTTCTGAAGTTGACAGGCATGTAGAAGGCACCACCCTCTCCTCTGCAAAACGTAAATCATTTCAGCTGTATTGCTCTTCCTCCAGGTAAGGAAGTCCACCCTTCTTCTCATCCAAACCATGTGTGAAAAGGGATACGTCGAAGCTCGAGAAGGATGGCCCTTGATCGATTATATCTTCTCCCAGTTTGCCATGTCCAACAGGAACCTGGTATGAGCAAGCTATGGTTTTTATTGTAATAGGCTTTCAAGTGCAGTTGACTCAATGAGTCTCAAAGAAAATGATGGCATCCAAGTATAACCTCTGTCTTACCACTTTTATTATTTCTCTAACCCCCTGGTTCTCTCAGGTCCCTTTCCGTTTCACTGACGTCATTTCTCACTTAAAATGAAATGCACACTAGGATAAGGCAGTCTTCTCTGAGAAAGCAGAATAGCTCCAAGGGCCTCTGATGAGGAAGCTAGGAAAATTTAAATGGTTTTAGACATGAATTCATACTACAGTGGTGACTTAGTTTATTTGAGTCACAAAACCAAACTACCTTGAGTTGGGCAACTTCTAAACAATATTTAAGAGTCTGCATCTAATGGGATCTTCCTCCTTCGCAGTGCCTTCTCAGTGTGGCCACCCTTGATGCAGGGACTGGCTGATTCTTAGGCCTCTTCCACAAAACCCATTCAATCATGTGCCACTGTTGGAGGAGCACCATTATTTATACCATCACTTTGAGGTTTAAGATTTCAACATTCGGATCTGTAAGAGAAAAACAAACATTCAGGCCACAGCAACTGAGACTAGCTTTCAGTCAAGGAGTATGTGTGGGATCTCAGTCATTTTAGGAAGACGGTCACAACTGGAATTATAATCCATTTCACTGACAAACAGTGATTCGCATTTTCTTCTCTAGAGAAATTGGTAAAATCCTAGAGGACAGAGAAAATGACAGCATCCAAGAAAGCCTTAGAACCCTTCCCTTTGTGTTTTAGCCAGTCACGTATCTTCCAGCCCATTTCTCCACTGGGGACATGATTGGTATTTGGGATCCAGATGGCTGTATTCCATGAGCCCTTGGGTTGAGTATTCATGTCTTTTGCCCAGAATCTGAAAACACACCAAAGTAAGGTTAAAAGAAATTGTTTAACATTTCTTAAAGGAGAAACCAATTAAATCAAACTCCCAAGAAGATGAAAATGGGGAAAAATCTGTTCAAGAAACAAGCCTTGAGGTCTTAAAATCCCTGGATCCACTGGTGATTGGGATGCCTCAGGTAAGGGAATTTTTTTTCTTTTTCAATCATTTACTTTTTTATTCACTTTACATCCTGGCTGCAGCCCCACTTTCTTCCCCTCCTTCCAGTCTCACTCTTACAAATCCCTCCCCCATGCATGACTCCTTCCTTCATCTCAGAGAAGGGGGAAACCACCATTGGGTACCAACCCACCCTGGGACTTCTAATTCCAGTAAGACTAAGCACATCCTCTCCCACTGAGGCCTAACCAGGCAGTCCAAGTCGGGGAAGGAGATTCAATGACAGGGAACAGAGTCTGAGACAGCCACCACTCAGTAAGTAAGGGATTTTCATTACCACTTAAGTTACTGTGATCACCTGTCTAGGGACCTGCTCACTTGGGAGTTAAAGACATGAGTTCACACAAGGTATATCCTTAGCTTTCTTGACACTTTGTAAGAATTGCCATTTGCTGCTCAGTACACAGCTGAGAGATGTTTCTCAAAGCCAGATAAACTCTATAGTTAAGGCAGTGGATATGGGTCACTTATGTGTAGAGTACATTTCAGTTCATGGGGATTCTAATATATTACTTCTCTTCTTATCTTAACCAACCTAGAAATATTGTAAAGAAGAAACAGCAGTTTTAATGTGTCCAGGCTCAGGGATCATTAGAGACAAAGTTAGTCTAAACTTCAAAGCGAGGATCCTAAGAACAAAATAGCCTGAAGATAAATTTTGATGACTCAAAAGCATTGTTAGACCCAGAATACAATCAATAGGGCCTCCCTCTCCAATTGTAGTGAATCTGAGGCTTCATCTAGGCTAGTATACAGCTCTTGAGTCATTTGGAATATTTGTTTCAAAAACATATTTTGAAGCTATAAGCCTAATAAATCAGCATATCAGAGTCTTCAACTGAAAGAGCACCAGTATTTCTGAAGCACACTAAAGTTTGAAACCTTCTAATCAAGCAATCAGTAAAGTAGAAGAAAAAAATATCCCAGATCCTTGACGTTTAGGATTCCTTGACTAAATGTCAAAGAATCTGGCATATTGAACTATTGCCTCGTGGATGATGAACAAATGAAAGTGTTTGTCAAAGGCTAAATACAGAAAAGAACTGGTATGAGGACCCCATGGAATGGCACACAGGCAGCCTAAGAGAGAGAAGCGGTCTTATCAGGCCAGACGCCAATGACAGGAGTCATACAGCAGCATCAGAAAACAAGCAAAACTGGGAGATCTTTCAGGGAAAGGGGGATTAACGAATAAATACAAGTGCAAATGCGCACAGCCCAAGCTGACGTTAGGGTTGCCATCAGAACCAGATGGAGAGCTGCAACGGAGCCACAGAGCATAAGGAATAGCCACGCCCAGTCGGCCTCTCTCCCCATCCTCACCAGGGCCGTATCACTTCAGCGATGGAACTGGGGAAAACTTGTGGGGTAATTTCAATCGTCACTTTGACAAGAAGAACCCTGGCATTGATGAGAGAACCCAGGGAAGCAGGACTACCCTTAGTGCCTCCAGCCATCATTCAAAATGAAGCATTTTCCTCCTCCAAACTCCAGGGAGAAACCCCCACCCACACTCACTACACCTAGCACTCAAACATGAATGCATAGACATGTTTATTTCCCTTTGACATGACCAAGTAACTGAAATAATGACACACCGCAGAGAGGATTCTAAAACAAAGGGGAGAATATAAGAAGAAATTAGGAAGTGCGAAAAATGTGAAGTAACACTTTCCATGTTTTCTACAGGTGCTGTGGCCGCGAATTCTGACTTATGTGGTACCCGAGGAATACACAGGAACTCTGGGCCACCTGTTTAACATCATCCGAATTCTGATTATGGCGGAAGAGAAGAAGAAACGTGACATCCAGGAGTCAACAGCACTTGTCGTCTCTACAGGAGCTGGTTCGTACATCTATACATAAAGTAAAACTTTCCTGTTTTGAGAGACTCATTCCAGAATGGCCACCAACCACACTTTGAATTCACACCCGACCCCAAAATGAATTTCCCCGGCCCCCTAAGGTGACGATGAAAATTGCTTTCTCTTTCTAGTGAAACTTCCTTCACCCCAACAGTTGCTGGCACGACTTCTGGTGAGTGACAGAACCAAGATGGGATAAATTTAAGCTGATAATGCAGACAGCCCAGGTTAAAATAAAATTCTGAGAAAAAGATTGCCTAAACACTTTCAAAGACACACTGAGAGGACATGATGATTCTCTGCTGCACTGATGGCATTTATGAAAACTTATTACTGACAAAATAATCTTCTCACTCTCAAACTCTTATGAAAATTAATTATTAAAAACTAAACATGGGATGCAGATTCAGGTCCAAGATGAGCCACCCACAAAATTAAAATTAAAATAAACGTGCACTGAATCCCATATCTACAATGTAGATTTCTCTTCTCCATATCTGGCCACAAACATATCCCTTATTCAAACAATAATCTACATGTCCTTATTTAATTAATGATTATATTCAAATACTGATTCTTTCCATTAATTTTTCTGTTCCTTGTTTCTATGTATTTTTTCACATTTATCCTCAGGCCGAAAGAAAGAAAGAAAGAAAGAAAGAAAGAAAGAAAGAAAGAAAGAAAGAGAGAGAGAGAGAGAGAGAGAGAGAAATGGAAGAATAATCTAAATATTAACTTTGTCCTTGAGTAAGAAGAGACTTAGGTTATTTGTTAAAAGAGCATCTAATTTAGGGATGAGAGGAAAGTGTGAGGACAAAGCAAGGGTGGGCCAATTATGCACATTCCCACTTGATCACTTTCTGCTCTGCCTCGTAGGTAATATCTATATTGGCCAGTTTAGGGCAGTTGTGTGGGGCCGGTGCAATAGGTCTTCTGAAGATTATACCTGAGATAATCCATCCTAACCTGGTCGAGATGTGGAAAATACGCATGCCTGAGCTCCTGCAGCCTCTGGAAGGTACGAGCGAGTGTGGCTGTGTCTTTATGCTAGGCAGCAAGGCCACAGAGAAACGATACCCCATTTACCTGTAGCCCCATAAGGCAAGACTGCTCCTTTTAGGCAATTAAGGCAATGAGCATGCTAGGTAAGGCAGTCAGCTCTGTTTTGTTTGACTTGGTGCTCTACCATCTAGTTCTCAACAGGTTACGGTCATGGGGCAGGGTGGCAGCTTTACAGGAACTTTTCTTTTTGCTGTAGTTTTTTTTTCCCCCTCATATAGAAATATTTTCCTTCGTTATTATCTAAGAGGTAATACTGATGCATGCCTCTGATCCTAATAGTTGACATGTGGAAATAATATTATTCAAAGTCATTCTCAGATACATTTGAGGCCGGCTTGGGCTATATGATTAAAAGGGTGGTGGGGGGACCTGGGTGATGTCTTGGTGGGTAAAGGCATTTGCCACCAAGCCTGATAGTCTGTGTTGGGTCTCCGGAGTCTGCATGGTTGAAGATTAACAGTTCCTGAAAGTTGTTCTCTGACCTCCATATGGGTTGGGGAAGGTGTGTACACACTTGTGCACGTACATACACACACACATTAAAGCTTTCCAAAACAAACTGAAAAAAAAACATTATTCATGTTAAAATATGCATTACAAAATGTGTTCATTTCAGTTATTAATTCTGAAAACAGCAAAAATTAGCAGATGTTATCATAGATTAAGAACACTGTCTATTTGACGGGAGATTTAAAGTTGCCAACACAGTAAATTTCATCTCAAAACACTCACCCTGCACCAAGAGAAAGCTGAGTTGGTACACCCTCACGCACTGGATGTTGAGTCAGGGAGAACTGACATTGGCTGATTTGAAGTTACTTTGTCATTTTCATCTCTAGGAAGCAATGCCAGCATCGTGCTGTGGGAAACCATGCTGTTACAGGTAAGGGTGGGTCCCACACTACTGACCAGTAGCAGGTAAGGGGGGATCCTCAAGAACTATTGATGATGGAAGGTAAAATCAGCTCGTTATCCCTCTTGTCATTAACAGCAAAAGAATGCACTGCAAAGAGGATGACGCATCTTGGCTTGGGAAAATGACTAGCACATTAACAATCATCTCTTAAGTCTTCTCTAAGTCGTCACGGGAACAATATTTGTTCTTCAGTTTGATTGTGTTAAAGAGAGTTATGATGATTGTACTTAGTGTCTTTCTCTTTCTTAAATCTTAACTTTTCAAGGGTTTTTACCCCCTTCATTCCTTTGTATTCACAAAACACAGATTAATATGAATCCCACTTCTAAGCTCCAACATGAAACTCTTTCTTTCTACCTGTTTCTTGTTGTCCTCACCTACCCCTGGTTTCTAAAACCCAAAGGGCCCCTGCTGTATGCTTTCTCCAGAAAACAGTCTCCTCTATAGCCAAGAAACTCCTCGGAGTTTTAAATCTAAACAGTGCTTCGGGGAATGTCAAGTTGCAGGCAGGAATGGGCAGTGGGTTTCCCATCTCAGGAAGCCACAGGCAGTGGAGGACCTCAGAGACAGGGAGGGAGTTTTTTGGTTTGTTCTTTTGCTTTGTTTTTGTTTGGTATGACAGATTTCTCGTCATAATCTATCTGCATATGAATTTCCCATGGCTTCTTGACAATGTCACTTTCCAGGCCAGCAGAATAGCTCAACAGATCAGACAGCTTGTTCCCAAGACGGATAACCCAGAGTTCTATCACCATTCCTCTATGGGAGAAGAAAACCAACTCCCACAAACTGCCCTTGCACCTCCACACAGGCACCAATAAGTAAATAAATAAATGTTTGGGGTTTTTTTTGTTTTAATTGCAAAAGTGTTAGTTTTCAGTGGCCTCCCCACATGACTTCCTCTGCCTCTTTTCGATGTTTCTTCCAAAATCAGCATTTGTTTCTTATGGATAAAAAAACAAACAAACAAACAAACGCACTGGAAGATCTGAAAGTGATAGCGCCACTCAGCTGGTTCTCAGTTCTTACATTCCTACTTCACTTATGTCCTCCTTCCTGTCTCAAAATCCCCACCGTGCACTTACCAGCTACTGTTTTTTAAAATAGCTTTTTTGTGATGGGGAGTTTCTTTTTTTTTTTCCTAGCAGGAAGCCTCCAGAACAGTTCCTTTCCTTCTTCCAGCATTGAGTGCGCAGCTAATCTGTTTTCAAAGCCCTGTAACATATGTTCTTCCCTCAGAGTTCCAGGACTATTTCATTTCTCTTCTTTAAGAGGCCCACTGGTTGAGCTCTGGTTTTAAAAGTGCATGCAATCTCTTCACGGGCCTTTGACGTTATTTTCTAAGCTTAAAGAAGAGGGAATATGAAAGAAGTAATATATTTTAGAAATCCTAACAGATTTTTGTCCTCCAATGAGATAAAAATTCTTTTTAAGACATCATCCCATGAAGAAATACAAGGATTCAAGAGTCTCCCCTCTCATTCTCTTTGGGAACATCTGGTAAGATCAAAAAGATCCACTTAGAAAAGGGCAAGTTGGTAGAAATGTACCTGTGTCTCTGTTTGGTTCTTAAAGACATTTCATTCTCTCATTGAAAGCATCTCTTTCTCTCTCCCTCCCCCCGCCCCTCTGTATCTCTCATATTTTGTAGGCAATAAGACACACAAACATTGACTAATGGAGTTTTTCCAACTCTATCAAATCTTGGAAAATGTTAACTGAAATTTGTTTCTGATTGTATTCTATTTTAATCTTTGTATAAATTTTGTTTAAGAGAGGAAGCTACTTATGTAATTTCTACATCTGTGTATTTTAATCATAATGGGAATTCAGAACATATCAGAAAGTAGTTTTAAAAATAAATGAAGGGAAAGGTTCCAAAATAACAAGTTACTTAATGAGAAAGGAATGGTCCCAGCTATATATACATTTATACTTTAGAAAGTGAGAGAAGTACCAGGAAAGCTAGAAATAGTCAAACTTACATCTACCTTCCATTTCTGGCAACAGTTGCTCAAGGAATCTTTATGGAAAATCAGTGATGTGGCCTGGACCAGCCAACTGAGTCGGGACTTCAGCCTACAAATGGACAGTTACTCCAACAGCTCAATGGAGAAGGTTGGTGTTTCAACAAAGGGACTTTGGAATCCATCTTATGATCTAAAATGGTGCTCAACCTCCATCTTGTCTTTAGTATATCCAAAAGGAAAAAAGAATGATTAGAGAAAGGAATTCCCTTAGGTCCTTTGCTGAGTGTTGAGAACTTCCTTCTCTTCACCCAACATGTAGACCAACATGCTTACTGGTGCCCATCCATCTTTAAGGACTATTGGCATACAATAAGCACGCACTTGGCTAAAAGCCAGGGATCTCCTCTAAAGAAGGAATAATGGACACAGGAAGGTAAATTTTAGCACAGGTTAAATGCCAGTTTGTGCTTTGATTTTCCGTTTTGCCACTGTTATAAGCTGAGCAGCCAGACACAACACTAAAATTCAGCAAGGTTAGAGGCAAGAGATTTTTCAAAATCTAGTTCTTGTTTTCAAATATATCATGCCCATAGCCTTCTACCCTGTAGGGCTCCATTCTAAATGGAATTTTAATCCAGGGTCTGTTGTGTACTCCTTATGTAGCCTGGAGAAAACTATTTAAATCTCTGACTCTTCAGACTATTCATGATTTGATGTATGTCAAGAGTTTCAACAGATACAGAAGCAAAGCAACCAGTACAACATGTGTGCTGGGTATAAAAGCAGTTTTGATCATGGTCACTATTGGATTAAAATCATTTATAAATTTCATTTTTCTAAAAAAGATATTTCTTAATTTTTACTATTTCTAATACCAATTCAACAATAAATTATTTGTCATTATTAAACGTCAATTCTTCTGTATAGTTGTCAAAATTCTTTGCCCTGATTCACTCTTAGTTCAGAGTACCAGTTCCCCAGACTACCCCACAAAACCTTCAGATGCAATTAAGACTTTGTGAGCAAGCCTGCTCTACAAAGCAAGTTCCAGGAAAGCCATGCTGTTACACAAAATAGTCCTCTCTTGGGGGTTGGGGGGGATGGGGGACTTTGTAAGCAGTGCCTAGTCCTTATTGCACAAACTGGCCCTATGCTCTCGATGTTATAGCACCCATCCAGGACTTTCCAAACCTACAATACTGCTCCAAGATAATAACCTTCTGAAGAGGCAGCTCAGTTTTGAGTGGGTTGTTTGAAAAAAGGATATATGGCTTTACTCTGTAGTTCAAGCTCACCAAGAACTTTATAGCAATCCTCCTACCTCAGTTTCTTAAGTGCTCAGATCGTAGGCATGAGATATCATGCCTAGAGAGACAACAGATTGAGCAGTGAGATCTCTCAGTCAGTCAACCCTTACACTGAAAACAAGTAAAGTTAAAGTATATCAGTTAGTTTTTGCTGTCACCAATGGTCTAGAGCAAGCTATCACTAATGGTCTGAAATACAGCCACTCAACTCATTCTACAGTCCTGTACTTTGACAGTTGTGTCAGAACTGAGCTTGGCTGGGTTCAGCTTTCAGTCTTCTCATTTGGGCTTGCAACATAAACTAGGTTTGACTCACACATCATAGTCTTAGGACTGCTTGTTTCTAGTCCACGTGGTCTCAGTCTCATTTCTAACTGGTTAACTTATGCTTGACCTCATATGGTAATAACATGTGAGGTCTACCTTGGACATGGAAGTGAAAGATAGTTAAAAATTCCAGCACGGAAGAGGGAGGTATCCAGAAGCTCCATCCCTTGCTGCAAACTATAGTCAGATATCTGCTGAGGAAGGTAGATGCAGTTTTCTTTGGTTGGGGTTGGAGGAAGCAAATAGTAGGTTACCCACACCTCAGTGGAGAACCCCCATACACACGTTCATATGGGCAGCACTAGATGTAACTGGATGGAAAGTAGATGGGAGATATGTTACAGGAGGTCAAGAAGAGCTGGAAAGGAGGAATGACCAAGAGACATTGTATACATGTATAAGTTTTCAAAAAGAAGAGAAAGAGAATGAACCTGTTAGGAAAAGGTTCTGAAGGTGTGCAGGGAGCTCCACTGAAGAGAGAGCCTGAAGGAAATGCTCTCAAGAAGACAGTGCGTGAGGTATGCAGATATTAGGCAATTATAAGTTAAGGTAACTTGGATTTTTTTTTCCTTTCCTTATGACTACTTTAACTCCTCCCACTTTTCACCTATCTTGCTTTCCTAACTTTTGAATTCTCCTGCTCACCTTTTGTCTTCCAGAAATTTCTTTGGAAAGCCTTGGGAACTACCTTAGCATCCTGCCCAGACAGAGAGTTTGTGAGCTCACAGATCAATGAGTTCCTGGTCACTCCCAGCCTGCTGGGGGACCAAAGACAGGTGGGATCCCTTGCCAGTTCCCTCCTCCAGTGCTACCTTTTAATCCTAGCCACAAAACCTTGCGACAATCCTGGCATGTCTTATTAACCAGAATTATTCACAGTACATTTAGAAAAGTAAAGAATTTTTTCCCAGAAAAAAAAAATGTTTTCCCTGTTTAAATGTCAGTACCTCACTTCTTTTTGCCAAGAGCGTAAAAATACTGAAAAATGCATTTCAAATATTGTTGCTCTGTGCTGTGTCTGTCTTACCTCTGGTTTCTTGGAGAACAATGATAACCATCACCAAGGTCATTAAATTTTCAAACTGAGAGTGACCTCAATGATCATCTAGAAAGAATATGAGCATGACCCTAAGAGACACAGGGAAGTATTTTTATTCACTTCCTACTTAGCCTAGGATGTGCCACTGCTGTGAGAGGCATCCTTGTTAAAAATTGCTAAGAGAAAAATCTTGCAGTATCTTGTTAACATCCCTCCCCAGAAATTCTGGGATGCTTCCGTTTCTTTCTCTCGAAGTAAATAGGAGAAACCACTAAACTTAATTGATTGTATGAGACTGCTCCTGTACCACTGTTCTCCCTTGTCAGCTCTTGTTACCAGCATTCTCTCCAGGTGATGTTTCTAACGCTACTTCCACATCATCCTGTCCCTTTTCGTTCGACTATAGGCTAGGAAGTATCCATTAAGGCTCTCATTCAAGCTCTTGAAGTTTCACAAACTATGAGCAAGTGTGGCATGCATGCCTCTGAGCTTTTCAAGTACCTGGTTTAATTTCCTTGAAGTTAGTGAGTGTCCCATTGATTCCAGCCAGTTGGAGATCCCATGTAGACGAGTTTCGTGAGACCAAGTCCTTCTGTCTGTGTGTCTCCCAAGCACAATTAGCAATCAAGTAACACTAGACTGCCAACATCAGTGCTGTGTAGCTTGGGTTCCTCCAAGGTCAAACTGAAGAAAAAGGAACACACACAAAACAGAGTCCACAGTTGAGCATGAATGTTACTGAGCCTTTTCAGATGGGAGGGGAACTTGAGGGAAATGGAGAAAGACAACTAAACAAAACCTTTGAGACATCTCTTTGGATATGAGGGCCCCACCAATGTTGAACCATAAGTGTGCCCTTCTCCTGTTTTTCTCCCATGTTCTGGAGCAGGTCAGCACTGAATAAACTGAGAGTCCATTTGCCCAGGAACTGGCTTTGAGCAGGCTGAAATGCCAGGTGAATTGAACGAGAAAAGATACAATCATGGGGCAAGAATACACATAGTCTACAAGATCCAAAGGAATGTGTTTCTTAGGGTTGTGACTGAGACCACAAGCTGTCAAGGGAGTGTGCCAACTGCCTACCACTGATAGGGGCCTATGTCTCTAAACTAAAAACAGTACCATAGTTAACCAAATGAAGTGTGACAGCAACCATGACACAAACTGCCATCAATGAAACCATGACAAGATTCTTGTCAGAATCATAAGGAAGATTTTATGGTGACATCTACAGTGAGCAAGGTAGGAAGGCCTGTATCATTAGAAGACAATACCACCAGCTGCCGACGTCCAGCCCTCAAGAATTAAACTGCCTCAGATGAGGTCATGTCATTAGAGTATTGACTCCTCAGATGTTTTCAATAAACATTATTGATAATAATGTATTACGTAGTTCAAAATGCCCAAAAGTAATGGGTTTTAGGTTTAACAGAGAGAGAGAGAGAGGGAGAAGAGAGAGATGCACACAACTGTAGGTATTAGAACAACAAACATATTCAGTAAGATTAGAACATCCCACAGTATAGACTATGTATCAGAGCTTCACACTGTACCATTTAAATATATGTACTTCTTATCTGTCAACTGGGAATAAAAGTTAAAAGAAAATTAGTGGCATGTCCAAATTCTTGAGGAAACCTGTAGACCTTGTGGAGCAGTGAGCTTTAGGCTCACCCCCTCAGCTCTCTTCAGAGGCTTCAGCCTTTGCACTTACTTTGTGTTTGAAGCTCTCCCTCTTAGGAATCCCAGCAACTCATGGATTTTGCTAGTCAGGGCCCTGCTTCTGCCTAACTTTACCATGTTTGCACAAGAATCTGTACCTACCCTACTTACATCACAGATTTTGCCAAGTCTTCACCAGCACTGCCTCCTCTCTGGATCTCTATAGCATTTATTACGCTCTGGTACACTACAGTGTCCCCCTGTTGCCTCACAGTAGTCTAAATGCCTGCAAACTCCACAGGGATATGGATATCAGGGTGCTCCATTCAACACTTTATCCCCAGTGACCAGAAAAGTATCTGACACATAGTGGTAAGTATTCAGTAAGTATTGACTGAATGCATGATTACACTCAAAAATCTGTTCCTTCTGATTTTAGGGAACAACATCTATTTTAGGATTCTGCGCCGAGAACCACTTGGATATTGTTTTAAATGTTCTTAAAACATTCCAAGATAAGGAGAAATTTTTTGTCAATCGATGTAAGGTAAAGGAATAATTTTCTCTGAAGCTCACAACTCCCTTGCAAACAATACTTATTTCTTTACTGAATATCCCTCTTCCACGGTCTTACTCTTTGTCCTCAATCCTTAGCCTTGACCTAGCAGGATGGCCAGCTGTGTAACTAAGGAGTCTACTACATTTTCTTTGGCACTAGTGCTAACCAAGGAAGCCTAAGTGTGCCTGTGTTTATCCTATCACAGTTTCAATGATGTATACCCTACTTCCCTGAAAGGCAGGTGGGGTGGGTACTAATTAACAAAAGCTTTGTGGCCCCCATCACAGTCCTTCTTGTTGGCATTTGTACTAGCAAGAGCATTTCTGTTTTAGAATCACGGTAACCATTGCAATCCACTTATCTCACCCTTGTGGTGGTCTACCGGGATTAAGCCAAAATATGAGAAAAAGATTCCTCCACATGGTTTATGTCTCTCTTCTGTTGTCTTCAGGGTATATTTTCTGGGAAAAAGAGCCTGACCAAGACTGATCTCATCTTGATCTATGGAGCTGTGGCCCTCCATGCCCCCAAGGAGCAACTTCTAGCCAGGCTTGATCAAGACATCATGAGTCAAATCCTGCTTCTCTATGGTCAATGTTGTCAGGTAATCCCTGTCACAGGACTGCCCCTCTATTTGCAGGCTGGGGCTGCCATATCTCACAGAGGCTCAGCTCCTAGGACACTCATCCAGGCCAAAGGGATACAAACCAGGCCAATAAATAATATGTAGCATGCTAGAGGACACATATGGACAGAGACATTATTTTATGGAATAAGGCTAAATGTTTTGCTTATTTCCTGAGTCTTTGGACACAACATGTCCTTTGTCTCTCCCAGATGCCTCTCCAGGCCAGGTGTACCCATGGTGATATCAACCTTCTTTGAATATCACTTCCCTGGTATATTAATCTTCCATGTATAACTCAGTGTCAGCTATTTAACCTCTAATTTGTGACATTAAATAATAAGCACCATATATTTATTTTTAAGGTGACTAAAATGTGTCATTTATCAAGCTACTCAACTCATCTCATCTTGTACCATTTCTTCCTCTGCACTCAGTGCAGGTACCCTGACCTCCTTGACTTTTTTCCATGCCAAGAGTGTGAGGCCAGCCTCAGGGCCACCAAACTGAGTCATGATTCATCTGAACCTTCCCCGCAGCACTTTCTTTGTCTCGAGTATGAACTGCTTCATACTTGTTACTACTTCAAAGCCTGTTTGCAGGCCACGGTCAGGCTGACCCAGCCCTGAGGAGTCAGTCACCAAGGAGTTGAATTCAAACTTTAGCTTTGCAGGATGGGTCTCCAGAGGAAGGTTGGTTAAGTAGGTCACAAAAGAAGTCTGCAAATCTCTAGACTTGGAAGGCTTGTGAGTAATTCTTATCCAAAAGCAGGTGTGGAGAGGTCTCCCTGATTGTTTCTACAATTGCTTCTGCCTTCTACTGCAGGTCCTCTTGCTGCTGGGATCTGACAGAATTTTGCATTGCTGTGAACAAAATACTTCACAGAGAAGTAACTTAAGGGAGTGAAGTGTTAAGCTGGCTCATGGTTTCAGAGAGCTCTCTCCATAGATGCTTCAGTAAGCTAGTATGGTAACAGAAGTATAAGATAAAGGTTCTCCATGGCACACAAGAAGGATGGGGAGGGATAAAACATAGGCCAAGAACAAGATACACCTCATCTCCTGACCTCAGCCCCACCTCCTAACTTTTCCAGAACCTCTCAAAATAGTATCATTATCTGAGACCAAGGATAAAACTTGACCCTGTGGGGGACATTCTATTTACAGACCATAACAGTGCCCTGGGCTCATATTCCTATATACATGTGATAAGAATAGATTCATAGGAAATTCATAAAATTTGAGATATCAGCACTTGCTAGGAGAGGGTACAGGGCAGTAAGTCCCACACCTTAGTCCCCAGAGAATTATCTGACAAGCAGTTATTCAATAAGTCAGTTTTTAGGAAGAGATGACAAAATCTGGATGTTTAACAAGTCCCTCCTATTTCTATGGAAATGTGTCCATGTTGGGAAGAACAGAAAGAGTGTCACTCACTGATCTCAGATCTGTCTTCCAGGAGCTCACATAAAGTGAGATGTTACCAGGCAGGGAATCAAAGAAAATGGTCAGGATATGACAGAGCAGATAATCTAGGTCAGATCAGTGGTCTGATTTTTCATTGCCCCAGCTCTGGTTCTACAAAAGGTCCTGAGGAAATTGCTAACACTGCCATCACTTAAGGGGAGCAATCTCATTCCTTCTGAGGACAGCCTAGGAGGTGCAGTGTCACCATCACTGATAATCACACTCGTTTCAAGGACAATCTGTCGGACAAGGCTTACTGTCACTTAGGGATGACTTCAGTCTCTTACTATAAAAATGTTGACCTATCGGCCATGTCATTTCTAATATCCAATGTAACCTCAAGAGAATGAATCAAGAAGGGGAAAAAATGTCCTATAATAGAGCCAGAGAGTATCAACCTAGAACCAGTTATGTCAAAGACTGGGGCTCTCCTTCATCGGGCCCTGATTCTGTTCCCCTCAAGTCTAATAAGCAACAATAAGGATATTTTTAATTATAAAATTTCTAGTGATACATTAATTTTTAGTCATCTATTGAGGCAACACTACAAAAATAAAAAGAAATACAGATAATTGAAATCGATATGAATGTATTTTCAGAGTAAGATATTCTGATAAAATATAATATATGTGAAAATGAAACAAAGAAAATCCATCAAACTTGTAGGGAAATGTGGCTAGGATATTATACTAAAAATAATTATTGTAGATACTTTTAAAAAACAAAGTTAGAAACCTAATCTTTCATATAAAAATAAAGTCTGGTGTGTTACTGTGTGCTTATTATCATGGTGCTTGAAAAGATGAGGAACAGGGGAGATGAAGAGTTTGAACATGTAAAATGGAAATCAATAAAATATCAGCAAACAGAATTTAAGGCTGCATTAAAAAGATCACATCCATAACCAAGTTTATGTCATTCCTGAAAGGTGGGGATGGTTCCGCATAAATAACTGCAATGCAGTATATTATTGGACTTAAGGAAAACAATCACACTATTGTCTCAATAGATAAATTTTGACAAGATCCAATCTCCCTTTATCTTAAAGAAACCAGGAATTGAAATAATACATCTCAACATAATAAAGGCTATACCTGGTAAAGCTATAGCCAACATTATAGTAAATGAGAAAAACCTGAAAGTAATGCCTCTAAAATCAAGAATAAGACAAAGATATCCACTCTGCTCTTAATATAGTACACTCAATTTTAGCTAGAGCAGTAAGATGAGAGAGAAATAAAAGAGATGAAAAGAAGAAGAAACCAAACTATCCCTAGTCACAGACAACATGGTCTGATACTTTAAAGGCCCTAAAATTCCACCAGAAAATTCATAGGTCTGGTAAACAATTTCAACAAAGTATCAGAAAACAAAATCACCATACAATAGCTGTTAGCTTTTTTATATACCAATAACGAACTTGTCAAGAAAGAAATCAAGAAAAAAATCCCATTTGCTATCACTTCAGAAGGAAAAAGTATTCAAAAATAACCATAATCACAGATGCAAATGACTTCTAGAGTGAAAGCTTTAAGATGCTGTGGGAATTTTAGAAGATATAGAAAATAGAGGGGCATAGTATGCTCATGAGTTGGCAGAATTCATATTGTGAAAATATCTATATTATGGGAATTGATTAATAGATTTAAAAGCATTTCCATTCAAAATTCAATCTTACTTTTATAACAATAGAAAATCTATCTATTGTGGATTGAATGAAAATGGCCCCCATAGGCTCATAGGGAATGTCAGTATTAGAATAGGTCATAGGGAATGACCTGTGGCCTTGTTGGAGTGTGTGTGGCCTTGCTGAAGGAGGTATTTCACTGGGTGATAGACTTTAAGGTTTCAAATGCTGAAGCCAACCACTCTCCCTTTCTGCTGCCTGTGGATCCTGATGTAGAATTCTCAGCTACTCTGCGGCATCATGTCTCCATGCCTGCTCTCTTGCTTCCCTCCAAAATGGCAATGTAGTAAACCTCTGATCTGTAAGCTAGCCCCAGTGAAATGTTTCCCTTTTTTAAGAGCTGCCGTGGTCATGGTATCTTTTCACAGAAATAGAACCTTGACTAAGACACCATCAGAAAATTAATATGCAACCAAGAGAAGCTCAAATACTCAAAAGTCTCCTAAGTGTCATGATAGGTGATCTCAAATTATACTAAAGAGCCATAGTAACACAAACAGTGTGGTGCTGGCTCAAAACAGGCACATAGGCCAATGGTAAAGAAAGGAGAACTGGGAGAAAGCTGTCATGGCAACAGCCATCAAGTCTTTGACAAATGTGTCAAAAGCAATAATTGGGGAGGAGAAGCTCTCTTCCATAAACAGTCTTTATAGAACTAGATATCCACATGTGAAAGGATGGAAATAAATCTAAATCTCTTACCCTGCACACACATACAAAAGAAAAATTCAAAATCAAAAACTTTAATATACAACATGAAACTGTGAGACTTCTTGAGGAGTAATTCAACAAATCTTGAAGGTACAGACAGAGGCAGGGACTTTATTAAAAGGACATCAAGTACAGGAAATAAAGCCAAGAACTGACAGTGGGATTGTTGTGAAATTGTGTAACTTCATCATGGAAAAGGAAGCCATCACCTGCATGGGGAACAGCCAAAAGAATAGGACAAATTGTTTGCCAACTATACATCTGATAAGGAGTTAATAGACTCTACGGAGCATCCAAAAGTCAAATGCTAATGTTACAAGTCATCGAATCAATACATTGGCTAATGAGTTGAATAGGCAGTTCTCACACAAATGGCCAATATTTTTCAGCTTCTTAGTCACAGGGGAAACATTCATGTCTAAACCATTTTAAGATTCTATATCACCCCCACCCCAAGTGGCTCTTGTCAAGAAAACCAATGACAGCAAATGATGTTGAGGATGTGAAGAAAGAGTAAAACTTGGGAACTTCTGGTGGACATGTCAACTGGTGTCACTACTGTGAAAAAATAATACAGAGGTTCCTCACAAAACTAAAACCGGAACTACTATGTGACCCAGCTCTATAGCCCCTGAGTATATACTAAAGGGACTCTTAAGTGTAGCACAGAAATATCTGTGCATTTATTGAAGCTCTAGTCACAATAAACAAAACGTGGAATCAGTATGCATGTCCATCAACAGACTAAAGGAAAATGTGATGTATGTATGCAATGGAATTTTATTCAACCTAAACAAAGAATGAAATTGCTACATTTTTAGGGAAAACAGATGAAACTAGAAATTACTGTTAAACAAAATAAGCCAGAAAAACAAATGTTGAGATATATATATTATACATTTGAGTTTATTTGTATACATATAGTCATAAAAGTAAAAGGGAACTTGGATAAAAAGAAGCATATGTTTAAAGGCAGGATAAAAAGTGCTCAACAACAAATAATAGAATATACCTATTGTGAAAGCAGAAGGGAGAACAAATTAGAGGCAAGGAGAGAGGGTGGGAGAAGCAGTATGGAAGGAAGTTAGAAGAAAGTATAATGATTTACATACATGAAAACATCAAAATATGAAAATAAACCCTTTTTTATGTTAGAGAAAAAAACAGAAGAAAGGATAAATTGAGATCACCCTGGGCTATATAACAAGACCATTTCTCAAATAAATAAATCATAAAATTTAAAACACAAAATACAATTGATTGATTAAAATTAGAGAATGTATTTTTTAAAAAAATTACATTTTACCTTGAAACACCTGAGATCAGTAGTAACACTAGTTATGAAGTGATGGAGAGATGGTTTTCTGAAGGCCAGTAGACAGTTGCAACTCCAGATTCAGACAGAATGTCTCACAGGGCACTGTAAACGAGCTCACTGTCAGCTGTGTGCATGTTTGAACCCTGCATATTCTGACAGGGCCTGGGTCAACTGCACACCTTCCCAGTCTCCCACAAGAAGCAACAAAAAACAGCACATGCTAAAAGTATCCCTAATGCATCAGTCCCACCAGAACAGATTCAGACTCCCTATCACAAGCTTGGCTACAAATCTGACTGTCCATTCAGTACTACAGTCAGCCACCCTGTGCCTTTCCATTTTATAGCTTTGCCCACAATTTACTCCAGGAACAGTATTATCTTTCTTCCTGCCCAAATGGAGAGCCTTCTGAGCCAAAACCCATCTGTAATCTTCTTGCTGTTGCTGTTCCTATTGTGCCTGCCAGTGAGACAAGACTCCTCTTGGGGCTGTGCTTCAACATAAGGGCTGTGTCTTTGGGAGTTGGAAGTGTCTGTGATTGTTGCTAACTCCATATCTCCTTTGTCTTTAATTTTTCAGGTCCTGGGTGTGTCTGTCATAAATAAGGTAGGAGACAACAGATAGATGATAGACAGGCAGATAGATAGATAGATAGATAGATAGATAGATAGATAGATAGATAGATAGGCAGACAGACAGACAGACAGACAGACATATATAGATGAGACAGAAAGAAAGAAAGAAAGAAAGAAAGAAAGAAAGAAAGAAAGAAAGAAAGAAAGAAAGAAAGGAAGGAAGGAAGGAAGGAAGGAAGGAAGGAAGGAAGGAAGAAAGAAAGAAAGAAAGAAAGAAAGAAAGAAAGAAAGAAAGAGAGAAAAGAAAAGAAATATATGCATGCATTGAGCACACTTCTCCCTGAGAAGCATGTCAAGTGTAGATGAACTCTTGATCTGATTCTTCTGAGAAGATCTGAACATGCAACTCACTAACCCAATCTGAAGCCACGCCCCCTAAGCCTCATTTAAGAACAAAAAGCTATATTAAGGCTCCAGACAGTTTAGAAGTAGAAACCATTGCTGCACTTTCAAGCTGCAGGTCGAGAATACGCCCCTGAGGAGACCATTATATCAATTTAGTCATAAACAGCAAAATGCTTAATGAAACAAAGTAAAAGGAGTGCCTAAAACAATAGTATTATTCAATATTTATTTCAGTGTCTCCTAGATTTTGTTTGTGCAAGTAAGTCTAAATTATTTCATTTCCTTCTGTGGTTTATGGTTAGAAAAAAAGTTTGAACAGCACCACTCTAGAGAAACTCCAATTTTTGTGGGAAGAGATTGACCTTCATCTCCTAACTTTCCTGCCATTCAGACCCTAGGTGAAGAGTGGAGATGGAAAAGGGAGCAAATATGTCACCCATGGGTCACATGTTTGTAGACCCAGGCCTGGTGCCTAAGATCTTGACTTTTACTGGGGCTCATTTGCTTCAGGACATGGACCTGCAAATGAGTTTCACAAGAAGCATCACTGAGGTTGGCATCGCTGTCCAAGATGCTGAGGACCAAAAGTTCCAGTTCACCTACAAGGAGATGTTGATCGGTTTCATGCTGGTGCGTGCCCATGAAAGAAGAGAGGGGGTCTCCAAGTGTTCCATGTAAAAGCGGTGTCATTCCTCATCACCATCATGAAACACATGTCTTGCATCCTTCTGATCCAAGGCAAAGACCCAAGCCTTTTTGAAATATTTTGCCTCATTGTCTGTGTGTGTGTATGTGTTACAGGACTTGATAAAGGATGAACCCCTGAATACCTTAGCCAGTCCTGTTCGGTGGAAAGTCTTAATTGCCATCAGATATTTAAGGTAGAAGAAATCTTTGTTGTTCTTAGTGTATGTGTGTGTCTTCTGTGCACACATGCTTGTGTATGTGCATGTGCCAGAGGTGGACATGGAGGGTCTTCCTCAATTGCTCTCCAGCCCATTTTTAAACCACGTCTCTCACTGAACCTGGACTCCACAGTTTCTGCTAGACTGGCTGGCCAATGGGACCCTTTCTCTGCTCACCAAAACACTAATCTACCAATCTCTGCCCACCCCAGCACCCATGCATCTTTTTAGAGTCACATTCCATAGTTAAGGAATTACACTGTTGGCTGTTAAAATTTGAAAAGTAGAGAAAAGTTACAATAAGAAAGATCACCCATAATGCCCTTGTTGACATATTTGTCAATATCACTTTCCCCTTATCTCTGGACCTCACTTTCTTCACAGACCTGAGATCCTGCTTGCATAAACCTTTTATCCTGTTTTTTCTCAATTTCCTGTTATGAATTCCCACATTATTATTGATCCAGCAATGATGACATCTTACTTATTTGTGTATTTGCACGACAGTTATATATAAAGATACTTGAGATCTGTAATCACCAAAGAAATTAAAACCAAGACCTGTTAGATGGATGTAACCTTAAAAGAAACAGGTGTTGGTGGGGATGGGAGAAAAGAGTATCCCGTGCATTGTCTTTGGGCATGGATGTTGGTACATTATGGGAAACAGTATGGAAATTTCGACAGAAATTGAAAACAGAATTATCATGCAACCTTGCAGTCCATATTGTAGGTGGATACACAAAGGACATGAAATATCTTGTAAAACGTCTAATGCCAGTGTTTATTGTGGGGTCTCTCATAAAAGCCATAGTAAGAAAACAACCTAAGTATCCATAAATTGACAAGGATATAAAAGACTGTTGGGAACATATACATAATCGAACATTATTTGGCCTTAAAAATTAGAATACCTTGTCCTTTATAACAACATGGGTTCACCTAGAGGACATTATGCCAAATAAACTAATCCAGATATGGAAAGAAAAATGGCTATTGGTTGTCCCTCATATAGAAAATCTAAATAAAAAGTCCAATACAAAGGAAATGGACAATAAAACAATGGCTACTAAATGCAGGGCCAAGGAGAATAAGAAAATGTCAATCAAAGAATATAGAGTAGCACTCTGTATGATGAATAAGTCTGAAGCAGCATTAGCAGCTGTGCTTCCAAATGGCATACTAATCGAAGATTTCAGCTGCATAAGTAAATTATAGCTGGTCTTCCTACAGTGGGAAGGGAGGAGGCTATATGACCTATTATGTAAGTTAATTTGTTTCTCTATAGTACATTTATATATATATATATATATATATATATATGATGCTATATAATTATAAATGAATAACATGAATAATACATCATATAGTACTCTTCTAAAATGCTCACAGTAAATGTATCCAAAGAAAATAAAAGATTACCCTTCTTTCCCCACACTGAATGGTCTTGGCATCTCCATCAAAAATCAACCATTATATCATTTGAGGGTTTATTTCTAGGTTCTCTATTCTGTCCTCGGAGTCCAAGAGTCTCCATGTATGCTTCCACTGCCCTATTTTGATTACTGCGACATTGCAACAAGCTTTCAAATCAGTAAGATCTGAGAAGAACTGGTGCATTGATTACATTGATAGAGCACTCATAGGGCATGCACAAATCCTTGGGTTAGGATACCCAGCACTAAAAAGTAACAATTCCTAATAGCATGTTTGCATGTTTTGTTTTAATCTATCCAATACATCCAGTGCATTATCATTTCATCGTGTGTTCAGTATTTTTAATCTATATTAGCTCTCCTTCAAAACTCTTAAAATTCAGTATGTACCACACTTCAATGACATCAGGATTCACACTAACAACTCCAATGGCCAACAGCGACACTCAGTTTGTATGGAACTAGACAATCCTCTAAACACACACACACACACACACACAAATATTGACTGTATGGGGCCAAAGCACAGAAAAAGATAACCTGAAAACTGAGAGAAAGAAAATCAGGGGATGCTAGAAATGTTATATCAGTCATGGTCTCGCTTCCACTTGTGTGTATGCACACACATCAAAATCCATTACAGCGAAGACCTCCGGTACATGCAATTCGTTGTACATGGGTTTTACACTAGCATGCTAACTTTTAGGAAAATAGTTGGACAGTGACAATGAGAAGATGCGTCGTCTCAGCTCAGCGTGATTCACACTCCTCTCTGAGTACCTTTCTCTCAATCTTCTAACAGCATCCTCCTTTATCATTTATTTTCCTAGTGTGGAAGCCCAGACATGTACCTTATTGTCTTGATTTACATTCTTCCAAATTTTAATGAATGAGCTCTTTATGTCGAACTAACGTTTGTGTTTTCCTAAGACATGTCAACTTTTGTTCTGATAACTGTATAGTAAGTGTTTGGATGCTAAACAAATATGCCCTTTACATTTTACTAGAAATGCTCACAGACTTTATCAATAGTGATTTTAACAGATATTAACAGTGCTGTAATAGTGCTTACCGTCTTCCCAATATCTCAAAGAGCAGTGGATCCCCTTTACCTGTCTTACTATCGCCACCTCCCTCACTACCTCAAACATACTTCAGAAAGTGTGACATATTTGTCACCTGCTCAGCTGCTCTAGACAGATCTTCTGCACTCTCCTGGCTGGTTTGTTTGTAATTATATCCTTTGCTCCACGTGGGTCTCATTTCAGCAAACTGAAACCTCCGCTCTCACTAAACGACAACCTGAATATTCTCGAAGAGAATATTCGGAGGCTGCTGCCCCTTCCACCTCTGGAAAAACTCAAAAGTCAGGGCGAAACGGACAAGGACAAGGAACGCATTAACGTACGTGACTGGGGCCTGAGAAGAAAGGAAAAGCTCCCGTGGTAATTTTCCATTGCAGCCTGAGACTAACAGTCACACTTGATTTCAGTTTCTCTACGAACGGTCTATGGATGCTCTAGGGAAACTGCTGAGGTCCATGATATGGGATGACACTGAGGCACAGAACTGTGAAGAAATGTTTAACGTGAGTGGGGGCACCACTCACACTGGCTGCCCAACTCCCCGACCTGTCTGCAGGTTAGACACAGTAACTAGCCCCACCCATCCAGCATGATCCATTTACTCCACCACGTAGAAGCAATTTTTTTTTTTTAGTTTACATGAAATGCAGGTGGAAATCCAGTTATAGAAGAAGAAACAAAGAAAGGGTGGGAATTGAGGGAGAAGGGAAGAAAAAAATCAAATGCAAATGAAGAATACTAAGCAAAGACATCCCTTCTTTGCCCAACAGCTTCTCCGGATGTGGCTTGTTTCCCAGAAAGAATGGGAGAGAGAAAGAGCGTTCCAAGTCACCTCGAAAGTCCTGACGAAGGACATTGAGGCAAGTACTCCTTTAAGCAGAGAGGGCATTGCTAGTGAACCGTGGGGACGTCTGGAATTCTTGTCTGGTAGCTCTCAGATCCCAGGTGAAGAGGTACTGCAAAGCCACGGGTGGTGTCTCACCAATCCAGAGCTGAGCAAGCACTGTGGCTACTTGGTACCAACGCTCACTTGGTCTTCCACGTCCATAAGAAATCAGGTACCTTTAAGGTGTTCACGATTGAATCTCATCCTTAGAGCCTGCAGAGGGAAAAGAATGGACGTACTAGCCGTGTTGTACCACCAAGCCACCCCCCTCACATGGGCGCCTTCTGTATTCTACAGGCACCACAGAACTTCAGAATCGGGTCATTCCTTGGACTCCTGGCCCCGCACTCCTGTGACACCCTGCCCACCATCCGTCAGGCGGCTACTAGCTCCACCATTGGTCTACTCTGTGCAAAAGGTGAGGGAAAGGTAGAGAACACACAAGCTCCACCTGCCTTGGCCTCCCAAGTGCTGAGACTAAAGGTTTACACCACCACACTGGGAATTTGTATTTTTTTAATATCCCTATCCTACCCTGGTTGGCCTGGAACTCACTATGTAAATCAAGCTGACCTGGAACTCACAGAGATCCACCTACCTGTCTCTACCTCCTGAGTGCTGGAATTAACGATGTGTATCGCCACACCCAGCTTTTTAAAAAATTAAAGTATAATTTTTTTTAAAAAAAGCATTACAATAATTTCCTTTTTGAATCCAGATGAACAGCTTCCATGTTGGGTTTTTTCCCTCTTATACATTACATCTCTCCAGTTTCCACTCCCTCCACTCCTCCCATCCCTCTCTTACCCCAACTTGAAACCCTTGTCCTCTTCCTAGGTTACCTCACCCAGATATGATATGAGTATTTGTGCCTAGTGTTTTTGCATCTTGTCATGCCATGTTTGGTTGATATCCTAAGAGTCCTGCTTTTTTTTTTTTGGAATGATTTTTTTTCATACAATTTTTTTTATTGGATGTTTTATTTACATTTCATATGTTGTCCCCTTACCTCATCCCCCACCCACCCAGGAACCCCCTATCCCCTCACCCCTCCTCCTGCTTCTCTACAGATGTACCCCTACCTACACCCCCACTCCCATCTCCCTCCCCTCCAATTCCCACTCCCTCCATTTTCAGTTCGTATTTTATTAATTTGGATACTGTCTCTGTGCCCTCTGATTAATCTGGCTAAGGGTTTATCTATCTTGTTGATTTTCTCAAAGAACCAGCTCCTGGTTTTGTTGATATTTTGTATTGTTCTTTCTGTTTCTATTTGGTTGATTTCAGCCCTGAATTTGATTATTTCCTGCCTTCTACTCCTCTTAGGTGTATTTGCTTCTTTTTGTTCTAGAGCTTTTAGTTGTGCAGTCAAGTTGTTTGTGCGTGCTCTCTCCAGTTTCTTTTTGTAGGCACTTAGAGCTATGAGTTTTCCTCTTAGCACTGCCTTCATGGAGTCTCACAAGTTTTGGTATGATGTGTCCTCATTTTCATTGAATTCTAAAAAGTCTTTAATTTCTTTCTTTATTTCTTCCTTGATCAAGTCATCATTGAGTAGAGAGTTGTTCAGTTTCCATGTGCATGTGGGTTTTCCATTGGTTTTGTCATTATTAAAGACCAGTCTTAGTCCGTGGTGATCTGATAAGATGCAAAGGATTATTTCAATCTTTTTGTATCTGTAGAGGCCTGTTTTGTGACCAATTATATGGTCTACTTTGGAGAAGGTACCATGAGGTGCTGAGAAAAAGGTATATTCTTTTGTTTTAGGATGAAATGTTCTATAGATGTCTGTCAAGTCCATTTGGTTCATAACTTCTGTTAATGTCAAAGTGTCTCGGTTTAGTTTCTTTTTCCATGATCTGTCCATTGCTGAGAGTGGGGTGTTGAAATCCCCCACTATTATTGTGTGAGGTGTAATGTGTGTTTTGAGCTTTAGTAAAGTTTCTTTTATGTATGTAGGTGCCCTTGCATTTGGAGCATAGATGTTCAGAATTGAGAGTTCACCTTGGTAGATTTTCCCTTTGATGAGTATGAAGTATCCTTCCTTATCTTTTTTGATTAATTTTGGATGAAAGTTGATTTTATTTGATATTAGAATGGCTACTCCAGCTTGTTTCTTGAGATCATTGGCTTGGAAAATTGTTTTCCATCCTTTTATTCTGAGGTAGTGTCTGTCTTTGTCACTGAGGTGCGTTTCTTGTATGCAGCAAAATTCTGGGTCTTGTTTGTGTATCCAGTCTGATAGTCTGCGTCTTTTTATTGAGGAATTGAGACCATTGATGTTAAGAGATATTAAGGAAAAATGATTGTTGCTTCCTGTTATTTTTGTTATTAGAGGTAAAGTTATGTTTGTATCTTTTTTGGGGGTTGTTGGAAGATTACTTACTTGCTTTTCCTAGGTTGTAGTTTCCCTCCTTGTGTTGGCATTTTCCATCAATTATCCTTTGAAGTGCTGGGTTTGTGGGAAGATATTGTGCAAATTTGGTTTTGTCATGGAATATCTTGGTTTCACCATCTATAGTGATTGAGAGTTTTGCTGGGTATAGTAGTCTGGGCTGGCATTTGTGTTCTCTTAGGGTCTGTATGATGTCAGTCCAGGCTCTTCTGACTTTTATAGTCTCTGGTGAGAAGTCTGGTGTAATTCTTATAGGTCTGCCTTTATATGTTACTTGACCTTTTTCCCTTACTGCTTTTAGCATTTTTTCTTTGTTTTGTGCATCCGATGTTTTGATTTTTATGTGACGAGAGGTATTTCTTTTCTGGTCTAGTCTATTTGGTGTTCTCTAGGCTTCTTGTATGTTTATGAGCATCTTGTTCTTTAGGTTAGGGAAGTTTTCCTCAATAATTTTGTTGAAGATATTTACTGGTCCTTTAAGTTGGGAATCTTCATTCTCATCTAAATCTATTTTCCTTAGGTTTGGTCTTCTTATTGTGTCCTGGATTTCCTGGATGTTTTGAGTTAGGAGTTTTTTGCATTTTGCATTTTCTTTGACAACTGTGTCAATATTTTCCACCATATCTTCTGCACTTGAGATTCTCTCTTCTATCTCTTGTATTCGGTTGGTGATGCTTGCGTCTATGACTCCTGATCTCTTTCTTAGGTTTTCTATCTCCATGGTTGTCTCCCTTTGAGATTTCTTCATTGTTTCTATTTCCATTTTCAGATCCTGAATGTTTTTGTTTAATTCCTTCTTTGTGTTTTGTTGCAGTTTTTTAAGGGATTTCTGTGATTCCTCTTTAAGGGCTTCTACCTGTTAGCTTGTACTCTCCTGTATTTCTTTAAGGGAGTTAATTATGTCCTTCTTAAAATCCTCTATCATCATCATGAGAAGTGATTTTAATTCTGAATCTTGTTTTTCCGGTGTGATGGGGTGTCCAGGGCTTGCTATATTGGGAGAACTGGGTACTGATGATGCCAAGTAACTTTGGTTTCTGTTGTTTATGTTCTTGCCCTTGCCTTTTGCCATCTGGTTAACTCTAGTGTTACCTGCCCTCACTGTGTAAGACTGGAGTCTGTATTTCCAATTATCTTGCTTGTGGCAGAGCTCCTCAGATTCCAGATGTCTCTGTGGTCTTATGATCCTAATCTCCTGGGTGGAAGAACTTCTGGGACTCAGGCCACCTCTTGGATCTGGAAGTTCTTCTGCTCTGGGTGCAGTGGTTCCTCTAGGATGGCTCAGGTTACGATGTCTCTCAAGTGCCAACAAGCTCGGTGTCTGCTGCTCTGAGTGCAGTGGCTCCTCTAGGATGGCTCTGGATTCAGTATCTCCACAGGAGCAGACCAACTCTGTGTCTGCCCCAGTCAAAAGGACCAGGCAGGGGCGGAAGGGAAGTGGAATTCCGGAGGGGTGGGGTTTGGGTAGCTGTTGGGTCCTGAGTGTCCCTGGCTCCCAGATGTAACTCTGGGGCTTAGGGAGTGAGATGGAGTTTTTACCGGCTGCTCTGAGTGCAGTGGCTCCTCTAGGTTGGCTCAAGATTCAGTATCTCCACAGGAGCAAACCTACTCTATGTCTGCCCCAGCCAAAAGGACCATGCAGGGGCTGGAATGATTTCTTAAAGTAGGTCAAAATGTTTTGAATGTCTCTGGCTTAAATCACAGAGAAGTTGAACATATTAGCAGCATCTCTATATCACATATTTTTCTCCAAGAGAAAAATTACACAATTATTATGATGCTGCATAATTTTTCAGAGTTCCCTAAGAGAGCATTGTGTGGATGTCTTGTTTTGTTTCCAGATTAAAGACAGAGTTCCCCATCCTCAGCATTTCAGTTATATGTGAAGAACTGTTTGTACTTTCAAAGGAGAATTTGGGGCTCTGCAGTTAAGAGCACTTGCTGCTCTTCCAGATGACCTCAGTTCAATTCCTAGCATTCACATGATAGTTCAAAACCATCTGTAACTCCAGTTCCAGGGGACCCAGTGTCTTCTTTTGGTGTCCATGGAACCAGACACACATGTGGTACATTGACATCTTGCAGGAAAAACAACCATGTACATAAAAGAAGAAGAAGAAGAATTCCTTTTAAAAGAATTGTAAAGTTTGTTCTCAACTGTGACCTCTAGTTAAGGTTAATCGAGTTGTACGCATCACCAACAGCAACTCTTCATTGAAGGAGATAGCTCCACAGAGATCAGTTGCAACCTCGGGCACTGCATGCAGAGCCAGGAATTGGCTCAGGGGGTAAGAGCACTTACTGCACAAGAATGAGAACCTGAGTTCAAATCCCCAATGCCCACATAAAAAGCTGAGCATGGTTACATACACTTGAAAGCCAGCAGTGTGTAGAGAAGAGACAGGAAGGTCTCTGGGGCTTGTGGGCTGAAGTGTCCAGCTCTAGGTTCAGAGAGAGGAAGAAAGCAATGAGTGTGAGAATACCTGGCATTGTGGTATACACACAGGGAGACACACACACAGAGACACACACTCATACACATACAGACACACAGACACAGATACACTCATACACACACAGAAACCTCATTACACACACGCAGACAGATACACACAGACACACATAGACACACTCGTATACACACTCATACACACAAAGACACTCATATACAAACAGACACAAACATACACACACTCACAGATACACAGACACCTCATAACACACACAGATATAGATACACACAAACATGCACACACATACTCACAGACACACAGATCACACACTCACACACACACAGATACACACACAAAAGGAAAGAGAAAGCTAGGAAGCAAGCAAGCAAGCTAGACAGTTACATCAGACAGGCACAGGTTCAAATTGTGACAGCCCTATCTTTTAGTAGTTAATTAGCATTGTCACTATTTTGCTTTGGTAGATCAAATAAGCAACATAGAGGCAGGAAAAAGCATGTGTGCTATAAAACGTCATCCAGGTACAACTCACCTGTGTGCCACTTAATTAAGTACCCATGAATACTCAATACATTTTAAGACAGGAAATTAGATATTGAGAAATAGATCAGTACTTACACCACTAAAAGTAATGAAGTAGGGCTTCATGGCTAAGTATATTTGATTATTTGGATTTTTAATAAAAAAGGAAAGGAAAAACTACAAAATAAAAAATGAATGGGCTCTCACCACATTGTAACCTTGCCTGGTATGTAATTTACTCACTTTGTAGATCAGACTGGCCTCTGCCTCACCGTGTTCCATGTGCCTCTGCCCCTTGGGTGATGAGATTAAGGGTGTGTGTCACCATGGCTACACTGCATCTGATTCTAAGTCCATGTCTGATCCATTGGGCTCGGCTGCCTCCCACAAAAGGGTCCAAAGTTCAGTTCCTACCATTAATAATGCATTCACACAACAAGCAAGAACTCATTACTGTTCAGGTCTATTCATAAAATTTTACCAATAATGAATTATGCAGCTATTGATGAATTTTGTACTAAAAATTGTTTTTCTTTAATTTTCCTCAAGGTAATTAATTCACCAAAGAATGAAACTTCAAAAAGAACAGTAGTAATAGCGGTTACTAATTGGTGGCAGACAAACTCAGGTTCAAATCAGGCAGCCCTATATTTGGTAACTGTGTGACCCCAGGCAAATGACTTCACACCTCTCTGCCAGAGCTCCTTCACCTGCAAAAACAGAAACAGGAGCAGAGAACATACCTCAGATAACCTCTATGCGTAGAAATTGAGATCTGAGATCCTTGAGTGCAGAGTATTTAGCATAGAGCTACCTGTAGAAACTTTTTTTATGGTCACCAGCACATCAGGCAATCTTTTCCATGTTTAGTAAAATAGCATCCAAGAGTTAAATTCCTGTCACATCAAAAGACAGCTAGACTTTTCAACTCCATTAGGGCTTTTGAAACTCTATCTTTCTCCCTTTGTTAACTATAGGGATTTGCCAGGAGGTGGACAGACTACAAGGCTTGCAGGAAGGGCTGTACTCTGAGGATGAACAGGTCCAGATCAAGATATCCTCCAAAATAGCTAAGGTAATGACTGTAAAAGATTGGCACCATCAACAAAGCAATTTCTGGCTTAATTTCCAAATGAGTAAGCAGTGGCCTCCCCGTTATGAGGACAGCAAGGCAATGATTTAGATGTCCAAATGAGCCTTTCTGAGAGACGTTCTGTTCTGTCCCAAGCCCTCAGCTGTGATAAACGAGACCATATGGGAAACATTCTGAAACAAGCAGCCTCCGGAAGTGGAGACCCTGGAGTAAAACAGTCAGAGAAAGTGTTTTCCAGCCAATCAGATGCACCCTCTATACACTGCCTAAAGTACTTTCGTCGTCTTCAGGCAATGAAAGATTACAACTTATTTCTTATTGTGAGGACTGATCGATCAGTTCTGTCTTTTATTCAATCCTGTCTTCATTCCTTTACCACCTCCTGAACACACAGCATATGTCAAGATCAACTCTAGGCTCTAATAAAAAAGAAACCAAAGCTACATTACATCCTAGTCAAGGAAGTCTGAAAAAATAAAGAAAACACTAACTCATAGTAATTGAACAAAAGAAAACCAAGTAAGGGGATAAGAAACAGGTTAGAGATGAGCATCTAGTGGTAAAGAGACTCCAGTAAAGTCAACAGGACATGACAGCATGTTCACAAAGTGGAGGAAAGTATCCTGACAGGGTGCATTTGTCGTGTTGGGTCTAAAATATCTGAAAGGTCAGTAGTTGCTATCGGGAGAGTGAGATATGGGGGAAACCACGAGCAAAATTACCAAAGTCATTTTGAAGGAAACTACAAGAATCCAGCTGTTAGGGGAGATAACTTGGATCAAGGTGGAGGCAGCGGCAGAGAGAGAAAGAAACCGACAGGGATGGAGAAGAGACATTAGCTAATCACAGAAGCCTGCACAGTTTCTCTTGAAGCTGTACAACTCACAAACTGACCTTCACACACACACACACAAAGTTCATTATCTTCTCAACAAAACATCATTAGGCCACTTAACAAGGAGGGGAGATGGTTGTGTATAGGAATATTCTCATGTCAATAAAGTACAGCCAGCTCAAGATCCTTAAAAGCCCAAGATGATATCCCTGGGAACTCATTTAACCTGCCAACCTCCACCTGACTGCCTACCCTCAGTCATTAGCTTTATATTCAGACATAGACATTCACATCCACACACTGCTATCAATCAAACATTTCTGAGCTTCTCATACCCAGAGACCAATTTTTATTTCCTTGACCTTATGGACTGATCTTAATAGTGAAGAATGGATTACTGCCAGCCACTTGGTTATTCATCAAGGTTCGCAGTAATATGACAACTTTTCCTCCACTTCAAACATATTTCTATAATATATAAGATGTGTGTGAATATATATATGAATACACATATACGTATACATATATATGTGTATACACACACACACACACACACACACACATATATATATATGTATATATATATATATATGTTCATTCCACTGTTTTCCCTTCTGCAATATGCTATAACTTTGAATTTGGAGAAGAAATTGCCACAGCAGGCTTGAGAGTCAATAAATATAAAATGAAATACGAGGCCACCCCAGGTAGAGTTTGCTTATAGACAAGAAAAGTCAGATGAGGCCTTATTTTCTCTGGTCTCTGTAGTTTCAGTCATATGCTAACCATTTGGAAAGCATAGTGGTTTTCTATTATCCTAAAACATACCCTAGTCATAGGTTTAGGTATCTAGATCTAGAGTAAGGTACGTGATAATGCATTTGTGGCTATATCCTCAGATTGTCTGCAAATTCATCCCCAGTGAAGAAATTCAGGCGTTCTTGGAGGAAACACTGGATGGCCTGGAAACGCTCAACCCCATGTGCACAAAGGCTTGTGGCATATGGATGATAGCTGCTCTGAAGGAGCATGGCGCTCTGCTGGAAGATCAGGTGAACTGACAATCAGTCGTAGCATCTCTGAAATGCCAAGTCAGATTTCCATTCTGTTCCTCCTCCAATCCAATCATTAGAAAAGGCAAGAGCCTCCGGGATGTCAGCAGAGTTCCAATTCTATGTTGACAAGGTTGGATGGCCTAGATAAATCTCTGACAAATTTCAAAACACAATAGCACTTGGGGGAAGAAGGTAGAAGATTCAGAAGTTCAAGGCCACACACATACACACACACACTCAAAATGGTCCCTACTCTGTCTGGAAAAAGGAAACAGCTCTTGCGTTTGGAAACTAGATGAGTAGATTCACAAGATTGAGAATGGGTAGATGTCTGCTTCCAAGATGGCCACCAAGCCCTGGGTGGGGTCTCCATTCACTGCTGGTTTTCATGTTGCTCTTCCACACCCCGTAAGAGTGTGTTACCTGGTAAGGAGAAATGAGTTGTGTGGGGGCGGGGGGGGGGAAACAATCACCGCCTTTAATGTTCCTGGCAATTCATCAACCACCCGCCACAGTGTGAACGGTGTCTTCCTTGTGCCATTCACGTGGAGAGAGGAAGTGACAGCCTAATGATTTTTTTTTCTTAGCTTCTGGAGATCCTGAGCACCATTTACCATCACATGCCTGTCCTCAGACAGAAGGAGGAGAGTTTTCAGTTTATACTAGAAGCTATCTCCCAGATCGCCAGCTTTCACATGGATGTCGTTGTTAACAACCTGCTACAGAAGCCTCTGCCCTTTGACAGGTAGTCTTAATGCATCTAGTCCCTTCCTCCAGAAAAGACCATCTAATAAGGCACCAGGAAGGATGCCTCGTTTGAAAGATGGCGAAGGCTGAAAACATGTCACCTGAACAACAATTTTAAAATTGAAATTTTCCACCCCAAGTGATATTTTTTCCAAGCATTTTGTTGAATGCGAAAGAGCTCTCATCTTAAAATAGAAATAAATGCACCATGTTTATAGTAAGAATAAGTAAATATTGAAAGTGAGTATTCCTACTTTTCCTGGTCACTAGAATGTACCAGTGTGAGAGCTTTCCATCTATTTGGACATTTACATGCCTTTCCAAGGCTAAGATGCTGGGCTGTTAACCAAACCATCATTACTGCCTCTTGACATATCTATCTGCCTTTCCATGAGTGATTGTCATCATAAAGTGGTCTTAAAGTTAGTCGGATAGAAAATCTCACCATCCAGGGAGTTGTGCCTTACCTGTCGACTTCCTGACTTGTCACCCTAGGGACACAAAGACATTGTGGAAGGCATTGGCTGAAAACCCAGCCTCCAGTGGCAAACTCATGAGATCCCTGATCAAGAAACTGGTAGCCCGGTTAGAAGATGATATAGCTGGGACAGATGCAATCTCAGTAAGTTGGACAATTGATCACTTGTCTCTGTTTCTGATCTGCTCTGTGGTCTGCTCCCACCTGCTCCCAGGCAATGCAGCATTAACCACACTTCTAAAGTGCCCTAATTTTATCTATGGTCTACTTCATATTGAACAAACATGGCAGCAGTGTTGTCTGTGGTTGATCATTTTGGGAAGCAAATTTCTCATCAGCCCCAATATAGTCTTCAATATATCCACAGGACAGTTGTTGTTAATTTTGTTTGTTTGTTTGTTTGTTTGTTTGTTGAAAATCCCCTATGCTAGAAAACATATCATACTTTATAGTGTGTCTTCCCCAAGTCATGATACCAGTCCTAAGAAACGTTGAGTCCTTTACACACCAGTTTATGTTTCCTCTTGTGTGTGTTTTTATCACGGACATACTTAAATTAGAAAATAGTTCCTGAGAGAATGTCTCTAGCTTTCTGTACAAGCTTCTGTAGCTACCTCATGGGGGGGAGGGGGAAGGAGGGAATGGCCTCAAAGGACAGAAAAGTGCTTGACTGAGAGGTCCTTTCTTCCCTCAGGTGGCCTGCGCTATGTATGAAGTGATCTTAACAGGGGCTCATATCACTCACTTGTATCCAGAACTGTTCACCCTCCTCCTGAAGCTGGTCAGCTGCTCCCTGGGCCAGAAAATGCCAATTTCTACCCTTAGTCAAAGGCGACGTGTGATGCAACTTGGGGAACGGCAGCAGTTCCCAGACCCCTGCAGGTAAGCAGCCCATCAGGAAAAGATCACAGCTCTGACACCGTACTCCCAAAGAGGGGCTGTGGAACTCAGACTCTGTGCCTTCTGCCCTGGTATCAAACCCGAACGGAACAAAAACAAATGGAACAAACAAGGCTTTGGCATCCTTTAACTGTGACTCCAGGCCGGCAGTTCATTTTTCTGAGCCAATATCCAAGGTATCTGCCTAGCATGCTCACATTAGAAGCACAGGCTGTGCTTTCTTCCTTAAAGGGCAAACACTGCTACCCTTGTAGGGATCTTTCTAGGAAAGCTAGAATTCTGTAACATTGAAGGCTACAAAAAGAAGAAAACAATATTCCGTCTAATCTAAGACTTTAGCAATTGAAAGAAACCAATATCCATCTGTATAAAGTAAAACTTTCCGTTAGACCATAGATCAGTGTTTTCTTTCTTTCATTTAAAAATCATTTTATTTAAAATTTGTAATACACTTTTACCATGATTCTCTTCCTCCAACTTCTCCCAGACCCTCCCAACCTACACACACACACACACACACACACACACACACACTCTGACCAAAACTGAAAATTAAAACAAAAACTAAGACCAAAAGAAAAAAAAGACAAAATAAAACCTAAAATCCACAAGAAAACATGGAGTTCGTTAATTTTGTTTTTAAGACAGGGTTGTTTTGTGTAGCTCTGAAGGTCCTGGAACTTACTTACTCTCTAAACCAGAATTTCTGGCCTCAAATTCAGAAATGCACATGTCCCTGCCTCTGAGTGATGGGCCACTATTGCCTGACTTATATTTCCTATATTTTTAAATGTTTGTTTTGTGTTCATCAAGAATATAAATTGTATTGAATTTGAATATATATTATTGAATATGAATAATTTGAATCCAAATAATTTGAATATAAATGATTGAATTTGAATGTGAATAAATTGAATTGAATGAGAATTGTGGGTTACAGATTCTTATCATGACATTCTGTTTCCCTGACTTTCTGCATAGCTTCTCATTCCAATGTCAAATCACAATGCAACCCTTTAAAAGACATTTTAAGCAGCATTTAGACTCCACATGTGCTGTAATACATGTCACTTCACCAAATTGACAGCAGTATAAAGGGCTGTACCTGAATGCAAGCATGGGTGTTGAATGCACAGACAACAGAAGCGACATCATGGCAACTGATGGGTTCACAGTTAAGATCCAGTAAACTAGGCTATTTTTCACTTTCCATTTATAGCCTGTTTTTATCATTTGTTTGTTTTTCCTTATGGGCAGTTAATGAGGCCTTAAGTCATTATCTATGGGCTCACATGCCCTGTTGTCTCCTTTGACCCCCAAGACTGAAGTGTGAGAATAGGGCTCTTATTTCTGTCCTGAACAACATCCACTAATCTACAGTTGGGAGAGGCTTATAAGAAGTAGGGACAGCCAACTTGAGAATTCACAACTTCTCATGTAGAGTTGATTTACTTCTATGGCTTCTGCTGTCTCTTCTAGACTCTCAACAGCAACTCTGAAATGCCTGCAAGCCCAAGCCATGAAAGAAGGCCTTGCGAAAGAATCTGATGAAGGCGACAATTTATGGACCCTCCTTAGCAATCCTGATACCCATCACATAGGCGTGTGTGCACTGGCCAGGTAGTGTGCGGGTGACCTAGAATGGATGCAAATGAGAACAAAGGGCAGAATGAAGAAGCAGTACACAATCAAGCCAACATGGAGGGAGAAAGATCCACCTTGGGGAAAGAGGGGAGTGATGTGGTAGTCTGGGCTTCAAACTTACCACTTCTCACAAAAAACAAAGCAAAAAAGAAAATGATTCAAGTGAACTAATGTAAATAAACTAAATTAAATTTACGACTTGGGTCATCTTAAAATGTAAGGTTGGCAGTCTTTCATCTAATATTTCTGTTGAGATGCAAGTATTAGCTTGAAAACCCTGTAAATCCACTATGGTTTACTCCATTATTTAGAGCAGTGGTTCTCAGCCCTCCTAATGCAGCCACCCTTTAATACAGTCTCTCATGTTGTGGTGACCCCAACCATAATATTATATTTGTTTATTTCTTCATAACTGTAATTTCGATACAGTTACGAGTCATAATGTAAGTATTTCCGGAGGGGTTGCAACCCACAGGTTAAGAACTTCTGATGTAGTGGGAAATTAAGGCCGTTTTAACGTTTGTTTTCCAGGAGCATGGCAGTCTGGCAACATGGTGTCATACTGGATATCATGGAACTCCTACTCTCGTCTCTCACCTCCTCCTCTGAGAACTACCGGATAACAGGCATGGCATTCTTCTCTGAGGCAAGGAAAAATACTCAACAGAGCATGTTCACTAGTCCCTTACTACATTTCTCATGTAGGACATGTAGCTTAGCGATACGTAGAGCCATAGAAGGGGCCCTTTAAAGGGAGTTTTAGTAGTGAAGGCACCCATTTCGAAGGTGCACAAGCAGGCAGTGAAAGAGAAAGGAAATCCTTCTCACAACTGTGTCTTGCCTCTTCTGTGAAAACCTACCTTCCAGGTCACAGAAGGGATGATAATAAATGTGAGGGGGACAAAATGCAAAATCAGCATGTCATTAACCCTTTCCCTGGCATAAGGGCTTAGCCAACCTAGGGAAGAAACGGGGTCGGTCTAAGTAACTTCTGTCTTTGCTGCTTCTTGAGTAAATCCTCCTACCTAGATAGGCTGGTCTTCATTACCTAGACCTGTGGGCAGATCATATCCGGAGCTCAGCCACTGCAAGATTTGCTGGTTCACTTGAGGGCTGTCTGCCTCCACTCCACAGCAGTAGGAAGCCATCTTTAACTGTAGCTAAGATGCTTTTAGCCATCCCAAGAAGGGAAGGGACTCCCTTAAATAAAGGGGAGGAGTTTGTTGATTTCAGCTTATGAAGGAGCCAATCCTTTGGAAGCATGGAAATCTTCGAGATGTACTGATTTTCATGGATCAGAATGCCCGGGATTCCAACGCTATTCTGAGGCAAATGGCTATCCGAGGACTGGGTAACACAGCGTGCGGGGCTCCTCACAAGGTAAGAGGCATTTCTTGGGGGAAAGGATTTGTTTAAGTAGAGTTTCAAGGTAATAATCTAGCAACACTCATCTGGTAGCTTCATGGAAATTAAGTGAATTATTTAACAGCTTTGGGGTTGAAGTACGTGTGCTCATAACCCAATTTTAGCCATCATTCCCACCCTGGAGTTCCTACGCTATTCAAGAGACACACAGAATCATCTTATAGATCAAGAAACCTTGTTTCCTTGCAGGTGAGGAAGCATAAGCAGATAATGTTAGAATGTATCATCAGAGGCCTGTACCATCTGGCTCGCACCGAAGTCGTCTGTGAAAGCTTGAAGGCTCTGAAAAAGATCCTGGAGCTGCTCACAGAAAGAGACATCAGCTTCTACTTCAAGGAAATAGTCCTACAAACAAGAACCTTCTTTGAAGATGTAAGTGAGCCTATTTCAGAGTCTCCCTTCCCTGGAAGAAGTAAGTGAACGGCCACTGTAGTGCTTGAAGACTGTGAGTGCCCTCACCAGCACTTTGTGGCCACTCCAGAGAGCCTCCACAAACCGTTCCATACAGGCTGCTGATTCCCTATGTCCCGCTACCCAAGCACACTCCCTGGCCCAGAAAATACAACTGATCTAAGCAGAGTGGGCTAGAATTGTTACAGAGGAGGCTAGCCCTGGGAAGGAACTTGAGCAAATTTCTCAGGGTACTCACTACACAGAAAGTTCAAGTACTACTTGCCTGTGAGGGCAGCACACCCACAAATGCTCCTTTCTTTCCTCCCTTCCCTAGTTGATTCTCATTCCCTAGGTTTCTTTCCTGGGTGTAATCCCAAATAAATTGCTCACAACTCATTTGCTTTCGGGAATACAGAAATCAGGACAATTCCTAGTTCCTCCAACGCAATCTCTTCTACTTTCCTAATTCAAAGACTCTTTTCAACTCATGAACCAAATCCAGCCCACCCTCGGAATTTGTCAATAAAGTTTTATTGGAACACAGCCACACTCCCTGACGACATATTGCCCATGGTGGCTTTCACAGTCTATGTGCAGGGCTGATAACTGATGAAGGGGCCATGGGGCTCATAAATTGTAATTTATTTGACTGATTACCAAAGATCACTAACCAATCTTAGCAATCTTAGGGGAAGCAGACTCATTTCTTTTCTGTATTCTACAAAGTGTATCTTAGTATTTTTTTGTTGTTGTTTATTTATTTCTGTGAATGTAAAAATCTGTTTCACAACAACTTCAACCTAATGTTTTAATCGTCTATAAAATTTTCCTTATGTCCTGTTGCCTGAGGAGTCAGAGAACTGCTAGCTTCCCGCTCTAGTGTTGCCTTCATAAACATTAAAGCTTCGTTAAATTACTTATTTATCTTCTGGTCCCCAGGCTGAAAGCATATATTCCCTTCATTGTTTGTCACAAACCTAATTTTTCTATTCATTATATATTTTATAGAAAACTGATTGAGTTAAATCTCCTATTGAGGCCTGAGAAGTATCAAATAGAATTTAAAGAAAGACTATCTTTCAAGTACATTTCCCTAATTATTTACTCTAAAATCGTAATATTTCTCTTCCTTTCTGAAACTTTGGTGATTTATTAGCTTTATGTTTTAATTACATATAACTTTAATTTATTATTTTGATTTTAATAGGTAACGTATACCCACAGCCAATTATATGTCAAGTGCACCCTGTTCTTGGTTTATATTCTAGTGTGACCTGACATGTGAAAACAGCTCTCTGCCTATTTTTTCCCAACCATTTTCTTTAATTTACTAACATCAGTTTAATTCCCAAGTTATCCTAAAAAATGCTTACTGAGCTCCCACCCAATGTAGAATTTTCTGGAAAAAATAAAAGGTTTCCTTTTTCACTCCACAAATAAACAAATAATTGCTGTCAATCTTTAGCAAGGGGCTAACTGAAGTCTGACTTTCAGGCCCAGTCTGTTAGATTTCCTGGGTTCTTGTTGAAAAAATAATATTTCTCATGAATCTGAGCCCTATGTAAGTCACAAGTCTTCTTAACAATTTCAAAGTAATGTTACACCGTCCTGTTATAAAAGAAAAAAAAAAAAACCTCGAACACTTCCTGGTTATTAGATTAGACCTTTTTCACTCTCAGTAAGAATTAATTCCACCACATGTAAATAAAAATTTCATAGACCCTAGATGTTAGTAAAGACATGCAAATTTCCCTCTAGCAATGTGAGTAAATCGGTAATACTTTGCCCTCTATATTTCGCTATAGGTTAAACATACAATTCTGTCATCAATCAACTTTCCTCTCTTTCCCCTCAGTGTGCAATTGCTTTCCTGTAATGGGCAGAACACGGTGATGTTTCAGTAAAGGGCAGAAGTAAAACCATGTGACTGTACCACACTCTTGTGGTTGTGCCACGCCCCCCATGGCTGTGCCACGCCGCTCCTGTCCACTTCTTTCTACCCTGCCACCAGGAGCATTCAGTTCACTTAGTGTTGATCCATTTTCAAGTGAAAACTGAGAACTTTGAACTTGACAGATACTCCGTAATTTTTAATCTAGTTTTGTTGGCCTGCACGGAAAACTCATGTGTGCTTCTTAGTCTTGTTAGAACTTTGAACCCCATCAGCAAAGTACACATGTGCGCTAGCAGAGGCTTTTTCAGTCATCTCACATGTTGCTTCTTGAAATCATTTCCGACTATACTGAACCAAAAAAAATTTTTTTTCAAAATTTCACATGTTCACAGGAGGAGGGTGAGGTAGTGTAGAAGTTAAGTCTGATTCTTCCTCCCAGTCCTATACTCCAAGAAATAAGACTCAGACTCAAACTCAAAATATATTCACAAATGCCTTGGCCATATAGCTTGGCTCTTCTCTGACTAGATCATAACTTAAAATATCCCATTTATTCGAATCTACATTCTGCCACATGGCTGGTTGCCTCTGCTCAGGAACCATGCATCTGCCTCATCACACTCTCCCAGGAGAATTCATCACACCCTCCCAGGAGAATCCCCTGTGTCTCATACTATCCCAGAGTCCTTTCTGCCTTCTGCGTGTCCTACCTTCTATTTCCTTCCTAAGCCATAGGCCATCAGATTTATTATTGACAGGTGCCACATCCGAACAGACGTAAAACAGTCTTTCTACAATTCAACTTTTTATTTGACCTGAAACTCAATGCCAGGATTCCTGAGCAGTTCTTCATCTCCTTACAAGACATTTGACAGATTAGAGAAGAGTACTGAACCTTATGCAGTTTAGATAAGACACCCGCAGCCTTAGGTTTAACGATGCAACCAGGACATGTTATGAAAGTATATAACAAATGGGAATCACCCCTGGTTTTCTGTTGCCAACTCTCCTTTTGGTCATCCTGCAATCATATCGCCCCACAAAGGCAGAAATCAAGTCTTCAGTTCTATAACAAAGTTGAGTCTAGGGGATTTCTTTTGTAAAGCTGTGTATGTTTTTATAAAAAGTCCTTTAATGCACAGAGACTGTGACAAGAATACACCAGTGCTCAGACGCCAGCCTTCCTCCCTTTGCTTGAAGTGTGGCAAGGTGGGATACCAAAGGGGTGCCAGCAGGGAATAGCCTGTGAGTAGATCCATTTGTCACCACAGGAGCAAGATGATGTGAGACTGACAGCCATCTTCTTGTTTGAGGACTTAGCTTCCCTAACAGGAAGAAGGTGGAAGATATTTTTTGCTGAGGAAGTGAAAAAGAGCATGATCTCATTCCTCCTCCACCTCTGGGATCCTAACCCCAAGATTGGAGCTGTAAGTAGGCCTGCAGACACCTTCACCTGCCCTCTCCCTCCAGGGCTGAGATGCATGAATAAGCCTTCTCTTTCTGAACCAGAAACTAGGCCAGAAGTCACCCTTCAGAACTGAACCCAGAAGCTACTCCTCCCACTCAGAATTCCATTTTGTCACCTCTTTTTCACCTTTCCCTTCCTTTCAAGCCACAGGCTTTTACTGTTGCTTTCACTGTATCAAGGACCAATTTCTCTCTAATGACAGATAACCCTGAAATTATAGACTGTAATAGCAGAAGCTCTGTTTTCTAGGCTTGCCGTGATGTCTTGGTCATCTGTATCCCTTTCCTGGGCCTTCAGGAGCTCTATGGGATATTAGACCACCTCCTTGAACAGGAACTGCCACGGGCCAGGGACTTCTACAGGCAATTCTGCATGAAACTAGTAAGTGTACAGCAGATGGTACTGCCGAAATAGCAAGACAGGAGTCTAGACAAACCTCAAAAGGATGCATATACTTGGTACCAATCTCGAGTGAGAAGCTGACTGACATCTCCTCTTCAGGTCACATCTGTTATACTTCTTGTGTTTTGTTCAAATAACAACAATAGGGCCAACATAGCCTTACTGAGATGGCAGCGATCCCTAGTAGTCTCCCACACTGACTTCTCCCTCAAGTCCAATAAGCACCAGTTCTTCTGTGGTCCTGGTACTAAGTCTGTTAACTAGTTCTCTTTGATCTCTACTGCCTTCCTGATTAAATCTTTGTTGAAATGGCCAGAAGACAACTTTCAGTCAATCAGTGTATGGCTATGGATGTTAACTAGCTTTTAGCATTTCATTCTCTTCGGAGACATACGGAACGAAAAAAAATGTCATCAAGGATCACTTTCCCTTGGCTGTCTTTGACTTCATCCATTTTTCTTCCAGGCCAAGAAGAACCAGGAAATTCTGTGGATCCTCCACACACATTCATTCACCTTCTTCACCAGCAGCTGGGAGATGATCAGGAGTGCAGCTGTCAAGCTCACAGGTGAATTTCCCTTCCGGGGCCCAACCTACCGGTGTCTGTTCTTTCCCGCTTAGTTTTCCCTCTGACTGAAAGCCCCCTGAAACGGTATGAAACTGGTATGGATGGCAGAAAAGGATGGAAGTCGGGGAAGTGGGAAGAAATGTGTTACCTGTCTTATAATGTCATCTTTTTTTTTCACAAATGAAAATGTACAACCTCTTCCAACTCAGCCACAGCCCCTGTCCCGTGACTTGACTGCTCTCCTCTTAAGTCTTCCAAGATCCACTGCTCCAAGTCTTTGGTCTGTATTTTTACCAGAGTCTTGTTTCCTAGCTTGGTACCACAGAATAAATACTTTGCCTCTTTCTTTCTTGTGAACCACATTCTGTGCTCTCAAGATGAACACATGAACAGCAAGATGATCTAAGTGAGGAGCACACTGATACAGGGGCCCTTGGTTCTGCTGTGTGACATGGACCCTTTCACATCCTTGTGTCACCTCCATGCCATGTCTATGACACAGAAAATAAGTGAGTCTATAAAGACTCTTCTACTATAAAATTTTAAGTGTTCTCTGTAAGCCTGTTCTAACGAACTCATTCCACAGTGAGCAGGTCCAGTCCCTTGGTATGGTCAGCTTAACTCCACTTTTTATTGGATCATGCATGGCATTGCCTTAATTACATTATAAATTTGACAAATTCAGAAACCCTATCTCATGTAAGTTTGAAACCTGACAATACCTTCTCCCCACCCCAAGAAGGCCAGATTATTAATTTTCTAAATGAACTGGACATGCAAACCCTTTTCACTCGCATTGCTCAACACCCAATAGAAGTTCTCCTCGCATCAGCCTCAGCCATATAGGGACTTACATTTGTTCAGCCACCAATCAGTCCATTGGCCTTTGAACTATGTACAATCAGGTCCACTTTTCCATGATAGTGAAATCAGTAACCTTTGCTTTTGTTGACTTTAGATGCCATTATTCTCCATTTGACCAATCGATATGTGGAGTTATTAGACAGAGAACAACTCACCATGAGTAAGTATCACCCCTACTGTTTACAAACTTTTGTTTCATTCTTAGAGAAAGTTAGACTGATTGTTCCAAGCTCCAGATCAGCCCAAAAATATAGAACTTTAGCATTTGGTTATTTTCTGAAGCTGACTAGACCCTAGAATGTCTATGAATTGATCACAGCCTCCATCTCCTCCTACTCTTCCTCCTCCTCCCCTCCTCCTTCTCTCCATCTTTGTCCCCTTTTCCCTCCTTTTCTCCTTCCTCTTCTTCCTTCTCCTCTTCTTCCTTTTCCTCTCCCCACCCCCTCTCCTGAAGATTGAAGCTTATAATTTCAAACTACACACACTACCACCAAGCTCCATCCCCAGCCGTTCATCACTTTTCATCTTTTAGAGCAGAAAGTGAGCACCGACTGGAGACCACACAGGCCTGACCTGTACAGTACTGCAGGGCTGTATACACTAGGCCTTGGCCATGGTTGATTTTCTTACTAGGCACTGACCCTCCTGTTCATCTCTCTGTTTCCATCTCAGGACTCCAGGCACTTCGGCAGGACCCCTGTATCAGTGTCCAGAGAGCTGCTGAAGCTACCTTACAGACCCTCCTGAGAAGGTGTAAAGAGATCAGCATCCCACTGTAAACCATCAAGAAATAAACTGCTAGGCTTTTTCTAAAACTAACTCCTGTCTTTGTCCTATGAACTCACAAACTTACATCTTCTTGAAGGCAAACACAGCACCTAGGATAAAAATATTCAAGTATATTCCTTACATTCCATAGTCTTCCAGGTGGTTTCCCTTGGTAGGAAATTCATCAATCCACTTTGGAGATGGCCTGTTATTTGATTAGTGACAACCACATGGCTTTGATTAGCTCTTTCTTTTGAGAAATGTATACCCAAGCAGATGCAGACACCAAAGAGTGGTATTGTCCTCACAATTATACTACTGGTAAGAAGAGGACTACTGTTATCTTTTACACATAGGCCTTTAGTATTGCAATCAGACTTTGAATCACTACCCACAACCAAATATCATCACATGATAAACTTTAACCTGCTTCTTGTCTCCAAGGTTATAATTTATGCATCAAAACTATGCTAGGTGTTATTCTACAAAAGACCACTTTTGACATTCTGCTGAAAAACAAAGTTTCTATTTTTAAGACACAGCAATAAAATGTAAATTTTTATTTACATTCATTGTGTGTGCATATCTATTTGTGTATAGATATAGTCTACATATATATGAATATATGAACTCATATATATATGTATATACATATATATATGTGTGTATATGTATATGTATATATGTATATGTATATGTATATATATATGTATATACACACATATATATATGTGTATATGTATATATATATTCATTCTTCATATACCTGGGTCACATCTGGTTACTATTTTCAAAAGTACACATTGAAAGTTTGAGATAGATAGATAGATAGATAGATAGATAGATAGATAATCATTTAACAACAAACAGTATGAAACATACTTATGTATTAGCAATGGTATTGATCTACCCCTCTAGACAGACTATCCCTGAAGTTTCCTACTAGTTACATTCTCTTGTCCTCACTCTCAAACTCTCAAGGAAAAATCTTTTGTCCCTACAAAACTAGAAACTGAAGTAGTCTTTTGAGTTGAAGAATATGGCCTTACAGTCCTTTATTCATTCGTTTAGACATTCATTATGTATCTACAATTTTTACATCATTGTTACAGCCACTTGGAACACAACAATGAGAAAAAATAAACTGTCCTGAAGTTAATGTTCCATGGAATCTTTGTGTATGTTCTAGTTGATGAAGGCAATCTCCAGTATGGTTTCCAAGATCTGGGATCTTGGTGGCTAGGCCCCTATGTAGTTTCCTCCACCAGTAAACAAGACTGACCTATAGTACAACGAATGGAATGTTTCAGAAATGGTGGCTTGATTCTGTTTTAAAGACAGAGTCTCCTATGGGCCAGGTTGATGTTGGATGTGATGGGAAGTTATAGAAGACCTTGAATACTTGATCCTCTTGCCTCTACCTCCTGAGTGCTGGCAATTGAAGGCTCCTCTCACCATTCCCAACTCAAGCCAAATTCTATTAAGGCTTTCACTATACATTCTGAAGTTACTCAGCACGGTGTTAAAATGACAAACTCTACTTGGAAGCCCAAGACAAGGCCTTTTTTTTTAGTCAATAATCCCATTTATTTAGTCTTTGCTGCATGCAAGGCACCATGCCCTTTTTTTGGAGGGAAATTGTCATACAATACGTTTTAATCATATTCACACACACACACACACACACACACACTCACACACACACGCACACACACACTTATTCTATATCTACACCCACATCCCTGCCCCTCTCAACTTCATGTCTTTTTTTTAATGACATTGAGTCTAATTTGTGCTGCCCATTTACTCCCAGGTATACAACAATCTACTGGAGTGTGGTTAACCTACCAGGGACCACATTCTTAAAGAAAACTGACTCCCTCCTTCATTCAGAAGCCATCAACTACCCAGAGAACCTCAGGAGTGGAATCTCGTGAACCCTTCTCTATATATATTACAATGGTGATTGGCTTGATATTGTGCAGATCTTGTGCAGGTGACCATAGCTACTGTGAATTCATGCATGTAGTGGCCAAGACAGGTTCTTAAAAGATACCATGTTCTTCTTAATTGCTTACTCTACAGAAGCAGAGCACTCTGATTCTAAGACCAAATCAAGCTAAGCTATTCCTAAGCTTCTGAGCCACAAAACTTAGACCATAAGTGTTTGCATTTTAAAGCACTAAGTTTTGAAGGTAATTCATTATGTACCTGTAGGTAGCCATTACCCAGAGGGTCAATAATCCCACCAAAATGATTTGCAAATGTATATGTCTAATCAAATAAATACATTATCTGGGTAATGGCTTTCATTTAATTTTTAATAAAATAACAAACTATTCCCAATCATAACATATATGAAACAGAGCAATAAAAATAATAGAGAAATGTGGATTTAATTGATCTCCTTTGGCAGGTTATTTTAAATCAAATAACTTTTCAAAATAGCATTATCCAATAAAATCTTCTTCACTGATTAAATAATTTCATTTTTCTACACTGACCAATGTGATAGATACTAGCCATATGAACCTTGAAAAGTGGATTATACATCTGAAAATTTAAATTTTTAATTTTATTTACTCTCAATTAATTTTAAGTATGTATCCCAGTATAGTTTTCCATTTTAACACCATGCTGAGTAACTTCAGAATGTATAGCAAAAGCCTTAATAAAATTTGGCTTGAGCTGGAAATGGTGACAGGCATCTTCAATGCCAGCACTCAGGAGGTAGAGGCAAGAGGACCAAGTATTCAAGCTCTTCTATAACTTCCCATCACATCCAAAGTCAACCTGGCCTAGAGGAGACTCTTTCTTTAAAACAAAATAAAACAAAAAAATATATAAATTGGTTTGAGACACACTTTGAATTATAATCTTCAACAGTAGTACAAATTTTGAGTTAGTACTTTTTCCAATAGTTTTTAATATCTGTGTAACACCTAGATGGAGTGACTCACAGAATAAGCCAAATAAATAAAATAGTCTTTGTGGCAGAAGAAACTTAGGTCTTTCGTAATATACTTTTCACTAATCTCTCCCACTCTCTATAATTGTCTCACAGACAGTCACCAAGAACATTCCTACTCAGTCCTCCAAGAGCTCCTTGTGCTTCTTCCCAAGAGTTTAGCATGAGAGAAAGAGTCCTTGAGGCTCTCAGGGAATTAGCGGCACAGAAGAAATGTGTTGACTTTCTACGGGAGACACTGGAGATCCCTGTTAGGGTGGCTCCTGTTGTTTGTCTCACTGTTGCTGCCTTGTGCAATCACTTTTCCACTCTTGTTTGCTGTAAGATAAATTCTGCAGTGGTCACAGAATGCCCAAAAGGTCCAGCAACTGGTGCAGAAGGCCATGGATCATATTTCTTTTGCAATTCTGTGTACTTCCCTTGAACTCAATGATGAAAGCCAGCGTTCTGCTGGTAAATTAGGGATGTTTTGTTCTGCTGACCCTTAGATGAGAACAGTTTTACTGGAATAGAGAACAGAGATTACAGACGGGAAGAAACAAATAGGATTCCAAAAGAATGGTTTAGGAGGAATTGTCTCTATGCTGCCAAAGTTTCAAAGGATAAAGTTCAGAATGAAGCATTTCATCTGGAGCCCTCAATAGATTCTGAAATTAAGCAAATAGCTCCTAATAGTACTTTTTATGCTTGATCCTAAACAATTATCTTTTAAATCACCTTTGTACAGAAATTGGACAAAGCATAATTAATCAGATAGTTAGTAGCCTGGTAACTAGCCAAAAATCGCTGGCAGAGCACAGCTATCTGACTTCAAGTATATAGAGTTTTAACTTCTTGGTAATTCTCTCTCATTTTGTTGCAGATGTCTCCTATACT
>NW_021604622.1:1027239-1078646 GCF_004785775.1 Grammomys surdaster
AGAGAGAAAGAGAGAGAGAGAGAGAGAGAGAGAGAGAGAGAGAGAGAGAGAGAGAGAGAGTTCCTGCCTCTAATTGCCAAACTTTTTTATGCACCAAACATTCATACTTACATGCATTTCACCCTGGATAAAGTATCCTAGATTTTATTTATTGAATTATGTAGCTATCCTAAAGGCAGGATAAATTTATCGAATATGATTTTCCAAATACATGGAACTCACACTTCTTTTTCAATTTGAGAGCCATTGAAAGACACAAGATAAGAAATCTTTCCTTATGTATCAACTTCCACTTCCTCCAAATATTCTCATAGGCAAAAACCTAGGGATGAATCAGTTCCCTAAATCCATTCTTAAGTGCAAAGGGGTCAAAATGTGGCTCTACTTTAGAAACAGAGAGCTTGGGGAACTGCTTTGCCTTCAGGACAGGTTTGCCAGGACTTTTTCAGTTCTGCAGAGAAGTAGGGAGAAGTTTGAGTTGATCTTTCCCTGCTTCCATTAGAATCATGACATTCTTTTCAGAGGCTGTAATTGGGGTTGGGAGAGCGTGCCACACCTACAGATGAAGTATATTGTCCTGTGGGAAAGGCAAGTCTATTATTTTCCAGTCTGTTACTTCTTAGACTAAAGTCCCATCTAGACAGCAGAAAGGATTCACTAAGAAGATAAGGGTGATTCAGGGAAAATGAACTTCAAAACTACAGTGAGCTATTACCTCAAGAACAATGGATGTTAGAGAAAAAAAAACTAACCATGACAGTCCTGGTGTGGATTTGAAGAAAATATAATCCTTGTACACACTGACAGAGATGTAAATGAAAACGGCATGGAGACACCTCAACAGACTAAAAATGTAAGTGTCATATAAAACTAGCAGTCTAGCTACTGACTATACATTCAAAGGACATGCGATCAACATGCTAAAGAGACACTCGGATGGCTACATTACTGCAGCAGTATGCACAACAGTCAAGAAATGGAAACAAATGTCCATCAACGGATGAACACATAATGAAAATGTGGTACATATACACAACAGAATATCTTTCTAGCTATTAAAAAAAAATGAAATTCTGCCACATGTGACAAAATAAGGGGAATGGGCAGCCATCGTGGTAATTGAAGTAGATCAGGCACAGAAAGGCAAGTGCCACATGGTCTCACCCATGTGTACACTCTAAAACACAAAAGTATAGAAGCCAAGAAAAAAATGGTCATTACCAGGATCCAGCAACAGCATTACCAGGATCCAACCAACTTCAGCTCTTGAAGTGAATGGAGGAATGAGGGAAGAATGACCAATGGGTAATATTTACAGTAACATGGAAGCAAGAAACATTGGTGAGTTTCTGTACAGTAGAGTAGCTATGCGTAATGATAATGCACTCTACATCTGCCAAAGCTAAGATTTTCTTCAAAGTCTCACCAAAATAATGATAAATATTTAAACCGAAAAATATATTTGCTGTCACTTTCAGAATTTTATACAAATTAATATGCATGACATGAATTAATATGTACAGTTTTAATGTTTTCATGTATAACAGAGAAAAGGCAAGTGAGGGGAAAATTAATGTTTGTTTTACAAAAACAGTAAAGTTTCCATTGCATCTCTTAATGAGCAATAATGTTCTTTAACAACACTCTTTTTGGGGGGTGGGGGAGTTAAGGAAAGATTTTTTTTATTCTATATTTTATTTATTTACATTTCAGATGTCATCCCCTTTCCCCATCCCCCCCCCATTAATCCCCTATCCCATCCCTCCTCCTCCTTTTTTGCTTTTATACCATTTAAATTTCATGCAAGTATTAAGGTCAGTTCTAGGTTGAGGAACTAGCAATACAATAGATGCAAATAGTCAAGGAACAAGCAAGACAATAAACACAAATAGTCAAAGAACAAGCAAGGCAATAAAGAAAGTTCTGTGAACACTCCCGTGATCACTATTTCTAAGGGCTTATCAGGATGACCAAAATATCTGAGCCTACTTTCCTGTCCTAGCCCAAAGTTATTTTTATGCCTGAAGCCTACTTCTTTGTTCTACCTTAATTAACAGCACTCTTGAAGTGCCAGGACATAGAAAATATAAACAACCATCTTCCATCCCAAGACAAGGGATTATTCCAGAAATTGCACAGACGTTATTATAGTTTGTGTTGATTGTTAACTCACTGGATCTGGATGCATCTATGAAAGGGGCCTCAAGACATGCCTGTGTGGGACTATGCAGATGCATCAGCCTCAGCACACCTGTGAAAATTTTCATTGATTAGGTCAACTAAGATAAGGAGGCATAGCCTACACATGGAAAGCACCATTTCCCAGGGTGGGGTCCAAGAGTTAAGCAGCATCCATCCATCACTGTCTTCTGGCTGACCTCAGATACCATTGATCAATTGCTCCAAGCTCCTAACATCAGGACCTCCCCACTATGATACATTGTACCCTCAAACTGTAAGGCAAGATAAACCCTTTCTCTCTTTAGTTGCTATAAAGGAATTTTGTCACATCAACAGTACAAGAAGCTAGACTCCCTTCTTCAAGGCAGTGGCTATACAAGGGCATGCTGATTTTCCTTTGAACCCACCTCTAGATCATCCTTTGCTTTTAAAACCATAAATTCAAGTCAAAATATGTCATCTTAAAGTTGAAGTACAAATTACAGTCCAAAAGAAGGTATGCTATTCTTCAAAGGCTCAAGCTGAGCATTTTCATTTTACAGATATGGGAGTATGAGGATGGAAACTGTGTAGGATTTGGATGCTGATAAAATGAGGTTTGGTTTGACCAATTTGTTAATATGAATTTACTGAGCAGACATTAGATGCTCAGGGAATAAGAAAGAGTTCAACATTTCAATTGTTTAACTAAACATGGTTGGCTCAACCTTCCTAATACTGTAACCCTTTAATGCAGTTCTTCATGTTGTGGTGACCCCCAATTATAGAATTATTTTTATTACTACTTTATAACTGTAGTTTTCTACTGTTATAAATTGTAATGTAAATACCCATGTTTTCTGATAGCCTGGGGTGACCCCTGTGAAAAGGTTGTTCAACCTCCAAAAGAGGTTGCTACCCACAAGTTGAAAACTTCTGTGCCACACCAATGAGAGGTGCCGTTTACTACAATCCTCCTCCATTACCTAGTCTGTTTGCTAGTGGGATTAAAATGAGGACCACAATGAATGAATTGGAAATGCCTGGTTCACCTTGCTTTAATGTAGAAGTCAAAAATTTAGACAGATTGGAACACTGGAGTGGATTTGTCATAATACATCTCCTCACTCAGACTGGTAAGGCCCCTGCATCACTGAAAAGAGCCATGCTCATTAGTCTTTGCAAAGATCTTCCATTGGAAAGAGAAGCCACTGAATAATGGAATAGGAATTAGCAGACAATGAGGAAGCAGATATCAGACACGGGCAGCACTGAAGGTGTGTGTGATTATCATGTTGGGAGGCAGGGTCAAAGCAACCATCTCTGGCTGATCAGTGTTGCTAATGAAGGAGATAAAATTGATTGGATGCTTGTTTGATTCTTGACTTGTATGAGCAGAAAAGTTCTAGGTCAATTGACTAAAACTCAAGCCTGAGAAGTAAAAGCAGAGTCCCAGCTCCTTCATCCATTCCCAAATTTAGTTTACAGACCTACAATCTCTAATGAAATAGAGGTTAGATCCCTAATTCACTACTGACTGTTGAAACAGACTCTTCCCTAGCTTCCTGTATCCTTTCATCAGGGTGACAATGAACTTTGAAAAGAAAACAAGAGGTCATTTCTGAGACTGCTGCATTCTGGCTGTGCACTGACACCAGGTACAGGAGACACACAACATCACTTAGGCCCCCCAGGCCAGGAAGTTGTGAAGGTCAAGCAATCAATGGAATTTTGACCCACATCCATTTACAGTGGGCCCGAATCTGCCCTGTGTTTATCTTGCCAGTCCAGAATGTGTAATACAGTACATACCATCAGCAGCTGGCGTAAACTCTATATTGCTTCTCAGACTTGGAGAGTCAAGTCGACTATGGTTGGAAAACCCAAGCAGAAAGTAATAGAACTGCTTCAGTCTAGTAAAATATTACTCCCAAAACAGTATTACATTTCTGAAGGGATTGCTGAAATCAAGGACTTCAATGATGAGGGGTTCTGACTAACTCCAAGTCTCCTCTCCATTTAATTCATCTATTTTGCCCATACAGAAGAGAGATGGATCTTAGAAAACAGCAGTAGAGCACCAACAGCTCAACCAAGTGATGACTCCAACTGCAGCTGGCTGCCGCACCAGATGTGATTTCATTGTTTGAACAAATTAACAAACCCTCTGGCGTCTAGCGTGCAGCTGTTGATCTAACAAATGCTTTTCTCTCCAGACCTATTAGTAAAGAGCATCCAAAGCAATTTCCCTTCATCTAAAAAGAGCAGCAAAACACTTTCACTATCATACCTCAGAGGACATCAGTCATAAATCAGATTGCGAAGGTCTATAAAAGATTGTTGTAATATAGGACATTGTGATTGATTCTGATTACCCAGGGTAAAACAGACTGCTATACAGCCCAGGGGTAGTTTGCCAAGAACATGTCTGGAATGTGGGAAATAGCTTAGGATGTCTCTTGATATTAACACACCCTGTGATTAAGGTTCAATGAGAAACTTTAACCTAATATGGAAATGATTACTAATGGCCAAATTTCTTCAATAAATGAAGACTTGTCCATCCTCAGACTATAAAGAAAGAACCACTACCAGTTTATATGTTTGCTGAAGACAAAGGGATGCAGACTGAGTAGTGGAGGAGAGTGATAATAAATGCCACCTCTCGTTGGTATAGCACAGAAGTTCTCAACCTTTTGGGGGTCGAATAACCATTTTACAGGGGTCGCTCAAGATCATCAGAAAACACTGTTATTTACATTACAAATCATAACAGTAGAAAAACTACATTTATGAGGTTTTATCGTTGGAAGTCACCACAACATGAAAAGCTCTGTTAAAAGGATGCAGCTTCAGGAACGTTGTGAACCACTGCTACAGCTCCTCCAGGCCCCTTGAGTAGCTAAGTCCCGGTTACTGAAATGAAACAGTATATGTAGATGAAGATATGAGAGGGGGACCTTATGGGGGGATTAGTGTCCATTAAAAAGAGGAGTCTGAGCCCTCTGTTTCCCTGTGTGCAGATGCCGTAAGAAGGTAGCCATGTGTGAAGTAGTCTTCCACAGACATCAGATCTTCTTGATCTTGATTTTCTGGCTTTCTGAACAGAGCTAGATGACGGTTGGTTGTTGAACTTACAGAATCTTATGAGTTCCATTTGGATTTGTGTAGCTAAATGTGGCAGTCAGGAGAAATCTGGCAACAATAAAATGCATAATGGCCAAAAATCAAACACGTAACAAATCCAGGGTGTTCCCAGCAGCTCTTAGTTCGGAACACCCAGCATCCATACTATGTAGTTCGAACGACATGACAGCCATGTTGGCTAAAACACCTCAGTTCAGATTCAAGACGATTTTGTGCTATTTGTTGTACTGTTTTTATCATGCATGCAAAGTCTCTGCTCTTTTAGAAACATAATGGTTTAATTACAGAAAGCAAAATGTGCATTATTTTCCTTTTGTCATTGGCAGCTTGTATCAAATTAGTATATCTTCAGATTGAATTGTGTTAAGAATATTTGATTTTTTTGAATTGCTGCTTGAGTTATTGACTTGAGTTTTATGTTTTAAATATCATTAGTTACTTTGAGTTCAAGAGAAAGACAAAATTTCAAATAATTTCTGAAATGGCAAACACACTTCTCCCCCTTGTGTATATTTATGTGAAGTTACATCCTCAGTGGACCATTATAACATCAAAGTACTGATTAAATTTGAAAAAAATTTGAAGATGCCTTGTGACCTGAAGTAGTAAATCAACCAATATTTATTCTCTATATAAAATAAATACACACATCCATTGTGTTAGTATGAAATTTTTACCTTTGCCTTTTTTAGGGGAGTTTATGCACATACTTGTGCTTGTAGAGGTCAGAGGTCAGAGGTCAACCTTGGGTGTTGTTCCTCCAGGGCTGCCATTTATTTATTTATTTATTTACTTATTTATTTATTTATTTATTTATTTATTTATTTTTGATACAAGGTCATGAGGACCTGGGACTCAATCACGCTAGGCTTGCTGACCAATGAACTCCAGGGATCGGCATGGCTTTGTTTTTTTTAATATGCCTGCCATTGCTTCTGCACCACTAGGATTGCAAGTGTGCATCACCCAACTTTTCTGTAGGTGCTGGGGATCGATCTCAGGTCCTCATACTTTCCAAAATACGTCACCAACTAAGCTGTCTTCTCATACCCCTCCTTTCATCTTTAACAAATGGGAAAATTGTATGTATACCCAAAACTTATTTTAAAATACATTTCTTTGTGATTTATCACCAGCGAAGAAAAAAAAGAAAAAGAGAAACAGAAAAAAAAGTAACACAGGAAGCAAAAAGAGGAAAAGGAGAGGAAAATTAGGAATGAAATGCTACCCACAGGAAAAAAAATGAAAGACACACTGTCTTCTTTAAGTTTCTATTGCTGTGAAAAGACACCATGACCAAGGTACATGCTTACAAAGGAAAGCATTTAATTGGGGCTGGCTTAAAGATTTAGAGGTCTAGTCTATTATTGAGCTTCCAGCAGGACGTATGGCAATGTGCAGGAAGACATACTGCTGGAGGAGCTGAGAGTTGTATATCTTGATCCGCGGGCAGCAGAAGAGGACTATGCCGCACTGGGCATAGCTTGAGCATAGAAGACTCAAAGGCTACCTCCACAGTAACACACTTCCTCCAAGGCCACACCTACTCCAAGACCCCATACCTAATAGCACCACACTCTGTGGACCAGGCATTCAAACATGAGTCTATGGGGGCTATTTGTATTCAAGCCACCACACACACACACTTCAGTCTATGCTAAGGCTTCAGAGTAACAACACCACAGCAAGAAGCCACCCCCACTCATTAAGGGACAAGCAATATGGTGGAACAGAATGGGAGGCAAGAGGGCCACTTCCAGATTTAAGCACACAGGCTTTCTACTGGCTAGCTGTTAAAACCAGGATAAATTTGTAAAGTAGATATTTTACTGGACATATGCCTTCAGTGTGCTCAGCACCGGAAACACCTTACCCAGGCTGAAGGAGACTTCGGCCTATATCTCTTCAAAGATGCTTTTCTCTGTTACTTCAATGAATCTGTAACCACATCCATTAAGTCAATAAGATCTTTGGGGTGTTTTGGAATGCTCATTATCATTCCACCCAAGACATAAAAGTCAGGCTAGTGGATCTGGGTACAACTTTGTACCACTCCTGGTAGGAGTTGTTCTTGGTGCCATCTATTTAGAGAAGACACAGAGATCTGGTGAGTGGGCTCCATAGTGGTCACCTATTAATATTCTCACAATGCACTTTGGTTGTACGTGCTGTCGCAACACTAATTCTGAGCCTTTTGTGTTACTCACTTTCTCATGAGACTCTTAGGCCAAATTTTTCTTTCATGGGAAAATTCTATTTTACTATTGATAATAATGCCCATTTCTTCATTGTCTTCCCAGCTCCCAGGGCTGAATTGTTACTAGGTATGGACTTACAAATACATATTACATTGTGTATATTTTGCAGATAAACTTGTCTTGTGCCTAAGGCCCTTCCTCTGAAATTCATTTCACGTGTCCTCTCACCAAGAAGCATGGAAATCACAATGACAACAGAGCAAAGCAGAGGGCCATCCTCCACCCATACCTGGAACCTTCTGTCTTCTCCTGCCCACATCCTCACCTCCAGCCCAGCCCCTCAGAAACAATGACAACCTCTCTATCTGGCTTCCTCAACCCCGGGCTAAAGAAACAAGTATTTCAATATAACTGATGTTTTGAGTATAAAATCCGGAGCTTTGCCTTCACAGCCAGATGGGAACAAATAAAAAGACAAATTGTAGGTCTGTGGCTGTCACAGCAGGGACTCCTATCATGCCATCAGCTTTCATGTTCTCAAATGTGCAAACTGCCTGAAAGACCAGGGTAATTGAAAGGCAGACATAAACCTCTCTGGTTTCTTGGTATTAACCGAAATTGCCTCCTACTGAAGTTGCTCTCTGCTTTAGTATTCTGAAAGAAATGCAGGCCATTCTGTTTCCAACAAAAATATCAAATACCTCTAACCAGTCCATCATGAAGAAAGGTCTCTGTGGACTGGTAGGTGACAGGGCTAACCTAGTGTCATAGTGCTTCTAATCCTGTTCTTAAATGGTTCTTGTTCACTTTCTCACTCTCTCTCTCTCTCTCTCTTTCTCTCTCCTTTCCTTTCCTCCCTCTTCCTTCCTCCCTCACTTCCCCCTCCCTTTCTTTCTTCCTCTTTACTCTCCCCTCTCCCCTCCTCTTGTGCTTCTTTTTCTCCCCTTCTTTGTTTCTTCTTGTCCATCTATTCCTCTAGCAAAAGAGAATGAATAGTGATCATGCCTAGAACACACACTTGGTCATTCATGAGAGGTTGCAGTGCTTTAATCTCACCTTCAAGTTTATCACGCCATCCACTAACTTTGACCCTGCCCTTGCAAATAATATAACTATCTAGGTGGATGCTATGATTTGACTGTTTCCACGAAGTGGTGCTATTGGAGCCTGGTAGAAGGACCATGAAGATGTATCTTCACAGGAAAATGGAAGACTCTGCTTTCTTCCTCTTTTCTTTTTGCATCATGGCTCCTGGTTTTGCTCTCCCACGTGCTCTTGCAGTAATGTGACAGCTTTACCTGAAGTTCAAATCCATGGAGTCAGTCCAGTTGGGATTGGGACCTCCATAACCATCATAAACATTTTTCTAATAAATTGATTGCCTCAAGTACTTTTTTATACTAATGGGAAGATGGCTAATACAGAAAGTTGATCAATGTGAGTATAAGAACATTGGGTTGAAATAGAAAAAAATAAAGACTGATAAGCAGTAGGATCCAAACATCTGAATCTGATGGGAAAGTAGTGATGATTTCTATATAGACATATCCAACATCATTTCAGGGAGTACTGGATAAGTCCAGTACCTACAACTCTGAGTATATTCTCCATGATTTGATAAGTTCACATTTTATATTATATAATCCATCAGCTACCCAGGTGAGAGGAGAGCCTGTTATCTGAGTAGGTGCAAGAAAACCCAGAGTTGTAGAGTCCTTCAGCAGACATACTCACCATTGTCTACCCTACCATACCCAATGTGACTAGTCATGCTCTTCCATCGGACAAGAAGAATGGCAAGACTCCTAGAGGGTTGTGGGGTGGAGAGGTTATACTTGGAGCAGTTTCTATAGGTCTGAGAAAACCCAGGACACTGATAGCAGCATTTCTGTTGATCATTTAACAGAAACTGTGTGAGATCACAGGAATGCAGCTTCCAACACGATCAAGACATTGTCTAAGGCTGCTTCTATCAGTAATTTGCAAAGTCTGTACAAATGGTGAGTGAAGATCTGTTTCCCACATGGCTCCCTGGAAGTAGTGAGAGTAAAGGACCCATTTTCCCTCCCCCTAGATCCAAACAATCTTGACTTCTGCCTTTTAGGCAATACTTCACCATTGATCACATAATTCTCCATTGGTCTGAGACAGGGACAAGAAGACAGGAAGGATTTATTCTCTTTGCCTTTTATTTACTTATGACACAAACAATTCCTCCCCACTTTTCTTAAAGACTTCTGCTTACAGAGCTTATTTTTAAATTTTCAAAACATCTTCAATGAGTCATTATCCAAAATAAGTTTCTTCTTGAAGACCTGTTACAACAATTCTGGTTCTTTGTAGGTAACTGTGAATGTCCCTGTATGACTAGAGGAAAAGTCAATAGACATAAAAATGTTCAAGAGGGGTAGGGTAGGACACAAATAGAATATCTGAAAATACCTATCAACAGCCACCTTCCCTCCCCCCATCCTTCATGTGACTCATCTGTCCTTTGTGTCTCCTCCAGAAATGCTGTTGAAACTTCTGTCTCAAATAACTTGGCTTTTAAATGTGCTCATCCAAAATGTTTTGACCAGAAGAGTTTGCCATTTCAGGTATTTTTGGACTTTAGGATATTTGCACATACAAGGTGAGATATTTAGGAAAATGGGATCCAAATCTAGAGACAGAATTCATTTATATGTCACATAAACCTGGAAGTCATTTTATATGACATTTTTAGCACTTGGATTGTGACCTGTTGTGCTGAGATCAGAGGTGGAGAATTCTTTACTCATGGAAGTTTTCTATCATGTCATCAATAGGTTTTAAATTTTAAAAGCATTGGAGAAATTGGATTTTCAAGTTAGAAATACTCATAAGTAGTGGAAATTTAACTTCAGGCTAGCAAAGAAATAAGAGGAAGGCTGGAGAATGTTGAGATCAGTTCTCCTAAATGATTCCTAATCTGCTTCCTCTTATGGGGCTCAACAGTCAATCCTGGCATTTTCAAATCAATATTTTTGCCCAGGGAAGATGTCAAATCCATAGTATCCTCTAAATCAGTGCAGTTAATATGTTTAAGTGTGATTGTTTTCGATAAATGAAACCGACAACCGTGCAACTTTGTGTTTACTTTATGTAAATAGATTACATCTGCATCAAACCTCAAAGGAAACTGTTATGAAAAATCTCAATCTGGAGTAGTCACATCAGACACTATATACTTTGAAAACATCTAACAAATAAGCTCTTGAATGCATTTTCTACTTCTTAGCAACTAAAGTTTGTTTGAAATACATCTAACAGCCTAAAAAAAAACCCACAGAGACAGTGTTTATACATATTTTAAGTTCTATTTAAGCCCACACATGACACCTTCCACAGCTGGATTTTTTTTGTTGTTATGTTTAATGAAAGATGAATAAGAAATAGATGAAATACTAATGCCTTAAATTGTGTGCTTCTGGAAAAATCTAGGGCTATACCCACATTAGGGAAGATTATTTTCAAATATTCATCATTCAGTAGCTCTAGCATAAACTGACGCTTCTCTCAAAAGCTGAGTGATTTTCAGGGTATATTTAACACATCCTCAAGAAAAGCCCCCAAGAGATTGAATCATATTTGTTCTCAGACAAGCAGTCAGACGGTGCCCTGTGACCATAGCATGATGAATTCTGCTCCGACATTTAAGGAGTTTGATCTTCTAACAAGAAGAAGAATCCTACATGTGAGGATGGCTTAGTAGGGTGAAGCGTGACATTACTTCTCAGGATGGAAATAATTACATCTGTCTACTTCTCCCAGTGTGTGTGCATGTGTGTATGTGTGTGTTTGATTTCACTGACGAAAACCAACCTCCCTAATCAGGAAAGTATGTTCTTTCTGTTTTCCTAATCAACTCAGAGGAGGAACACAGGCTCACGGACTGGGTCAATCATACTCAACAAAATCATAGGGATGAATGAGTGGAGAAAATGTGTCTCTAGTCTCACCCTGTAAGTTTACAGACAAGAAAAAAAAGTCAAATCCCAATGCAGTTTTCTAAAACCTCACAAATAGATCGACAATCCATGGTTCATGAGTGTTCTTCATACCGCCACTTGTAAAGGAAGGAAATCTGGACTGGGGTTTGAGGAAACAAAGGATTTGTTTGCACAAGTGGCTGAGCACAGAAGAGAGAAGTAAATACTGGAGAGAAAGGAGAAACAATTATGCCTTCCTGCTAGGAGAGTGGTCTAAGGACCAGTTACAGATATTTTAACCCATCCATTGCCCACTAGATTCTGATGAAGAGGATCAAGCCCCACCCCCTACAGGTCCTACTGGGCTTCTTCAGCACAGGGCTTTATGGCTGTGATGGAGATGCTCTGCCCTCCGCACCTTAAGATGCCAGCCTCACACTCAGACATTGTCTCCTCTTTGCCATTCACTTCCACACAGATTGTGTAGCCGGCACTCTGGCACTCCGATGCTTCTCTGCAGACACATTTGCTGTTCTGAGCTGGAAAGAACAAGTTAAGGAGACTTAATGGCACACTGTGGAGGTGGGAGAGTCAAAGCACACTACCTCCAAAGTAATGACGTGGTGATTAAAGAGCTCCTGCCCTGAGCAATACAATAAACTATCTGCTGGAAGAGCATTAAGATCAAGAAACGGGGCCATTTTTTTCTTCACTCAGAATAAACGGGCTTGGAAAATTCACACCAGGCTTTCTACTGGCTGGACACACATGAGGCGGGTCTAGCCAAGTCGGGAGCTCTCCATCTCTTTCCTCATAGAGACTGTCATCTTTGTGAGTCAGAAATCAAGTATAATTCTTTGCTCCCCAGACCAAATCAAGTTTCAGGAGAGACTAGAGTGTCAAAGCTCAGAGACAGAGAAAGGAAAGAATAAAAAGTTATCCAAAAGAGAAAGTATGGCATTCAGAAGGTGCTTGTCTTATAAACCCTAATCAGGAACAAGGAGAAAGCATGAAAATGACATGGTGGGAATACATCACCCAGGTCCTCCAGGGGGAATGTAACAAGGTCAACCAGAGAACAGTAAAGCAAAAACAAGCCGTATGGGACCAGAGCTCCATACATCTCCATCCTACTACAACTGATGAGGGACGGGAGAAAGGCCCCTGTGGAGTACACAGGACAGAGAGGGAGGGATTTGGAAGATGTATGTACCATATAGTTCAGTTTCCACATTTACACGTAAAGAAACCCAGGTCAGAAGTTTGGTTCCTGCAGCCTGGCCCTTTCCCATTCATCATATGTCCCAAAACATTGGCAGTGTTGAAGATCATTGCTAAGTTCTATTTGATCATATCTTAGCTGACTCTGGATCACAATCTGAGAATGTAAATCCTTTGTCTATTCCCTTCAAAGTCTCTGGATTATTTCAAGAAGTGTCAGTTTGGCACGCATATTTTTAATACTTCTCTAATACTCTTTAAACTCCCTAATAACAAGGAGAAGTTGTCCTTAATCTCAGAGTAGTATCTGACTCAAATCTTTAAATTTATTTTGTCCCATCACACACACACACACACACACACACACACACGCATGTGAGTGCAAATATTTTTATATAACTCTTCTTTTCTCCCTTAATTTTTGTATTTTTATCTTATCTACATGGGCAGCTTTGCCTGTTAGCTTGCCTGCACGCCACAAAGGTAGAATGAGAATTAGTGAAGCCTGGAAGAACATGGGGCAGTTTACTGTCAAGCCAATCTGACATATTTGACATCTCTATGTATCTGCTAATAAACTAGGAACTACATTACTTGAAACTGTTGGCATTGCTGCCTTAGCGTTCTTCCAGTTACAAATATGGAAGGCTACTTACCATCACATTTGCTCCATATTGGACAGGCACCACAGGCTTTCTCAGTCGAGGCAGGCAGAGTACAGCTGTCCTTGCCAACAAGACTATAATTTCTTCCCTGACAATGGAGAACATACATCTTGCAGATGGTCAGAGACAGAATCCGGTTGCTTCTCTCATCTCGGGCACATACATCCAAGGAGGATCTGAAAAGGAGTATATTAATACATTATTTACACAATTTATTTTCTTCAAAGCTAAGAAAGATAAGGGAAAGCAAGACTTTGTGCTTACAACCCTACATGTAGTCAATCCAACAACGTCCACAAAAACTGTGTCTGCTCTTTGGGTGTTCCAAGTTTTATAAGACCAGAAACAAAATGCTGGTTTATTTTCCTCTCAGACAGACCAAATGCAGTAAACTGAATGAGAAGGTGAATTCTGCCAGCAACTGTGGATGGATTGATACCAAGGGAAACAGAAAAGCAGCAAAGACCAAACACCCCCAAGAGATTATGTGAAATGACTGACCTCGAAGCTCGACAGCCCTCAGGGTCTATAATTCAGCATTGCTCACTAAAATCCTTAAGGAACCAAGGGGAGATGTAAGTTTCTCAATGCTATTTTTGTTTTTGTATCATGTTTAAGTGTGTGTGTGTGTGTGTGTGTGTGTGTGTGTGTGTGTGTTTATGTGCACAGGAGTGCAGGTGCCTGCAGAGACTTGGGGAGTGAGATCTCCTGGGGCTGGAGGTACACACAGTTTTGAAGTACCTGATGTGGGTGTTGGGAACGAAACTCAAGTTCTCTGGAAGAGCAAGAGCTCTTAACTACTCAGTGATCCCCCCAGCCCTTTCAATGTTATTTTTAAAAAATATGTGTGTAGCCAATAAGATAATTCAATGAACAAAGGCTCTTGCCATCAAATCAAATGATGTGAGTTTGATCCCCAGAACCAACATGGTAGAAAAAGAGAGCCAACGCCAGTAAGTTGTCCTCAGACTTCATCACCTGTACTATATCATGATACCCTCCACCCCATAAATAAAAGTGCCTGTGATTACAAAGGATTTAGAAATATTTTCATTAAAGATCTTATGGGTTTTTCTTAACTACTGTTGCTAAAAATGATACAAAATAGCTATTTAGAAATATAATTTTAAAAATAAATATTTTCTAAACTGGGAATATGCCCACAGTGGCATGCATAATCTTAGAACTTGAGAGATGAAAGCAGGAGCTACCCGTCTCAGCTACACAGTGAGTTCAAGGCCAACCTAGACATACAAGACCTGTCTCAGACACTTTGCTAACTCCCATACTCACCCCACCCCAAAAAACATTCCACTTCTGAATACTGATGGGTATGAAAAGTATTGTTATAGGTAAATACAGGTAAAAGTCTTAGAGAACAGAACTTTTTCTTTTTTTTTTTTTTTTTTTTTTTTTGTTTTTGGTTTTTGAGACTGAGCTTCTCTGTGTATTTGTGGCTGTCCTGGAACTCACTCTGTAAACCAGGCTGGCCTCGAACTCACAGATATCTATCCTGCCTCTGCCTCCTAAGTGCTAGGATTAAAGGTGTGCACCACCATTGCTGGCCCCAAAGCATATTTTTATATACTAGACAGAAAGGACAGAAAGATTTTACATTCATATACTTTATTTAGCTTTAATTTTTTCCTCTATGATCTAGACCTAAATAGAGTATGTGTATATATATAATTTTTCTCTGTTTATTTAAAGTTTGGCTAGAACTACTTAGAGTAGTTTAAAAAGCAGAAACTTTACAAAGCTATGTTGATATTGGCATCCAATACCATGAAATTATACTAAACATCATGCTATGCCTATACATGACAGAATCAGGACTAGCTGGGGGGGGGGGGGGGCAGGGACACATATTGTGGGGAATTAGAAAGAGAAGGAATTTGATTCAAGTAAATAATGGCTGTAAGGCAGTGACGACCCCAGAGTTGAGACACTCAAAGAAGGATGTACCTGGACTGATCACATCTGTCACTTGAACAGTTCACTGATTTTCTGCTTACTCAAAGTCATGAGACGTAGTTACCATCATCCCCTATTCATTCAGGAAGTAGATATGGGTTTTAATCAGCATGGCAGCTACAGAGTATCCAGTAAATTGCTATTTTGAATCTTAAAGGTGAACCAACTCTACTGGGTGGTCTTGTGGGTCAACTTGACACAAGCTAAAGTTATCACAGAGAAAGGATTCCCTAGAGGAAATGCCTCCCTGAGATTCAGCTCTAAGGCATTTTCTCAATGATCAAGGGTGGGAGGGTGGATAGTGCCATCCCTGGGCTGGTAGTCCTGGGTTCTATAAGAAAGCAAGCTGAGAAAGCCAGGGGAAGTAACCAGCACCCTCCATGGCCTCTGCATGAGCTCCTGCTTCCTTCCCTGCTTGAATTCCAGTCCTGACTTCCTTTGGTGATGAACAGCAGTGTGGAAGTAGAAGCTGAATAAACCCTTTCCTCCCCAACTTGCTTCTTGGTCATAATGTTTTGTGCAGGAATACAAACCCTGACTAAGACACCAACTTAAGTCCTAATCTTACAAATGAAGATGGTCCAGAGACTGAATGTCTCCTACATCCTCCCAAACCCCTCTCCATTGTTCCTCATCTTCTTGGAAGTCTGGCATGGAAAGACCTCTAGCTTCCAGTAGGATCCACCACCGAAGAGCACTGCTCAAGAGATTTAAGCATGGAAGAAAATGTCGGGAACTGTTGGTAACTCTGGTTTATACCTGTGACACCTCCCAAGTCCCTAAAGGGAGTCTGCTCCTCCTTAGAAGTGTCTCCTCGGGGCCCTCTCTGACTTCATGTTTCATCAGTGTCTTTCGCTCTCTTTCAGGCCTGGGTGTGGATAAACACATGCGATATTATATGCACTTTACTCTGCCCACATCACATTTTTGTAGGCGTGCTGGTCAACCTCTCTTCCTCTTCCTCACTTAATCGTACCGCCTGCATCTTTCTAGGACTCCGACACTGGCTTCCAGGAGTTTTTTCACAAACCCTTCTACAAGCAGTGGCCAGAAATCGGAAGCATTCTTGGAATGCAGACCTAGAAAGGAAGCCTCTAGTGTCAGAAGAGCAGCTGCTCTGTAATCTATTGATATTGCTTTTTAAAAGTTTATGTCTCTGGGGAATTTCACCCTAATCCTCTAAAGCCCTAAATCCTCAGGTGACAGTTCTGTCATTTTGCTTCACTTTATATATAGAACAAGCAGTGCTCCAGTGGACCTTCCGTGCCTCGCTCCTCCAGATTATCATCCTGCTTAATACAGTGGCTGTCAGCCTATGAACTATAGCAGGCAAGAGTAGGCCAGATTAAGATGCAAAAGACACTTAGCTCTCGGGAAGTCATGCCTTCAATTCAATAAGCTCTGCAGAGCCATCCCATTTACCTGGGATAAAATCAAACAGAAAAGTGAGTGGCAAAGCCAGAGCTTACCCGCACTCATAGGGCATTTTACAGACGCATTTTGAGTTCTGCAGTTTCTCCCAGGGCCGACATTCAGGGGCTGCTGGTGGTAGAGTACTGGTGACTAAAAGAAACATTTAAGAGTGACGTGATCATTAGGGTATACGCCTTGCTTTGCTGAATCAAAATCTGTGGGATGCTTGACTATAAACATAAAACAAAGATAAAACAAAGGATGTGGATTTGGGTGGATGAGATGGTGTGGAGGATCTAGGAGGAATTGAGAAGGAGAACCATAATCAGAACGTGCTGCATAAAAAGAGAAAAAAATCTGCTCTCAGTTTAAAAATTAAAGGAAAACAGTTCTCATCTCTAACCAAACAACTATCTCCAATTGATATCTGCTTACAAAGCTAAGATTAGTTTTCTCCAATGGCATCTCACTGGATACATTGACCACACTTAAGAGTGGGCTCTATGCCCAGCAGTGGAAGGCCAACACAAAGTGAACTCAATAGTATTTTTGTAGACTCTTGTCTCATATTGTTTGCTAGAGCATGTTTTGTCTTACTGGTCTTTTACTTATATATTATGTTCTCCAGTTGAGTGTTTTTATGGTGTGTGTGTGTGTGTGTGTGTGTGTGTGTGTGTGTGTGTGTATTTCTTGTATTTTTTCTTTTTTAAAAATTCTGGTTTGTTTGGGTTTCTTGTTGTTTACCTGTTTGTTTTCTAACGACAAAGAGAAAGAAAGGGCACGGAGTTGTGGATAAGGGGTATAGAGGATCTCAGAGGAGTGATCAGATTAGTATATAAAAAATATTTTTCAATAAAAAAAAATACAGTAAAAACCTATGTGAACTGAATAAGTTGTATTTACATATTTAGGAGAGAGAAAGAGAGAGAGAAAAATTTTGATTTCAGTAAATAAGAACATTTTAAAATATATATTATAGCTTGGCAGTGCTGGAGCACACCTTTAATCCCAGCACTTGGGAGGCAGAGGCAGGTGGATCTCAGAGTTTGAGGCCAGCCTCTTTTTACAAAGTGAGTTCCAGGACAGCCAGCACTATACAGTAAAACTCTGTCTCAAAAAAAAGAAACAAATACATATATATAATTTAACATTATAATATATAGTGTATATTATACATATTGTACATAATATGATGAATATAACATTTAAATATGATGTATAATTTTGTAAAGACAACAACATAAACATGTATGCTGTATATTTTTATATACAATAAGTCTCTAATGCGTTCCACAGAGGAACACTCTATAAAATGCTGCAGTGATGACAGATACCATTTCCTAGGCGTTGTTAATGGATCATACACTGTTCACATATTTTGTCATTTGATCCCTGCTGACAAGTGCCTATGTAAGAGATGAAAAACCTAAGGGTCAAAAAGTTTGGAAACTGATACTTTCTCAAGTAGCTCACAAATCTTCCTATGCAGGGTTAAGTTCACATCTGTTGAATCCATGGCGAGTACAGCAGGTTTCCTTTCAAGAAGCTGACCCTTATAAACTGTTGTTTTGGACTGCATCTTGCCCTGAGCCCACCATGGGTCGTAAAGCCACAAAAAGAACTTAGATCACTGGAAGGATGGCTCAGTGGTTAAGAGCCACTTTTTGCTGCTTTTCCAGAGAATCCAAGTTTGATTCCTAGCATCACATGGCAGCTCACAACTTCCAGAAGCTCCCATTCCACGGGATGTGATATCCTCTTCCACCTTTTGTGAGTACCAAATTATCCTTGTGATATACATACATATAGACAGACAAAATGCCTGTGTACATTAAATAAACAAATAAACTCTTTTTTAACAATAACTTACATTGGAGAAATCTCTGGTACCCAAGGAGACTTACAGTCTCTCACATGCGAATGTCCAGGTGACCTCCTCTCAACGTGTGTGGAGCTGCTTACATTAAAAATATTGTATCCACTGTTTTGAATCTAGAAACCCTTTTTTTAAATGAATCATTATTTGAAATTTTGCAAGGAAGCACCTCAGTGTAGTTTACAGTAATGTAAATGGAAAGCCCCTGCATTGGCTCAGGCAGTTGGCAATGTGAAGTCTTAAAACACCCATGTTTTCCTAACTTTCTCCTAGCTTCATTTTAATGAAAATCATTGACATCAAACTTTTGGGCATAAAACTAGGTAGTCATTTACTATATTATAAAGATAATCTTCTTAGACGATCATAGGTGGTTTTTATTTTTCATTTTTAGCTGAATTTATTTATTTAGTGTGTACATGGATGTGGCACACACATGGAGATTAGAATATAACTTCCAGCCATTGGGCACTGGGAGATCAGTCTTAGGTCATCTTGGCAGTCTAGGCAGCAAGTTCCTTAACACACTGAGCCATCTTGATGTCCTAAGGACATGCTTTAGAAGGAAAAAAATATAGAATACATACGTTCCTTACTGTGAAAAATATAAGCAAGTTAGACAAGATAATAACATCCCATGAAAACATTCACAAAACTGGAAGGATGGTGACGATAAGAAGCATGTCTTCCACAGACATCTCAGGCATCTCAATAGCAGTCACATTCTCTAAAGACTTGACACAGTGGCACTCCCAGTGCAAGACAGAAGCTTGAATCAGATACTAGAACTTAACATGATACAAGGGAGAAGCGTGGTATCTGAATAACAGGTTAGTCGATAGTGTCCTAGCAGAATTTCCTTCTCCATCTCTTTCGTTGTGTTGTTTTCTTTGCTTTTGGGACAGTGTCTTATAATATAGCTCAGGTTGGCCTCAAAGTTGAGTTCCCCGTGTCTCAGATCCTCAGATAACTAAGATGGTAGGTGCACTGGTCTGAAGACTGCCCTCCCTATATACATACATACACACACACACACACACACACATACATACACTCACATACACATACTGACACACACACATACAGACACACACACACACCATAGGCTCATATATTTGAAAGCTGTGTGTTTGGAAGGAGTAGGAAGTGTGTTCTTGTTGGAGATTTGTCACTGGAAGTGAGCTTTTAAGGCCCAAAAGCTCACACTAGTCTCAGTCTCTCTCTCTCTCTCTCTCTCTCTCTCTCTCTCTCTCTCTCTCTCTCTCTCTCTCTGTGTGTGTGTGTGTGTGTGTGTGTGTGTGTATGTGTGTGTGTCTGTGTCTGTCTGTCTCTTGGTCTGTCTCTCTGTTTGTCTGTTTCTCTGTGTCTGTCTGTGTCTTTCTGTGTTTCTGTCTGTTTCTTAGTCTCTGTCTTTCTGTCTCTGTCTCTCTGTATGCTCTATCTGTGTCTCTCTATGTCTCTCTCTTTATCTGACTCTCTCTGTTGCTTTCTCTGTTTCTCTGCATTCTCTCTCTCTCTCTCTCTCTCTCTCTCTCTCTCTCTCTCTCTCTCTCTCTCTGCCTGCTACATGCTACAGAAGATCAGGACATGAAGCATCCAGCTACTTCTGCAGCACCATGCCTGCCTGCCTGCTGCTATATTGTCCACCACGATGATAATGAACTAAATCTCTAAAACGGTAAGCAGACTCCCAGTTGGCTTCTTTCTTTTATACATGTCACACTGTGTGAAGAGGCCCAGCGATAGAGCAGTAACTAGGACACAGGGGTGGGTACCACTGACCCTTTGTTTTCATCAACTATGTTATGTCAGTTTATCCAAAAAGTGAAGAGAGTTGAGGGTACGTAGAATCTACATTTTGCAACTTTTCTGAGATCTAAAATGATTCCAAACTAAAATGGTTCTCTATTTTTTATTAGCACATATTGTAGTTTGAATTAAAGATATACTAATAAGCTCATGTATTTGAGCAATTGGTAGCACTGTCTGGGGACGTTATAGGACCTTTAAGAGGTACAGCCTTGATGGAAGAAGTATATCAGGAGAGGTGGGGTTTGAGAATGTAGCCCGGCCCCACCTCCAAGTCTCTCTCTCCTGGGTACAGATGTGATGTAATCAGCAAGTGTCCAGCTCCTATCACCTGATTCCATCCCTCCCCAACCATCGTGGACTCTCCCTCTGGAAGCAAACAAGCCCTTTCCTCTGCTTTGGGTCATAGTATTTTATCAAAGTTAAAGAAAATTAGTTAATGTAGCTTATAAAAGAATAGATTTCATTATGATATCATTATTCATGCATATACTGGACTTTGCTTATATTAAGTCCTCTGTTGCTCTCTCTTACTGCCTTCCTCTCCTTGCTGGTACCCTTCTTCCCTCTAAGTAGTCATCCACTTTAATACCATATGTGTCTAGCACTGTTGCTTTTGTTTTTGTTGTCATTTGTATGTACACACAAGTACATATGTGTCGCTGTGTGAGTGGGTGTATGTACGTGTGTGTGTCTGTATGTGTGAGTTTGTGTGTATGAGTGAGTGTGTGTGTATGTGTGTCTATATGTGTGTATATGTGTGCATGTGTGTGTGCATGTGTGTATATGTGTGTATGTGTGTGAGTTTGTGAGTATGAGTGAGTGTGTGTATGTGTGTATATGTGTGTATGTGTGTACAGGTGTGTATGTATGTATGTATATGTATGTATGTGTACGTGAGTTTGTGTGTATGAGTGTGTATGTGTATATGTTTGTATATGTGTGTCTGTGAGTTTGTGTGTATTAGAGGTGTGTGTGTGTCTTAGAGGTGTGTGTGTAAGGGTGTGTATATGTGGAAGTGAGAGTTCAGGCTCAGGGTATCATCTTCTATCCCTTTCCGCCGCATTTTTTGAGAAAAGATTTTGAGGTTTCTTTGAACCTGGTGCTTACCATTTTGGCTAGAGCAGCCAGCCAGCCAGCTGCCAGCATGCACCTGTCTGCATGTCCCCAGTGATGGGACTAAAGACATACATCACAATGCCCAGCTTTTATATGGAAGCTGGACATCTGAACTAGGGTCTTCATGCATATGCAGCAAATACTCCTCCTACTGAACCATCTTCCTATTCCCACATTTAGCAGATTTTTTTAAAATACCAACCATGAAAGCTGACAAACATAGGAATTTGTGTTTGCTATAGGTTTATCTTAAGTGTGATTATTGCTATCTACATATCCAGAAAAATAAATGGGTCCATAAAATATCCTTAATTAATGCCATTTTCTACTGAGCAGGGAAAATTTCATACTAAACTATGCTATAAAATGACAGAAGCAAACATTGCAGAAAACCTATCTAATTTCCTTTGGAACAGAATTATAGCCTCATTAAGTATATATTGTTCTCGTTCATTTTCAAGTCATGGGTACAGGTGCATTACTTTACACAACTCAACTCATATCTGTGCGACAGGGGACATAGAGATAAGAGCAGATACTTTCTCCTGTGTTGAGAAAAGAGCACATGAAAGCTGGTGTGGAAGGCACTCCATTCATCTGCTCTACGCCTCTCTACCCCCATGCATCACTACAGCCCAAGCCTACACTCAGCGGCACAGGGCTCCAAGAAGCCTGCTGCTCTCAGTTGTAAACGTCTAATGCACTTAGCAGTGTTCATCTTGGAATCTAGTACTTCATCCTCATAAGAATAGACAGATTCCAGCACTCGGTTAAAAACTGACACTAAAGAAATATTATGGAAAGTAGCAGATACATGAGCTTTCCTTCTTTCTCAGTTATAACTGTTAAACGCATCTTTCCAGACTGGAGAGATAGCTCAGCAGTTAAGAGTACTTGCTGTTCTTACAATAGACTTGGGTTCAGTTTCTGGCACCCGCATAGCAGCTCACAACTGTCCTTAACTCCAGTTCCAGGGTATCCAATGCCCTCTTTTGGCCTCTGTACGCACGAGGCTCAAACACAGTGCACTTACATATATGCAGGCAAAACATGCATACACATAAAATAAAAACAAATTTATCGTTTAAAATTATGAAGCAATGTATTTACATTTATTAATGTGCAATAAAACAATAAATGTGTTTTAATAAACAAATTCAAGAGACTTTTAAATAAGTCTCTGAAAATACATAATTTATCTTTCTAAATTATTTTTTCTGCCTAAGGTGTTTCTTTGTTTGTTTGTTTGCTTGCTTGTTTGTTTGTTGAAATGTGGTCTCTCTCTAAATACCTCTGGCTGTTGTGGAACTCACTGTGTAGAGCAGGCTAGCCTCAAGCTCACAGAGATCCACCTGTCTCTGCATCTGAGTGTTGGAATTAAAGATGTGGACCAACACAACCAGTCTATTTCAGGTTCTTAAATGGTGTGACCAGGATTTAGAATACTAGATTGCTGGATTTCCACCACCAGGAACAGAGAAAGACCCACGCCCTTATCTCCCACCAAAAGCCAAGGACCTGGAACTAAACTCAAACTCCCAGGAAACAACAGCTATTTAGATATTTCAGAAGGGCAGGGCGGTGGTGGCACACGCCTTTAATCCCAGCACTTGGGAGGCAGAGGCAGGCAGATTTCTGAGTTTAAGGCCAGCCTGGTCTACAGAGTGAGTTCCAGGACAGCCAGGACTACACAGAGAAACCCTGTCTCGAAAAACCAAAAAGAAAGATATTTCAGAAGAAAGGCTGCTGATTCAAGCCCAGAAACCAGTGGTTGGAGAAAGAAACAACAGCCTCTACAATCACATGGATTCTTTAAGGAAAACAGCTGACCTCTCTGTTCTTCTTCTAAGGCCCTCATGCTCCTTCCCCATCTTTAGCTACAAAATCCTCACCCCAAAGCCTGGATCCCCCATTCTCTTGATCTCTGGTCATCAAGTGATTGAATCCTGTGCCCTGATCATGAGATGGCCAGAATTAGAGATGTCACCTCTCTGATACTAAATAAACCATGCTCCAGCTATTGGACTCATCCAAGTTCTCGTCTTTTATTATTTTTCCTGTAAACTTAATTTTCACCCTTATGAAGAGTAACTTTACAGACCACAAGACTTCTTTGAATGATGTCTACTTTGCAGTATTAAATATAAGTGTATGATTACATTTTTAATAATTTTTTTATAAATTTTCACTTTCATGTCAATAACTGAGAATCCAGAAATAATACATTCAATTTTTTAAATAAATTATCACCTTAACTCTGAATTTAGAAAATCAGAAAAGAAACAAGTATCAGCCTTCAGAAAGTCTTCATTTTCTTGGCACCCTAACCAATAAAAAGCTCTTCGTTCATATGGAGGAGTGAAGTTCGTTGTGCCATCCTTCCTGTCCCCATATGCCATTAGTCTATTGTTCCACAGTCTACACACTGACCTCATTCTCCTAGGGAGCCAGATAGAGAGAATGACGTACTCTGATGCAATGCCCTGACGGTCATCACAGGACTCTTACCTGTTTAAGCACAAGTGACATTGAAAAGACACAGAAGCTACTCACCTTTTTGAACACACTGGGCACTCTTCAGCTCGGGACTCCACTTAAGGCTGGAGCCACAGAGGAAGGTTGAAGGACCTTCTAAGGACATACCACCCGCGCAGGAAAGGGTCACCTTCTCACCAACCATATAAAAAGGTTTCTGGGGGTGACTCTGCATGCCATTCGTCACTCCAGGTGGAAAACAAGCAATTTCTGAAGATAAAGGAGAACAGAATGGGTCACTGCTTGGGTATCCTAAGGAACCTTTTTAAAAATAGCCTTATGTTGTGCTAATATGCTTGTTCTGCTTTTTCATATCACAAGAGAAGCAGAGAGAAAAAAAAAAAAGCGAGAGCCTACTTATACAGTGCTCCAAAAAGCACTCTTCACTGTGTCTGACATGTAATTGACCAATGAACGACTAAAGACAAAACAGCTGTCATCTCCGTCCCCTGCCCTCAAAGCAATGTGACAACCTAAAATGAACAAGCCTACAAATAGAGCCCCAAAGCCCAGCCTGCTGCTAAAATCAGACTTCACAGATGCCACTTATCTCTGTAGTGAGATGATGTCCCACCAGACTTCTCCCAAGAGCTTCACTCATTTGCATATCATTAGCTCTAATTAGATATGTCACCATCTAAAGACTTAAAGCAGCACCTTTCACCTTGCTGCAAGAAAGTGTTCAGTGTTCAGTACTTCCCCATCCCAATCCTTCCCTTAATGACATTCATTAGTTCAAATATATTTAAAAATAAAGCAGCTAAAAAAAACATAGATATGAACAGGTTAGAATTCATGATTGAAGACAAAAATCATTGTAATGCGTCTCATGGATTTTGGACAAATACTATATAACACTCCTGTGTTTCAGCACTGCCTTTATCAGACAATCCATCCATTTAGTTATGCAATCACAGTTTTTATCGTTTATTGAGTAACTAGATGTTGCCAAATATATTGTGTAATGATGGAGAAAAGCTAAGTACAGGTCACATGCTGTGCCTTCAAAATCTGGCATTGAGTTTGTTTCTGGTATGATACATCTGCCAAATGTATCACAAGGATGTTCTACAGCCTCTCTCCTACGAAGACAGTTAGGAAAGTTGCACAAGACTAAAAGAAAAAAATTTTAAATAATTTATTTATTTTTTCTCAAATCGTAATTCATTCACACAGGGGTTATAAACACAAAGGCAGGATGTGGGGAAGGGGATGACACTGGAGTGTGGGTGATCAGGGGGAATACAGATATCTTCAGAACCAGGTATCGGCTGGGTGAAGGTTCAGGGGGCAATTCACTATGACTCTGCCTATGACTCGCTTGACCTTATCTAAGTTGGTATTGTCTGCCAAGGCTACCTATTTTCAAGGTCTATGACTACTCGGGCTGGTGAGAATCATAGAGTTGTCAAAAAAAAAAAAGTACAGTTTTGAAGATCCAAGATTCCAGACAGAAGAGAAATCTAAGGTAGTAGTAACAGATTTGATAATGCTTTTCCCTGTGAGGTACTTGTAAATTTGAAAAACTAAGATAAAATAAAAACATAATGCAGAACAGATAAACTGAGAACTGCAGCTCAGAGGTTGAATTATTTATGGAACTTGCATGAAAGACACAGGGTAGGGAATGAAATCCAAGGCTCCAATTCTGTCAAAAAAGGAAATACGCAGGTAGCAAGTCCATTCTGTTCATTTGGATCACTTTGAGGTGGGGCACCACTGAAATGAAGGTTAACCAGGCACAAAGTGCCCTCATAGCTGCTCACCAGATAGAAAATTCATCTTCTCTAAAGATGTCATCAAAGCCTCAAATTGTTCTTAAAGTTTTTCATGCATACAGTAGCATTTAGTCAGAACTAATATAACATTCAAAAACATAAGAATGTGAAACGGAAATTTCTGGTTTCTTTGGAGTCTCAGTTGTGTCATATGATGTTTTTTCTGGAAGCTGCCTTAGGAGAGGATGTTCTGCTGAACCAGACACTTGAATGGATATTTGGAAAGAAGATAAGTAGAACCCGACAGACAGTGAATGATGTTCTTGCATTGGTTCACCTTGCAATACTTTTCTTCACTGATCTTCACTTGTCATGACTTTGTAAAGAAAAGCTCCAAAGAACTTTTGTTGTATTCTGTCTGCTTCTTGCTGCTTCTGCAGACTTGTGGTGATTCGGCCAAACCTCATGGTTTCTGTTAGATTGAGCCATTACTGATTCATGTTTGGTGTTTGCTATTGGACTAGACTATCCATATCCTTACAACAAAGATTGGAATCATTCCCAAAAATCTACTTTTAAACAAGTCCACAACCCCCTTGTCCTATTAACCATCTTTCTCCTCTACTTTTGGTCAGTAGGCTACAAGGAAGGTTGAAGCATTCAAAAACCCTCATAAAGTAAATCTAAGCCTATAGGAAATACAACAGAAACAAACTCATAAGAGATACAGATAAAAAAAATTAACAATTATGAGCCTTGAAGAAGTTGCAATTAGTTTGGTAAATTTAAATGATGCCAGATACAATGTCTCACACCTGTAACCTCAGCACTTGGGAGGCTGAGGCAAGAGAAATGCCATTAGTTGTGTTCAAGCGAATTTCATACTTGCCTGAGCTACCAAGTGAAATTTTGTTTCAAAAAATCTAAATTACTAGATGGAAATTTTCTGCAAAACATTGGAAAATATCTAGAGCAGAAAAACATATAAATAGTTCAAATAAAATTCTTAAAAGACTATTTCACAGCTACACAGAAAATTCATGAATGAAAGATAAAACAATAGAAATATTTAACATGAAAAACAATGCAATGAATATAAAGTATTATCTGTAGTGCCACAAGCACCAGCTTCCATCTCTCTCCGCTTCCTGACTGTGGATGCTATGTGAACAGCTGCCTGCTCTCCCTCCACTAAGGTGTTCTTGCTATGATGGACTATACTTCCCTATGAACTGTGAGCGAACCTAAGTGTTTCTATCCTTAAGCTATTTTGTCCTGGTATGTTTGTCACAGTGGTGAGAAAAATTATTAATACAGGCTCCTAACAGATTTTCAGGAAAAGGAGACAAATGAAGCTGATGATGATTTGCTCCTTAGTGTTGGGGTTAACACAGGTGATTATCTATCCTCATTTATTTTCTTCTCTACCAATCTCCCATCTTAATATATACACTAAAACTAAGACCACTCACTTTGACAATGCATTTCTCCAACAAGCCACTGTAACTCTTCTCCACATCTGGCAACAGGATCTCCGATAAGAGAATATCCTTCATTACAAGCATATACTATGTTTTTCCCAACAGGAAACATGGTGCCTTCACCCTAAACAAAAATAAAAAGTGGAGAAAGATTGAGTTGTCCTGTTTCTCATTAACAAAAAGCTTTCTCAGTTTTTATTTGGCCTAAAAATCAAAATTAACTTTACTCATTAGTCAACCTACATTCAAACAATTGATTTAGAAAATCAATATAAAACATTTTCCCTTGTATTCAAGAACACTAATAGCACCTCTATTCACCAACACTAATACCACCATTGATTGAAATAAAGCCATAATGCTAACATATTACAATGTATTGATTGGTCCCAAAATACCAAGTGCTACGCTAAGCATTTTATTAAAACCACCTTAGTGGACACTGTTCTGGTAATTTCCCTTCCTTCTTCATGTAGGAAAATGCAGTTTGCCATCAGATTTAGTAGTTTTGTCCAGCAGTTCTTTATGTGAAGGATCTATATTCTGTTCACTGACAACAGTACCTAGTAAGTGTCTGCATATCAGAAATATTTGCATCTTCTCAGTGTCTTCATGAAAGTCTCATTGAAGGCATTATATCATCTGGTTGCTTGTTTTTGCTGTTTGAGATAGGCTCTCACGGTGCATCTCAGATCAATCTCCAAATGGCTGTGGAGCCCTAGCTGGCCTCAAACTTAGAATCCTCCACCTCAGTGCTTGGTTTATAGGCATGTGCCACCCTACCTGGCTCACCAATGACTACTAAAAGTCACGATGGTAATCTTCTTCCACTCTTCACTATAGTGATGGAAATGCTGCTGTGAATGAATTAGCTATTTCATTAGTTTATAATATTGGTAGGTGAGTTTTCATAATGAAGTAAGGAATTTCAAATCCAAGCCTGCAAGAGGATAGTTACCCTCACTGGGGCCCTTGCTTCCTTTCCTTACTTTCTGGTTCTCTGTCCCCTGTAGAGAAACACTGAAGAAATACAGTCCTGGGGATGTTTTGGAGATATTCTAGCAAATAAAACCCAATTTTCTGGTGCCTAATTATCATTGCCAGACATTCTATTCCAGGCTTGGTCTGCCTCCATTGTTGAAGCTAATAGGAAACAGTGGGGATGGTACATGTCAGCTTTTGACTGTAGCTCTTAGGTCTTCTACATTGCAAGAGGGACTTCATGATGAGAAAATTTAACTTAACACCATCCAAATATTTCTATTCAAAAATCACTTATAGCAATTAATAAAGGAAGACTTGCAGGCCTCACACCCAACCTACTGAATCAGAAAAGATTGGAATACAGGAATCAAGCAGCAATCTCTGTCTTAAAGTACCCTGAATGTTGTATGTGGGCATTCTGAAACAGTGTTTTAAAATGTTGGCTCCCAAAAGGGCACATGAGCTTCATGGGTTGCTAAGGTATGTGCGTTTACATTTTATTCCTCTCAAAATGTGCTTGATGCAGGAGCTCCATATATCATGGTAAGAATGTAGAACATTCCAGCACCTTCTACTTTATCTCCTTCGTCCTCTGCCTCATTGCTTTCTCAACAGTGTCTACACTGTGGAAACTTAAGCAAACTCTTATTATTGTAAACTTAAGAATCAAAATTTCTCATGTAGAAGTTGAACTGCCAGCATTGGAAGCATCCTTATGAAGACATGTTTCTTGTGTGAGCCACAAAGAGATGTTACTGAATCTTGGGGCCAAAGTGCAATCCTAAGAAAGACTGGGAACAGATAATCACAATGATAATCACAATGCCAAGTGAAGTCACTAAAACAACAAGTGGAAGATGATCAATCTTCTTTTATGAACATAAAAACTGGTAAAAGTATAATAACATACATCTCATCAGATAGTGGTTAAAACTGACTTTTGGGTTAAATTAAATATTTGATTTCATGATGAAATGTTTTTAAGAAAGCATTTTTCAGTGAAAAGAATAAAAAAATTCTTTAGACTTTGACTTAGGAAATTGAGTGTGAATTTACAATTAACAGTACCATTAGCAATATTCAATAGGCATGTTGCTATCTCTGATTCATCAGGTGGTAGTATTGACTTCCCATGCCATAGAAGGAATGCTACCTTCAAAAAAAAAAAAAAAAAGACAGAACAAAAAAAAAAAAAAACCCACCTTGATCCAAAGGGAAAATGTCATGAATGAAATCCCCTCTACTACTGAAGTAAAACTGCACATATAAAATACATTAGTACTAGCTGACCATGGAGAAAGATATAGGTTATATCTAAGTAAAGAGATAGAAGTTGGAATATTCATAAAGAAAAAATAAATCTTTTGATAACCAACTTGAACAAATCCATCTTTTAAGGCAGGGGGTGATGGGCAGAATCCTTTTGGAACCAAAGACAAATGAAAGCAATGTGGCTCAAGTAATCTGGAAAAGAAACAGAAACAAATGAAAATCAATGTGATTGGTTTCCATAGTTTAGTTGAATATATATTATTATATTATATTATATTATATTATATTATATTATATTATATTATATTTTTCCCTTACATCTGAAGTCATTCAAACAGAAAATATAAGGACACAGGTATATATTTTTGACATTCACAGAACCAAATATGTGATCACATTATATTTGTAAATACTTGAATGTAAACTCAATCTAGCAAAAGATGCTGATTTAAATATCTACAGGATCAGTACTATGAAAAGCAAGCAGGAAGAAGGATGAACGTCTTTGGATGATTCATCTACATTATATGACTTCTAGGTTCACCTGTCTCAGATATCACTATGTTTTCTGCTGTTGGGTTCTGAAATCTTTTTATCACAAATTTAATTCTACTTAGTAAGAATATCAAGAATAAGAGAAACAGCCGGGCGGTGGTGGTGCACACCTTTAATCCCAGCGCTTGGGAGGCAGAGGCAGGCAGATTTCTGAGTTCGAGGCCAGTCTGGTCTACAGAGTGAGTTCCAGGACAGCCAGGGCTATACAGAGAAACCTTGTCTCAAAAAAAAAAAAATGAATAAGAGAAACATTCTTAAGCATCCTTAAGGTCACATCATCAATGCTATTCCTGAAAATTTGCCATAACCATGATCATCCCTACAGAAGTTTATAATTATTCTAATAATAATGAAAACATCCATCATTAAACTGTGGTTGTCCATAGTGCCTCTGTGGTCAATATGCTACCAATCCACTCCAGCTAGTGAAATCTGAGCAGGAAGAACAAACACAGGCTGTGACACTTTTTCGCAGTTCAATTCCTTATCTTTTAAAACACCCCAAGGAACCAGAAATGTGAAATATCAAAAATTTCTTATTGGTGCTGATCAGGACAGATTCTCTCCTTTGAACAAACAAGAACAAAAAAGAAGAGGAAGAGGAGAATGAGGATGAGATCTCTTTAATCCCCTTAGAATGTTCCCTTTTCTCTGGCTTTATATATATATAAAGGTTTGCTATTCCTCCATTAAACAGACTTAATTTTGTGTAAAAGTGATTTCACAAGTCCAGAGAAGTAGGTCCCCTCAGACAGAAACCTGCTTTCACACTCTCACAGTCTTAGTGATATATGTGCATTCTTTCCCCCTATAACCCATGTGTCCTATGGCTTCCTCACTGAAGAACTATGTTGTCTTAGAAGGCATGAGAGTCCTAGGATCAAGGCAGCCTATGTCCTTATCCATGGCATAGCACCTAGTATATATCCATATACCCAAGCACCTTGTTTCTTTCTTTAACTCACATGGCCTTCAAATTATCTTACTAAAATTTTTGGTATAGTTTCTAACCTTTGGAATGTGGAACATATGAACCAACACATGCACTTTTTGAGCCTTTGAGATGGGTCCACTGGAAAAGCACCCCCAAATGCCACACACAATGACCCCATTCAGATGTTAGAAGCCAGATTCCTCATTACCCTAATTCCAAGAGGGGGAAATGATGAGAAGAGGAAATAAAACTGGCTCAGAAGACCTGAAAGAACAGTAGCCTGTTTCTTTTGTAGCTAAAACCCAAAAATGACCTTGTGCCTCTTTGGCAACCTCATCTTTAGCAGTATTTGGGATCATTTGGGGCCTGGGATCCATGGTCTGGTTCCTAAATGATTTTAGGATCACCTCTTTTGAGGGGATAGATGTTAAAGCAACAGTAATGTCCCAATTTAAAAAAAAAAAAAAACTCCTTTTGGAACTAGAGAGATGGTTCTATAGTTGAGAGTGCTTACTGCTCTTACAGAGGACCAGGGTTTCATTCCTAGCAACCAAGTCAGATGATTTATTACTGCCTATAACTCTAGCTCGAGGAGAATCCTTAGCCTCCAACTTTCTTGGGCATGGATACTCACTCACATAGACAGATAGATACTTAAAAATAAGAAATTAATTTTTTAAGAGAATAAAAACCTCTTTCTGGCCAAAAGAATAGAATCTCTGGGAAGAACTAAAACTCTAGTTAAGCCAGATCAATCTCTTGACCAAGGAACTTGCCCTAAACAGGCAGGCTCACCTTAAACTATGCTAAAGACATTGACAAAATAATTGTTTCTTCAATGAGATACTGTACTTTGCCTTGCATGATGCCCTGCCCCCCTAGCACAGTCTCTTACAGAGCACCACCATACTGCTTCACACATCTGTCTACCTTAAGTACTCAGGGAAATAAAAGTTTTCCTTCTCTGTCTCTGCTCTAGCTAACCATGCCTTCTCTAACATTTTGGCTTTCCCCCACCCACATTTGCCAATTTCTTATTTGTTCCTTAGAGCTCCCCTGTTCACCACATGACTACTAGTGTGTCACGTGTCTCACCTCCTTAGCAGTTTACACAGCATGAATTTTCTTTTCCTTTCTTTCTCCTGCCCCCTTCACTCTTCCATTATTTCTCCTCTGGGAAGCTGATGAGATTTATAGCTCACTCCCTCTAGGAGTATTTCTTTTAAACTCTAATAAAATTGCCTTCCTGCTTAGAAAAATAAAATATTTCTGCAACATAAAAAAAAAAACTTGGCATGGAGACACAAGCTTGTAATCCCAGCACTTTGGAAGTAAAACCAGAAAGATCAGGAGTCCAAGGTCATCCTCCATTACACACTGAGTTTGAGGAAAGCACCAGGTTACAAAAGATCCTGCCTCAAGTATAAATAATAAATATTTTCAAAGAATTCTGATACAGGGTACAGTTGAGTCAACAAAGTTGAGAAACCTTTAGCATGTTCACTTCCAGGGTAATGTTACTGGCAGATTTCCACCAGATCAGCTGGGCAAAATGTCGTCCAGCTAAAGTGCCTGGCTTTATACTTAACCCAGAGACCAAGAAAGTAGGAGGCATTGGTGTATCTGAAAATTAACACACTTATAAATGCTTTCCATGTGCCCATACCAGTCACTTTTAGAGGATTTAGCTTTTATATTTTACCATCAGTGTATCTACAGCTACTGTTCTGATGTTAAAGATACATCCCGTGAATTGCTCAAGGCTACAGAGCAAGTAGGGGGCAAACCCACTGGACTCCTACACCCCGTGACTAGCCCTATGTATCCTGGTGTCTAGAAAACCTGAAGCTCACAGTCGGTGTTACTAGCCATGATAGGCCTTCTGCCTTCGTTAACCCTAGTTCTAAGGAACAAAGCAAGCACTGACCAAAAAAAAAAAAAAAATCACCACTTAACTTCTAATCACCTCAGAGCAGCGATCACCAACCTCACACTCACTGCACAGCATATGCTCTCTCAGTAAGTGCTAAAAGGCCCAGTTTCCATTACCGCAAGTTCTCCAAGTCCTGGTCTTCACACTGCCTGCTTTCAGTCGTTTCTCCTATACAGGACTTTCCACCTGCCCTGGGAGGGGGATTATTGCATTCTCGGCTTCTCGATCTCTTCCCTTCAACACAGGGGCTCCAAGAGGACCAACAGCTCCAACCTCCGTCAACCCCTCCTGTCACAGAAGAAAGATGACTGCTGGAGCTCAGTGCTGTGCTTCCTGCTAATGTGCTCACTGGGGATGGGGGTGTGGATAATAGCCTTGTGAGATTTAGAGTGGGTGTACTGTAGGATCTGCAGTGGCTGGACGTGAATCCAGCTGTGAGATTGTATTAGTACACAACCTTTGACCAAGATTTCAAGCTTCTTGTTCCTTTGTTGTTCTGGAGTTTTCTTGGGGTTTTCACAGCAACCAGAACGGCTCTCCTCAATGACTTGAGGTATCCATGTTCAGCCTGCTGTGGAAAAATTCTTGCAATATCTTAAATGTGCTGATTATGAGTGTCAAGGTGCTTTCATGTACATTGTATCATGTATTTGCTTCCCCAGACTATGATCAAAGGGAAGGGGAAGATACATTACCATTCCTACTGCATATTCCAATACTTGCTAGCAAAGGGTGCTTCCATTTTAACAGATAATTGAAAATCCACGTGTCTATAATGGTACATAATACAAAATATTCGAGATGTTCCAAAGAGCTCACTGTCCCAAAGGCTAGCTCCCACTGAGCTGTGTTAAAACAAAACCTTATTGAGATAATTATGAACGGATGGAAAGATATTTTAAACACAATTCTATTCTAGTCGATAATAAAGGGTCAAAACCAGAATGGTGTCTCTAAGTCAGCTGAGTAAGAAGAGAAACAGCACAAGACCTTAACCTTAAAAACTACAATGTGGAGATGGAAAAACAGAGGGAGATTCTAAGTTCAAAAGCAGCCTCACTTCAAACACAAAGCAGCGCGTGTCAAGGACCAAGGAGGACTCAGTGTATCCCTCTCGATGAGTGAAAACCTGTAACGCTGACCTGCTTGATTGCCGACAAGTTCTCCTTGCTCACACGCCATACCAAATGTGTACGGTTTGCAGTGACACTGGCACTGTGTCCCCACAACAGTAGCGAGGCCACCATTCTGGCAAGGCTGGCAGTGGCAGGGGTCAAATTCATCCAAGTACTCCTCAAGAGCCCGCTTCAGGTACAGTCTTTTCACAGAAGCACAGGGCACTTCCTTGACCAGCTCATACAACGGCGTCAGCTACAGAGAAAAGATGGCGGTCAGTACTCCGAGCTTCAGGAAAGAGCATGCTTCTTATTATATGCACACCTAACCCCACTGAGACAAGAGCAAAGGACACTCTTGCATTCATTACCATCGCCCCATAGTATGTATGTCTCAAGACTCCTAATACTATCCCCAAAGCAAGAACAGAACCAAATGCTACATGGGCTGCTTCTTCCTATTCATATGAACCTATGATAAAGCACTCTCTCTCTCCCTCCCCCACCTCTGTCTTTTTCTGTGTGTGTCTATGTCTCTGTGTGTGTGTGTATGTGTGTGTGTGTGTCCCTGTGAATGAATGTCACGTGTGGGCAGATGCCCACAGAAGCAGGAAAAAGATACCAGATCTCTTGGAGCTAGAATTAATTATAGGCAGTCATAAGCCTCCCAACATGAGTACAAGGAACCAAAGTGAGACCCTGAAGATGAGCAGTCAGTGTTCCTAACTGATGAGCCTTCTCTCCAGCCCCGTATGACAGAGTGTGGTTTATCAACCAGGCCCAGCATGGGATTAACAATAATAATTAATAATAAATTAAATCTCATAAATTGCCTATTTCTGGAATTTTCTATTTAATGTCTTCAGACCCCAAAACTAAAGAAGGTGAATCTTCTCTGAATATGTGCTACTGTAAAATTGTTTCTTGTTTAAATTGGAATTAAAAAAAAAAAAAAACAAGGGATTCACACTCCTTGCAACAAAATCTATACAAACCTAGGAAAATTTAGAACCAGATAGGGGATGAATATTGTTTACACCTTAAACATGCATTAATTAAAAAACAAAAACCGAAGAACATTCATTGTCTAGGTAATGGAAAATTGTTTCAAAGACAGTGAGTTATCACCTCCATAGAGGACAGAAGGAAGGGAATTGTGCTTAAACTATAGGAAGGAAGGAAGTACAATTACACTTAGAATTAAATTTTCTGACTCAGATTTAATATCTCTTTCCCACAGACCAAGGCTCTCTCCTGAAGAAATTTAAAGCAGGGAAACATTATTACCTTGTATTTGGTTTTTCAGAAGAAAATCCACTTCGAAGTCAAGGGTCTGGCTGCTGAATTTTAACAGCCTATGTGGGAACACGCTTTTCCACATTTTTAAAAAAACAAAAAGAGGCTCTGCTTTGTAACAGATTCTAAATTCTCCTGCACACTATTATTATGGCTAAATTCAGACTATGACAATGACGTCACCAAGGACTCAACTGGAAAGACACGTGACAGCCAGGCTCTTTTGAGCAATGAATGGCCTTGAACAGTCATAAGCTGGATGCTGTCTGTTCTTTCATTGTGCCTTTCCTGCCCAACCAGGAAGCTGGTACATCTGCAACAGTTTACAGTCCCTTGTGGACAAAGGACATAGTTAAGGCTGTGAAAGAACGTCTTCTTTCCTCCATTGCTAAAGAAGTTATGGGACCGTGAAATGCCTTTTCTGGAAATGCTGAAAGGCTTGCTGCCTGCCTTATTTGAGGTAAACGGTGTTAGGGGTGATCAAAGAGCTACTGTGTTTGTTTGTTTGTTTGTTTTTGTTTGTTTTGTTGTCTGGGATAATGACTAGCATAAAGAAGAGAGGTAGATTTGTTCTATTGAGGTTGACATGCAAGAGTACAACATGAGTGTTTTGCAGATTTTGCATTCTCTTGTGTGCAGTGGTATCCACACGATGCACAGCGTGAGAGAACACAGAACCTCACATGCAGTGTAGATGCACACACAGCTCAGACCTCCACATTGGTTAACCTACTGCACCATAAGCCACACCCACTCATCTGGTAAACTGGCCACCAGATTTCTGACTGTTCTACTTTATCTGATCTAAAACACTGTAACACTTCCAGCACACAGGGGGCTTCGGGGTTTTTTAGGCAAGGTGCCTCATTCATGGTAGCATGGATGCATTTCCTAATAATTTAACATGTATAAAACCTTGCTTCCATTGTTATCAATGCAACCTTTCTTAAGTCAACACTACAGCAGATTTTAAGTGTTGTGAACCTCACTTCAATTTCCAGTATGATTTCTGGTCTTCATTGTGCACGCATGCATAACTCAGTAGGGTTGGGGTTTTTTGAGGGGGATCTTTGTTTTTATTTTGTTACTGTGCTATAAAATAAAACACATTTTGATGATAGAAATACCCTCAGTTCTACCTGTTATTTGGTACATATGGGTTACTGTAATTTCAGAGCCCATAAACTAAAGCACAGGAAGAGAAGCGATCAGACTGACAGATGTAAGGGCAAGCAAGTCTCTATGCATTCCTCTTGGAAAATCCGCAACCCTGCCTCCAATTACAAAGCAAAAAAGATATGATCAAGGGGCTGGCAAGACGAATTGCCGGATATAGACACTTGCTCCACAAGTCTGGCAACCTGAGTTCGCTCTTCAAGACCCACACAAAGGTTGAAGGAGAGAACTGACTTCACAAAATTATCTGTGGCTCTCCATGCAACAGCATGTGTGAGCCCACAGACATACATCACACACATACACTGATAATAAACCAAAGAAGGTAAAGTTTTAAAAGAAAATATAATCCTCTTTAGGGCCAAAGTTAAAATACAAGTGTCCTCATTATTGTCTTGGGATTTACAGGATGTGTAAACTTTACTGCTGATCCACAAATAAACCACATCGTCTGTTTCTTATTATCATGTATATATTCATTTTACTATATAAAACATAATTGGGATGCGGGAAATGCTAATTGCAGCCAATTCTGTTTAATCACCTTGATGTAATCTCATTTTCCAACACAAGTAAACATGACTGCTCCCACTGCTCCACGCAGTGCTTCACATACCTTTTGTTTTATGACTTGGGGAAGACTGGTTACAGAGCTGGCCCAGGAGGAATACCGCTGTTTATTTCCAGCAGGATTATCCAGGTCCAGGAAACTAAGGTCAGCTACAAAGCCAGAGTCTCCACCTCTGACAAACGGCTCTCCTCGAAGCACTCTGCCGTGGTCTCCTACAAATAGAGGAAACAAGTGAAATGAATCAAGGTAAGTCAGCATGCACAAATAAAATGAAATTATCAAGGAAAAGTCCAAAGTCTGTCAGATGTTAAAAAAAAAAAATTCATCAAACTATGGCATCTTGAGAAAAGCAAACCCTGAAGACAATGGTATGGGAGATGCCAGGATTTTTAGAGAATTTAACCCATTCTATACAACACTACGGTGGTTGTTAACCATCTGACATCCTTAGAAGACCCATAAAATATACAACACCAAGAACAGACACTAATGTCAATAAGTATCATATATAGCATTGATGTCTATTATATGAAAAGCTATCTCTATGAAGATCCATCAATCTTAGCAGTTGCATCACAGTTTCGGGAGGTGTGGCTAGACTGAGAGGTTTGGGGGTGGGGAGGGTATGGCAGATCTCTACATTTTTCTCATGATTGTGCCGTGACTCTCAGTGGACATAAAATCTAAGATTGAAAAGAAGAGCAGGTAGCTGGGGATTTGTTTAGTAGGTAAAGCATTTGCTAACCCTTGGGGAAGTCTGTGCCTATACCTGCACTGCCTAAGATTAGCTGTGGGAGCACAAGCCTATAATCTCAGCACTCCCTCAGGAAGTAGAGGGGATCAGAGGCTCAAGGTCATTCTCTACTACATAACAAGTTGAAGGACAGACTAGGATGCGTTAGACCCTGTCTAAATAATAATGGCGGTGATGGTGGTGGTGGTGGTGGTGGTGGTGGTGGTGGTGGTGGTGGTGGTGGAGGAGGAGAAAGAGTAGGAGGAGGGTGAGGAGGAGGACAGGGGGGAGAAGGAGAAGAACAAAACATCTCTAGACTTAAATAGAGGATATCATAAAATTACTGCTAATCTAAATACTTAAGTTCAGTGAGAATATCATGCATGCTTTGCAGAAGAATATTGTTAGAAGCATACATATATTAAAGGATGAAGTATCATGAAGGTGAAACTTACTTTCAAGTAACTCCATAAATAACATAAGCATTTGAAACACATGCTCAGTGATGCTGCTAAATAACCAGTCGATATTATAAATATTATATGTGTATATGTGACAAAATGTCAGCATAATAATTGTCATGTCTTGATAATAGATACATAAACAATTACCGTGTCCCTTACATATTTTTTTTCTGTATTTGAAATTCTTTGTGATAAAATACTGAAGAAAAAAACAACTCAGGGTCTAGCACATTAACAAATTTTTAAAAGCTGTTAATTAACAGGAATACATTACCTAAAACATGAAAAGTGTTCTGAAAAGTTTGAATGCTAATTGAATTCCTATTTTCCATTTATGTGTCTCATAATTTTAGATGTATTTTTACCTCCACTAAAAATTGGTTCTTACAAAGGTCATGACTAGACATTTCTAATCCTACAGATCACATTTTGAGTGATTTCCACTTTCCTTTTTTATAACTGTCCAAATTTTGCAATTTTGTCAAATGAACACACTGTACTTTTATAATGAGAAATTATGAAAACCTGGTATTTTTAATAAATTACCTGAGTGCCTCATTTCCATTGCTAATTCTGGTTTGATATGCAAATAGTAGCCTTTTAAATGTAATATCTCACAAGTCCAAGCCTTGAGCTACTGAATCACCACCAGCTGGGGTGCCTACAGCTCAAATTAGACCTAGAAGAGAACATCTAAAGGAAACTGCCTCAGAACCTACATCTGTCACCCCACTTTCCCCAGTGATCTTCATGAACAAGAAAGATTGGGGATCATTGCCTTACTGACACGCCAGGTTATGATGAGCAGGTTGTACAAAATAGGTGCCATTTCTAGTCATTTATGCTCTGCCTCAGGCCTCATGAACTCTCTTCTCTGGCTAAGGCATTCCCCTGAGAAAGCGTGGCAAGTAAAACAACAAAGAACCCGATTCTGTGTATTTACATCTCATGTCTGGTTCTTGCTAGCTGTGATCTCTGGTGACCTTTTTTGTACTTCAATGTGCCTGTGTGTAAAATGAGAATATAAACACTAACAACTTTGGGCTGGAGAGATGGCTCAGCACTGACTGCTCTTCCAGAGGACCTGAGTTCAATTCCCAGCAATCACATAGTGGCTCACAACCATCTGTAATGGGATCCGATGCCCTCTTGTGGTATGCCTGAAGACAGCAACAGTATACCCACATATATGAAATAAAAAAATAAATCTTTTAAAAAAAATACTAAGAACTTCATACGTAGGATATAAAATTGTTCTGGTAGAAAATAAGTGCTATATGTTTATTAAATGCAAACTAAAGATGGTAAGCAGCTCTCTCTTGACAGCATAGTGGACACCAATGTCACCATTTTCCAAGATCTCACTCCACCTCTGCATCCAGAGAGCTACTTTTCCAAATCGTGGAAATTGAGGGGGATAGTTGGAGGAAGATGAGAGGAATTAGAAAGAGGAAAGAGAAGGGAAGATGATTTAATTATACTTTAATTGATTTTTTAATGGAAAAAAACTGCTCTTCTTTAGTCACATCAATTCCCTTGAACAGAATGCTATCCCTGGCCTTGTCACTGCCGTGTTCTTGGTGCCTAGGACCTCCTCCAAAGGTCCCTGCTTCCTCACTGAGCACCACAGCAGCTGAGGTCAGCCTTCATTCCTATCTATACCCTCATCCCCAAGAATATTTAAGCTCTAATGCTGCCAAGTCCCCCACCTTATGGGTATCTCATTTTCACCCCATCTCCTGTGACCCAACCCATTTCTTTTATGGAAATAAGCTGTAGTCTCGGTACCCAATGTATGTTTTCATCTGCTCTTGGCTAACTTGACATTTTCTAGCATTTCTCCGTTGGCCTCTCACTCATTTACTCTCCATCTCTTTGCTTCTGGTCTTAAAGAGTCATTTGTACTTCTCTCCTCCTCCTCTACAACTATACCTAGGTAAGCATTCACTTCTTTACTCCTGCGATCAACCTTTTAGCAGAGTTCAACAGCCACCAGAACTAAATTCAAATTCCTCACCACCATGCCTATATAAATATAATCTATATCATTTGATCTGTATAACACTATCAGCAAAGTAGTAAGATACAAAACAATAACACACAAAAAAAATAAATAAATCAGTAGATCTCCTAAATACAAGGGACAAATAGACAGACAAAAAAAAAAATCAGGGAAGCATCACCTTCTATAAGATAAAATAAAAAATAAAGCACCTTGGGAGATCTCTAACTCTAATAAAGCAAGTGAAAGACTCATATAATAAAAACTTTAAGATGTTGAAGAAATTGAAAAAGTCACCAAAAGATACAAAGAACTCCCATGTTCATAGATTGGTAGGAGTAGCATTGTGAGAATGGCCATTCTACCAAAAGTAATCCTTAGATTCAAGACAATACCCATTAAATTCCAACAGTTTTTCACTTCTCATGAAAACATACACACACACACACACACACACACATACACACACATCTTGAACAGAACTGCAGGAGGTATAGCCATTTCAGATTTCAACTTGTATTTCATAGTTATAATAAAAATAGCATGGTATTTCGTGAAAACTAACCCTTTGATCAATATAATCAAGATGAAGACCTAGACATAATAAAGAAACTAAAGAATATAGACTAGAGAAAAGACATCTTTAATAAATGATGTTGATTAAAATGGATGGCTGCATACAGAAGAATGTAAATAGATCTGTACTTATCGCCGCACACAAAACTCAACTCAAATGAATCAGGGACCTCAACAGAAGACCAGACACCCTGAATCTGATAGAAAAGAAACTGAGGAATAGCCTTGAAATGATTAGCACATGAAAAGACGTTCTGGGGCTGGAGAGATGGCTCAGCGGTTAAGAGCACTGGCTGTTCTTCCAGAGGTCCTGAGTTCAGTTCCCAGCAACCACATGGTGGATCACAACCATCTGTAAAGAGATCTGATCCCCTCTTCTGGCCTGCAGATGTATATGCAGGCAGGATGCTGTATACATAATAAATAAATACATCTTTAAAAAAAGGAAAGACGTTCTGATCAGAACACTGTTAACATAGGTCCTAAGATCAACAATCAATAAATAATACTTCATGAAACTGAAAGGCTTCTGATCAAGGAAGGACTACATCATTCAGACAAAGTGTCAGACTACAGAATGTGGAAAGATCTTTACCAATTATACATCTACTAGAAGGTTAATATCCAAAATATACAAAGAACTTTTTTTAATAAACATCAAAATGATTTTAAAACAGTATACAGAATTAGAGAATTCTCAAAAGATGAAATGTGAGTGTCTGAGAAACAAAGAAATGTTCAACATCTTTAGCTATCAGGGAAATGTAAATTAAAACTACTTAGAAATTTGACCTTATCCCAATCCAAAATGACCAAGATCGATATTAAAACAACAACAAAAAGACAGCTCTTGCTGGTGACAATAAACAGTCATCCATTGCTGGTAGAAGCACAAACTTGTATACCCACTATGGAAATCAGTGTGAGGATTCCTCAGGAAACTAGGGATGGCACTACTTCAAGACCCAGCAATACCACTCTTGGGCATATACCCTAAGGACTCTACACCTTACTATAGAAACACTTGCCTACCCATGTTCATTGCTGCTGTATCCATAATAGTCAGAAGTTGGGAACATCTAGATGTTCATCAACAGATGAAGGGATAATGAAAACCTAATCTATTCACATAATAAAATATTATTCTGCTATTAAGAAAAATTAAATTTACAAGTAAATGCATCAAGCTAGAAAAATCATCCTTAGTGAGGCAACCCAGACCCCCAAAAGACAAATACTGCATGTTTTCTCTTACATGTGGATGTTAGCTTTGCAGCTTTTAATATGTTGTGCTGCAAACCAAATAATCACAGAGGTTAGGTGCCTAGATAGGGACAAGAAGAGGGAAAGAGTCTCCCAAGGAAAAGGAAATAGAATGTAGTATTGTAGAGAGATAAAGGGGAAACTAGAATAAAAGTATTAAACAGAGAGGGGGATAAAAGAGAAGGGTAAGGGAGGGAATCTGGGGAGGTAAAACTAACATCAAAGGTCATTTGAAAAAACACAGAAATCTATGATTGAAGCTTCCTAAACTACATGTGTATGAAAAAAATAATTAGAACCACTAAATAACTGCAGAGAGGACCAAACTAGACATCTTATGTTACAAAGTAACACCTCCAGGTCCAGGAATGAGTTACATCTTATTGAGTTGTTGGCCAAAGGAGCCCTATGAAACACACACACACACACACACACAAATGTCACAGGCTATTGCAAAGGCTATGGGTTGCTCTCCACAGCGTGATGGTAAGGCCCTATAGCTGAATACAATATTTTCATGTTACTGAGCATGGAGAAATTGAACTGATGCCTAACTAAAAACTTTGGTCCTACTGACTGGCATTCATTGTGGTGGACGATGCTCTGTACACTACTAAAGGAGAAAGGTAATCATCAATGTCACTCAGCTTGCAGCCTACAACCATGAACTACATATAAGATATTCTGGTGTAATAGTGGCACAAAGGATGGGGAAGTATCAACCACTTTTTGGTTAGATTTAAGGTCCATTCTATGAAAAAGAACCCATACATCATACTACTATCATGACCAAGAACCTGAAACTAGCCAGGTCATTGGCCTAACAGAAAACCTATTTTATTCTCTTAAAGGAACGTAGCAATAAAATTACTCCTGATGACATACTACTAAACACATAATGTTGTTCAAAGCTCATCAGAGAAGCTTTTTCTTGCAGTAGATGGAAATGAACACAGATACCCACAACTGGACAATGTGCAGAGAGTGATAGACTTTGAAGAACTAAGTCCTATACAGGATGTCTTTATCAAACTCCTCTCCTCCTATTATGACCAAGAACCTGAAACCAGACAGGCTATTGGCCTAACAGAAAACCTATTTTATTCTCTTACTGGAGCATAAGGATCTATGAGGAAGAGGAGGTAGAGAGGTTGTAAGAACCAGCACAGATGGAGAACTGCAAGGAAACAGTGTCTTCCAGAAAGAGCAGGACTGGTGCACATATGAGCTCACAGAGATATGGTAACATGCACAGAATCTCCACAGGTTCAGGATAGATGGCGTCCCATCAGTGAGATGGGGAAGAGGACGTGTGACATTCTGATCAGCTCCAAAAATTAGAACATTACATAGTATTGTGTCTTCCATTAAGAATTAATTCAGGGGAGGCTGGAGAGATGGCTCAGCGGTTAAGAGCACTGACTACTCTTCCAGAGGTCCTGAGTTCAATTCCCAGCAACCATATGATGACTCACAACCATCTGAAATGAGACCTGATGCCCTTTTCTGTTGTGTCTGAAGACAGCTACAGTACAGTTGCATGCAGAAAATAAATAATTTATTAAAAAACAGAATTAATTCAGCTGGGCCTGTCATTCACTTGACTAAGAGACCATCCCTCAGGAAGCCTGGTTCACATTAAGGCCTGCTAAAGAAATAGGAAGAATAATTATCCAAGTAAGATAATGTATTTTTGCTTCATGGAAACTTGGTCTTTGGTGCAGTCTCTTACAGAGACTCTCCCATACAGCTCTGCTATGTCTGCCTGCTATCCTTAATCCTAACTCTAAAAAGCCTGCCTGTTCTTTTGCCTTCTTTTCTATCTGATCCTGGCTAAAGCCAGGATCCTGGCTAAAGCCATGGTTCCTCTGGCACATTGGTGCTTTTCCACTCTTTCTCTAAGACTATCCAACCACACACGTTCTACCACATAGCGCCATTGTGGAGCATGCTCAAAAGGCATGGCTTTCTCTCTTCCTTGTCTCCATTAACTCTCCTGTAATAGCTGCCAATTTACAGCCTGTCTTCCCTATTTTCTTTCAAACTCTAATAATATTGTTCACAAGCTTCCTAATCAGTCCATTTTTAAATTCTTTAATGAACAATATTAGGAATCTAAACAGGCCCTAATTTCCCTGTTACCACATAATGCATAACATGGAGATTCCCTAATTTCCTGGTAACAAAAGAATCACTTGCTCCCACTGATTCAAGTCTAGATTAGTAACACAGTAAGAACCTATCTCAATAAAGTAAAATAGTACAATAATTAAAAAAATAAAGCAAGACATAAAAATAACCAAATAGAACTTTTTAAGCTGGATACTTACTAAAGATTAAAAAGCCCTGGAGACCAAAACTTAATTAATTATAAGAATGATCAAAGCTAAGCTAGTAATGCACATTGGACTCTTTCTCATTTACCTGAATTTGATTTGACAGCATCGTCCAGTTCCTTACATCTCTTATCTGCTGATGATAGAAAAAGAAACTTGAAGTTGGAAGATGAGCATCCCTTCTGCTGGGCTGACCCAAAATCTGGGAAGAAATGCAAAAGCCAAGTGTTCAGTTCCTGTGTTCATTAAAGACCTTCTTCGGTATGTAGCCAGGTGTAGTTTCCAGATGCTGAGGCTGTTTGCTAAAAGAGTAACAAAATGTGCAGTTTCAAGAGCTCTCTAAGGACACAGTTCAGAAAAAAAGGAGAGTTGGATTTGTTATTTTCCTCTTATTAGCTTTGGCTGACAAGGGGGTTGGAGCAGGCAATCCCAAGTAAGTTTCACATAAATGAGGAGCAGGAACTGAATACTTCAAAGAGTATTTTTTTACCCACTTGTGGTCAGTTTCTTAGAAACAAAACAAATGGATGAAAACAGGAGTATGACGGCTTCTTACTCACTGGAGATTCTAAAAGCTGAACTATAGAAATTCATTCCTAAACTCCTGGCCCAACTAACTTGACCCCTCTGTCAATATCTGTGGTTCCTAATGATAGGAATTAAGAACAAAATAGCCCTCTTTTATAGGCAGTTTGGTTGGGGTACAAGCCAAAAGAAAATAAGATGTCTACATACGTTGGTGGAAGAGGTCAAGAGTCAGCTCGACAATGGACTCTTTCTAAGTGTTGAGCTCAGGAACTAAATCCAGGAAACCCTGATGCATCAAGAATCTGTCCATGTGTTGATGGACATGTAGGCTGCTTTCATATTTTAATACTAAAATGAAGGCTAAGTATATATCACAACAGTAGAGTCTAAGAGTCAGGAACTAGTGAAACAGGAAAGATTATCAACAAATTGTTCATTTGATTTTTCTTAAGAAATATTATCTAATCTTTATAACAAATTCTGGAGAACATAAGGAAAAAGAACCCTGTTCATTACTGTTGGGAATACAGACTGGTATAGTCACAATGGAAATCAGGACTCCACCACTTCTGGTACTCCTATATCCTAGGATTGACTATGTCAATACACTGAGAGATATATGCACGTCCATGATTATTGTGGTATTATTTACAACATGATAGAAGGATATCAAACCAGCTTAGATGTATATCCACAGATAAATGGATAAAGAAAATGTATATAAACACAACGTAATTTTATTCTTCTAGAAAGGAAAAATTAATGAAATCATGACATTTGCAGGAAAATTGAAGAAAGTAGAAAACATTGTGTTAAGTGAAATAAGTCAAGATGAGAAACACAGGTGCTAATAGTTTCCCTACTAATAGTATGGGAGACCTAGATTTAAATGTGGGGAGAGAATAGGTGGACCAGGGACTGTCTCTGACTCTGTTGCATCTCTGTGGATCCTCTTCCCCTAACTGGGTGGCCATGTCTGGCCTCAGTGATAGAGGATCAGACCAGTCTTCCAATGACTTGATGTGCCACGGTGGGTTGGTTCCCAGACGGCCTCTCCCTTCTCAGAGGAGATGAAAGGGGGCTGGATAAAGGAACTAGGGGGGACTTGGAGGGAAGGTGGGCTACAATCAGGGTGTAAAATGAATTAGTTAATTAGTTAATTAATTAATGGAAAAAATAAATGTGGGGAGATGAGTTTGAATATGTTTGTCCCAGAGAGTAGCACTATTCGGAGGTGTGGCCCTGTTGGAGTGGGTGTGACCTTGTTGGAGGAAGTGTGTCACTGTGGGAGTGAGCAATGAGACCTTCCTCCTAACCATGTGGGAGCCAGTCTTTTCCTAGTGGCCTTCAGATGAAGACATAGAACTTTCAGCTTCTCCTGCACCATGCCTGCCTAGATGCTGCCGTGTTCCTGCCTTGATGATAATGGACTGAAACTCTGAACCTGTAAGCCAGCCCCAATTAAACTTTGTCCTTTTAAAAGTTACCTTGTTGTCCTTTTAAGAGTTGGTGTCTGTTCACAGCAGTGGAAACCCTAACCAAGGCAGGAGAATAAGAAGAAAGAGAGAAGAGGACCAGACGTGGGGTCTATGAAAGAAAAAGAAGTGTTAGGGATGGGGACTGATGGAGTGTAATGTAACGGGAAAGTACAGGGGGAAAGAGGAGGTGGGAAGAGCTAAGCAAGAGGGACATTGGGTACAAAGAAAAGACCATGGATGAAGGAGACAAATAAAAACAACCTATATATATGAAGATGTGCAACAAATCCATTGCTCTGTAAGCTAACTTAAACATGTACTTTTAAATAAAAGGAGTACTTTTTTAATCCAAGAAATGGGAAAAGATTGTAACATATTATAAAAATCTAACATTCTCTAGAGACAGGTGATAATGGTAATGGTTTAGCTCGACATTATTCAAAGGAGTAGGCAGACATTGCTTAAATCATGTGAGAAGTTGAGAACAGTATAATACATTCCTGCAATTTTGGGCTCCTCTGCAATTTAAATCTCTATCGAATTTTAAAGCTTAAAAGTTTAAGTTAGCCACATATACTCTGCCATTAAAACTCTTCAAATGCTTTTAGATAACATTTTTAATGCCATACCACTGTGTCTGTTATTTCCTGAATCCACATAAAATAGAACTTTATATTCTCCTCCTAAGGACCCAGACTGCAGGTAATGTGTCCCATACTGGTCGATTAACTGTCGGTAGGCACTGTAGTCATACAGAGTGGGAAGATGAGAGAGTTCCTTCCAGAATGGCTCCGCAAGTTGTAAAAATTCAGGATTATTATTAATGAACTGGGCCACTTCAACAGTGTTCTGAACAACCAACAATTTGTAACTCTGCAGGAAAGAGAAAGTGTAAACAAAGTTTTAGGTGGAAGAAAAAAGGATATGAAAAATAGTTCCCTATCCATCATCTTGACCAGCTGCCAATTCCAGTCACCCAGTTTGATTTTTTTCTGGGGGTCCAGGATCCCCTTTGGAAGACTTAGGGCAAGGATTGAAGGAACTGAAGGAGATGGAACCTCATAGGAAGACCAACAGTATCAGCTAACCTGGATCCCTGGGAACTCCCAGAGACTAAGCCACGAACCAAAGAGCATATACTGGCTAGTCCAATCCCCCATCCCCTGGCCCACACATATGTTGCAGAAGCTGCCTCATCTGGCCTCAGTGGGAGAGGATATATCTAACCCTGTATAGACTTGATATACCAGGACAGGAGGACATGGTGTGGGGTCACCCTCTCAGAGGCAAAGGAGGGGGCATGGGTGGAAGAACTCTGTGAGGGGTTAGCTTGTAAGATGTAAACTCTGCAGCTTTGGGGGTGTAAATATACAATTAAGTAATAGAAATGCCTTTTAAAAGATACAGTCTTAGCTGATGGTTTGCCAGTGGGGGGTCAGGGGAACCCGAACTCAGTTTTCTTTAAGAGGCTGGCCACTGGGACCATGGTCAGTGAGTATAAGTGCAAAACAAATTGGAATTGATGGGGCTATGGATGGGGGTGGCACAGGGTGGGAGGGTGGCTCTGGACTGAATGAGAAGCAAGTGTGGTCAGGGTCCACTGTACAAAATTCTAAAAATAAATTAATGAAAATACTATGTCGGTGGGGAATAAATCTTAGCCTCACATCATATTCAGTTGCTGTAAGAGCAACCATAAACAGCAGGCCTGGGACGACATTAGAAAAGAAAACATATAATCTTTCCAGGTTAAGCTGCTTATTTAACAGAGTCTTTTGAACATTTCCTAGTCATCTTTTGTGATTATCAAAGCAGACCTGCACTAAACCACTTCTTTCTGAACAGTGTAATACAAAGATGAGAAACGATTTAACTCATACTCCTATGCCCAGCTTCTTAGTTATAAAACAGATAAGATCAGTTTTACTTATGCCACCCTTTCATGAGTAGACAAACTAACTTTGCAAATGCATTAGGCATGATAGTGGATGCTTGTAAGCCCAGGATTCTAGAGGCAGAAGGGTCTGGAGTTCAAGGAAGGAAGGAAGGAAGGAAGGAAGGAAGGAAGGAAGGAAGGAAGAAAGAAAGAAAGAAAGAAAGAAAGAAAGGGAAGAAAGGGAAGGAAGGGAAGGAAGGGAAGGAAGGGAAGGAGGGAAAGGGAGGGAGGGAGAGAGGGAGGGAGGCAGAGAGGGAGGGAGGAGAAAAATAAAATAGAAAGGAAAGAAGGAAGGAAGGAAGGAAGGAAGGAAGGAAGGAAGGAAGGAAGGAAAGAAAGAAAGAAGAAAAGAAGGAAAGAAGGAAAAGAACAAAACAAGCCAGACATTATGGTACACAACTATAATCCCAGCACTTGGAAGGTAGAAGCAAGGTATTCAGTAGTTCAAAGCCAGCCTCAGCTGCATAACAAATTCAAGGCCAGAATGGGACTGCATAAGACCTGTCAATAATAATAATGAAATAATAATGATAATAATATAGAAACAAATATTTTAATGAGAAAAAGATAAATATATTGTCAAAAATAACAATAAAAAATACCATTAAAGAATTCATTGTCTCTTAAAGAAGTTATGTTTGCCTTAATGTAAATTAAAACCCTAATACTTTTGACAAATACACTTTTGTAAATGATAACAACACTCAAAACTAGTTAAAATAGAAAAAATAACTAATGGTTCATACTAACCTTTTGCATGTAGGTTTTCTTGGTACTTGAGGTCTGAGTGCGTTGATAAGAGGAGGAGGAGGAAAATAAGGAGCTGCTTGAACTGGATGATATATGGTATGTGTTGGTTTGCTTCTCGTAAGACCAACTGCTGTTGTAAAACTCATAGTTAAAATCATTATCTACTTTGACCTAAAAGGAAAAGAAGAATTTTTACTATAGGGAGTTGGTATATATTCAAGATGCTTTTTGTTGAATCTTTTAAGATGCATGCTTTCTTCACACAGTCTTACACAAATACAAATCTCTGCACTTACACAGAACAGCTATGTCTACAGACAGTGTTCTAAGACAGCAACATTACAGCTGAGCAGGACCTCTAGTATCAATCACAGTAACTCAAAGCAATTCACAAAACACATTTGTGTGCAGACTTATTTTGGTTTTTGCTCATTTTCTTTACTAAGAACTTAGCCCCCAAAGTGAACAAATCCATACAGATCTACCAACAGAGAACTCAAAGCCTTTAACTCTCGATTTCCCACATTGAAGAATAGAGAAACAGATAGGTAACATGAAACACTTAGATCATTTGGATTTTGTGACACGATACTAGTTTAAACTTCCTGATTCTGTTGGATTAATGCTAAAGCCCAATTATCTTTTTCCACTGGGATTTTAAAACAAGCTACAGTTGAGTCACATGGGGCCTACATGTGTCTTTCATGGAGAGAAAAAGATGACTTGTTTCTCCTGGATTTTCCCTTGCATCAAAATGGTGTAAGACCAAGAACTGACAGCCACCATAAAGAGAGTAAGACCCTTGTGGGAAGCGTGAAATGAACGCTTAAGACTGTCTCCTGCGCAAAGGACACCTAGCAGCAGCTCCATGCGATCACACCAGATAGCTACAGGCTGCGGCACCAGAGAATGACAAACTTTTTTTTTCACTATTTTGCAAGAGAATCCCTTATGCAAAAGTCTCTTAGTTCCTCATAGTTATAACCAACAAATCTGCTAAAAAAAAAAAAAAATGTGAGTTCTCGTAGTGTAAAACAAAGCACGCTCAAAAGCCTCTTTTATCAGTTTCTGTTTTCTGTCTTCTTCAAATTGGAGCTGACCTTCCACAAGCATTTCTATTTCACACACGTCTGTTTTTGTGATCAAAGCATTAATAAACGCAGACAGAACAAAAGAGCTGGAAATGATGAATTCCCAACACAACAGTGAAAAGAATAGAAAATTATGCAGCCATCGTAAATGATGTTTCTGAAGGGAAGTATTTATATTGTTGGATTCAATGGTGGGGGTATAACTATCAGAATTCTATATCCCACACAATGGTACCCTTTTTTCCAGAGGGGTAAAAAAGACCAGAATTAAAACAGACCAAAGTACCAAAAGGTACTTTCATTACAATTTTAATGAATGCTGAAAATTAGAAATGCATTGAAATTTAAGTTTCTGTAGATCAAGGGAAATAATCAACAGAGAGAAAAGACAGTCTACCCAATATTGGAAAATTCTTTCCAGCTATACAACTGGCAGGGATTAATATGTAAACTCTATAAAGAACTTAAAATATTTAATACAAGCACATACATTTTAAAAAGATAACATTCAACAAATAGATAGATGAACTGAACCAGCAACTCTAAATTAAAAAGAAAAATGTAACGTGGTAGATGCAGAGAAGAAGCAACACCACTAGTGAGATTAAGTTGGTGCAACCAGTATGGAAATCAGCACAGAAACCTGAATATAGATCTCCCATATGACTGAGGTATGCCAGCCCTGGGTATATAAACAAAGAAATCTAAGTCAAGATACTGCAGAGATACTTGGCACAATTAACAATACCAGTTATATTCACATAATCAAGCTGTAGAATCAGCCTAGAAATTCATCAAGAGATGAATGGATAAGAAAAATGTGCTATATAAAAATATATACATGCAAAGAAGCTATAATGTAACCCATTGTTTCGCATGATAACCTAAATATTACTAAAACTCAAAAAATATATATACTGCGTACACCACACATAATATCCTTTCAATAATATAAGTTATATCATTTGTAGAAAAATAGATGGAAATGGATATCATTGCTAGTCAAATAAAACTGAGCTCAGAAGTAAAATGCTGTGTGTTTTCTCTAAATAGGTGGAATCTACAGTTAAAGATGGTACTGTGTTAGATGGGTAGGGAGATTAGATAGATAGATAGATAGATAGATAGATAGATAGATAGATAGATAG
>NW_021604622.1:1078656-1078825 GCF_004785775.1 Grammomys surdaster
GATAGATAGATAGATAGATAGATAGATAGATAGATAGATAGATAGATTGACAGATGGTGGATGACAGATAGATATATGATGGATAGATGATAGACAGATAGATGATAGATAGATAGATAGATAGATAGATAGATAGATAGATAGATAGATGACAGATGATAGATAACAG
>NW_021604622.1:1078835-1087055 GCF_004785775.1 Grammomys surdaster
ATAGATAGATAGATAGATAGATAGATAGATAGATAGATAGATAGATAAGCAGATAGAGGCAGGCAATGAAAGCAGGAGGCTACTTGGAGGCGGGAAGAACTTCGGTAGGAAAAGAGGATGGAACACAGAAGGTAATGTTGGAGAATATGATCAAAGCAGGATGACAGGCACATATGAAAATGTCACGCTACAAGCACTGTAGCTCACATGGGTAATCCATCACTTCAAAAGATGAGGACCATGACACACTTGAAGCTAGGTTGTTTTATAATTTCCAGGCCAGAGTTATAGAGTAAGACTATCTCAAAAGAAAGAAAATAATAAAGAAGAAAGGCATTATAATGAAACATTGCTTCATATGCACACATACTAAATGCAGAAAACAAGATAGGTTTTAACATACTTAATTTTATTCTAATATTATTTTCACTATGCACAACTGCACATATACACACGAAATTAAAATAAAATAAATGTGACAGTTTCCTCAATAACAACACTGCCTCTGGACCATTTGGGTTCAGAAAAGCAATATTTAAGTTATTTTTATTTAAATTTCTTTTGAAAAAGAAGAATCTAACTCCCAATGTTCTGCTTCTTTTCCCCACCTTCACATCTCCAACTCAAATCTCTGATTTCTGGTTATGCAAATGATGCTCTTGGCTGCCTTAGTGTAACTGGTTTCTCCTCACTCCTGTGTCATCTACACATGGCTGCGGAATTATCTTTTTCAAAATAGTGCGACCTTGTTCATTTCCCTTCTTCTTCCAACTCAAATAGCCACTCACAATCACTCATCAAAACATCCAACACACTAACATCTCAAGGTCTTATGACAATTATTTTATTATTGACACACCCATCATTCAAAATCAGAGACTTCTTCAACTTATCCTCTCTTGTTATTAATATTTTTCACTTTCTTTTTACTGCCTTCCCATTTCAGGTTAGACTTCATAGTTCTTCCCCCACCAGTGTGTTTTCTATGAAAACTTCTTCTTGTCCTCTCAGTAAACTGTATCTTTCTCTAACCATACCAAAAACCCCTTAATATCCATCAAAAACCTTCTTTCTTCTTTCTTCTCTTCTTCCCCCTCCTATTTCTGGTCATTCATAGCCTTCATTCTTTACTCCAGCTGGTTTTAACTCCTTTCTGTTACTGAGAAGCGCCTCTTACCCAACTATTTTTTCATATGTTCCTTCTCCCCTCTTGTCATTCCCAATACAACCAAAGCTATTATAAAATCAGAGTATAAATATTTATAGTGTAAGCAGCTATAAATACATAGATTATATATTATATAAGCCTATAAATACATAGATAGGAATCTATACATATATTTCATCTCGATACTAGTATTGGACTCTGGCATATACTCATAATGTTTAGAACTAGAGTGTATTGTGTTTCAGATATTTATATCTTAGCACACTTGCATATATAACCAGATATGTTGGGAGTAAGACATGTCTAAACACACAATATATTTTTGTTTCGTATGTAACTTGTAGACATGGTCTATATAAAGTTAATTTTATATGATTTTTTAAAGTACTTTGTGCATGAAACATAGATAGCTTCAGGAGGTAGAATTTTCCACTCTATGTCACTACTTCAGAAGTTTCAGATTTTGAATAATTTTGAATTTGAAATATTCATACTAGGTACAATCAACCTTTATAAGAAAAAATATCCATGTGAAAAAATATCCACATGAAATTCTTGCAACAGTGCCTAGAATATGAAGGTTCTCATATGAGAACTATTTTTCTTACTGCCTCAATTATTCCAGATTAGAAGGTAGATCAAACAATCTTAGGTATCATCCATACCATATATAAATAGTATTAAAGTTGTTTTTTATTCTTCTCTCTCTCTCTCTCTCTCTCTCTCTCTCTCTCTCTCTCTCTCTCTCTCTCTCTCTCTCTGTGTGTGTGTGTGTGTGTGTGTGTGTGTGTGTGTCTGTCTGTCTGTATGTATGTATGTATGTATGTATGTGTGTGTGTCTGTATGTGTGTCTGTATGTGTGAAAGGTCGCTCTTCAAGCAAATGATGAAATGTGAAATACATTCATAACCAAAATGAGGAAAATCCATGATCTGTACCCAGCATGGCCTGTAACTCACTCTCATCTATAGCTTGTCAGGTGCTGAGAATGAAGGAAGCCACGTGTCACCATTCCAAGCAACTCAAGAGACCTAATGTGTGCTTGGTTTTCAGTAGAGTTTTGTGTGTGAAAACCATGGAGTAGAGAATGTGTATGACGAAGTATGTAGCTTAGTCATGAAGAAACCAGGTTTTCCCTAAAGATGACATTGTTAACAACCAACATGCAGAGTGTAAAAGATCATGCATGTTTCATGCTTATTAATATGCATGTCCCAAGTAACTCAAAAGCCACCCTCTACCATGTGGAGAATTGACCTGTGAGCCCTTGGTCGGTTTATTAGAACTCTGGGGAGTCTTGCTGCCCTGTCTCCATGTTTAGCACTCAAATGACTGGCTCTCTGCCTGTTGCTTCCGCTTCGCTTCTCCCTGGCTGGATTTGCAAATCATTGCTATTCCGCACTCAGTAACAGGCTATAATTTCCCTCTGCTTCTGACAAACACCTTCACTCTAAGTGACGGGCAAGGCATTTCAGATGTCAATCCCCAAACCAAGCCGTGCTGAGAAAGAGGAATGTCAGGATCGGGCTGTGGGTAAATCATTCTCTTCAGAAGCCGCAGACTTCTAGCATGTCTACCTTCTAACTAACTCAGAAATGTTCTTCCTCATTATTTCCTTTTCTCTGTGACACTCTAAATTTGACCCCTCTGAAAATTTACATGCAATTTCTCTCCACTACAATTATGAAAGAATTAGTAATATTTCCTCCTAGGAATGGAAGTTGAACAATAGTTCCTGGGATCCACATGCATATATCTCGTGTCCTTCCTTCTAGCCAGAGGTTACATTACAGCACTTGTTATTCATTATATAGAATTCAGAATTGAAAAAGTAACTAGAGGCAAGAAATGGGGAAAACAAAATATGACAGAAAAAATAAAAAGGGCTGCAGCATCCGATTCTCTGGATCTAGGTTATACTGTTTTAATGCAGTAATATGGAGTAGGCTGAAGTCCTCTAAACCTCAATTTATACATGACAAAACAGAAAAATACTATCTTATAGCACTAAGCATAGGACCAGAATTTAATCTTAAAAGATTGTTCTTCCTAAAAGAGAGCAAATACAGAGCAGACATTCAAACCTTGGTGACTACAGCTGTTTCTGTAGTCATCTGTTTTATGTCCCACTTGCTTGGCTCAAGAACCTTTTTTTTAGCATATCGTAACTACATAGACATTAGAGCTTTACAGTTTCACTCCCATGCACACATACAATGCACTTGTATCATATTCACCCCCTGTATTACTCATTTTTCTCTTTTTCTCACCGCCTTCCCCAGCCCTGGTGCTCCTTGACTGAGTATTCCATGATTTAGTAAGTGTTCACAAAACCAGCTCATTCTACTACAAGATGGAGGTTGATGCTTAGCGTTCATTGTCAAAGCTGCTTCTATATAGAGCTAATCTGAGTGAGCAGAAGGTCCTTCTGTCTCAATAGCAGTCATTTTTGTTTACAAATCTGAGAGTAAAATATAAGGATAACTCAACTGGACAAGCAGGGAATTCTGAGATGAGAGAAAGAAAAGAGCAAGAAGGTAGCTGTTGGGAGATGATGTCAACAAAGAGGTTAAAACAGAATGAGACCAGAAACTCCACTTTGGCAAGACCTTGAGGAGAGTTTTGAGGGTCAGGGTATGAACTGGGATAGGTGGAATATATTCAGGGTACTGTACTAGAAAACTCACTTCCTCTACACAAATCTTTAGGAAAGTCTCCAAAACCCTTTAATATTTTGTATGAGTGGATTTTGTGCTAGTACCAAGAAATGGAATGAGCACAATAGGGGTATCCAAGGAGCAGAAGCTTGATACAAAAGGATATTCTCATCACAAGCAAAGAGGAGTAGTCATGTAGGACCCATGTGGATAGCATGGACCTATGACAATGCTAGAATACAAACTGATGCAGCCATTTTGGAATCATAGAAAAGTTTCATCATGCAAACCCTACAAAACAATGATTTGAGTGGCAGGTTGTATAACCCAAAGAAACTCCAACTCATTTTTGTAAGATTCATGCATAGAGATGTTGAAAGCATTCTCACCAGAAAAAAATAAGAATGTATATTTTAATAGATCTATATAATATATAAAATTTTAAAACAATGCAAAACTGACCATATATTAGGTCATCAAATTCTAAACAAATACCAAAATCTTGACATATACAAACAATGATTGCTGACATGTCACTGATTACAATGAACCAAATGCTATAATTAAGTACCTGAAATATATAAGAAAGGATATTTCCACTTAGTCTGTAGAAATCTTTTCCGTCACCGCTGAACACTTTCCTGCACTGACCACTGAAACTTTTGGTGTTGATGACTCTGTTCCTAAACTGGCCAGTAAGTGCATTGTAACTGTGAAAAGGAAAGAAAGAAAGAAGGAGGGGTAGGGTGTGGAGATTAAAAAACTATTAGCTGCTTGGGAGTAGGGGGGATTGATTAAAGGCTTCTAGAAGTCAGTCATTAATATCTTCTACAGTTTACCACCTGGGAAGTTGTGTAAAAGAGAACAAAACCTAATGCCTCCCTTCCATTAGCCAGCTCCTCCTGATGACAGAAGAGCTAACACTAACAGCAGAGGAAATCCAACATTCTGTCAGCCTGAGAACAGATTCGGAAAGCACAGGCCTTTTGTATCTATGGCAACGGCTACTTTAGAATTGATTCTATAGATAAAACCAATACAACTAAGGTTACTGGAGAGGACAGGTTGTTTCTACAATGAGTTTCCAGCTGATTCTCTTAGCATGGCAAGGAGAGTTAAAGTAACTCTGCCCTGTTTTTCTGTTTAAAACTTGAAGATATTATAGGAAAATATGCATTGATTTTTGTGAGATAATTTTAGAAAAATAGAAGCCTACAATTGACTTAATCCTGAATTTCTAAAAACATTCCTTGATAGTTTCACTTTCAGATAGCTGAAAAGTCCCTTTCCTGTCTCCTCTTTCTTTCTCCTCCTCCTCCTCCTCCTCCTCTCCCCTCCCACCTCTCTGTCTCCTCTCTTCTCTCTTCTTCTGTCTTTCTCTCTGTGTCTTTCTGTCTCTGTTTCTCTCTTCTCCTTTTCTTACCTTTAGAGGGACCAACTGTTCTGATTTCCCTGAGGATGAGAGGTTTCCCTTGATGTGAGACTTTCAGTGCTAACCCCAGACATATCTGGAACCACGGTTCACACTCCATCTTACTACACATAACTATAAGTATTCAGCTAAGAATTTTTAATTGAAGCAGGATGTGGCAAAAAAAAAAAAAGTCTGAGCTAATGTACATGAGTAGATCTTGGGTAACTTATTATTAGACTCATCAAACCATTAAAACAGAACAAAAGTAAAAAACTAGAACCCATCAGTATTCTTGGAAGGCCACCCAGCACCTTACCCATTGCCAGTAAGTTCTATGTTGGGAGGAGGTTTATCAATGTCGCAGGAAGGTCTGCTTTCTGCATCCTCACACCTGTCTTCATCAGCACCATCTTCCTCACAGTCAGAATCCCCATTGCAAACCAATGACTTGCTGATGCACTGACCTGGGAAAGAAACGCCCAGAAAATGTAAAAGAGGGGGGAGGGAGAAACATGGGCTGGGATCACCCCAGCACTGCACTGATAGACTAGTGTGGGTTTCAGACAAATCCTCAGATTGTCTAGAAAAGAACTAGTGATGGTTTTGGTCTCCGTTTTGAAGAATACAGAACTGATTTTCACCTTCCCTGGGTGGGGGAATTGAAAATAGACCTGAACTCAAAAGTCCAGAGTCAAACATCATCACTGCACATTCTTGTCTACATCCTCCAGGTTTCACACAATGGTACTTACTGGTGAAACAGATTGTTATTCTATCCCTCAAGTTTGTTTTTTCTGCAATTGTGAATCAAGATGGCAAACGTGTGCTTTTCTCAGTGACTAACATGTAATTTTTGAAAGCAAAGAAGTTGGATCAGAAGGTTGAAACTCAGCAGTTTTCAGCATCCACTCTGTGGAAGACTACCTGGTGCTGAGAGACAAATATGTATGGCATAGTCATCGCCAGACTGTGCATATGCTGGGTAGTCTGCTAGTGAAGACCACAAAGATAAGAACCAATGGAAGTCAGCATCCTTTTCCTGATAGATCAGAATCCCAAGAAAGTATTAGTGCAGCCTATGGGTCGTGACTTCTTTGGGAGTTGAACAACAGGGGTCACATATCAGATATCCTGCATATCCAATATTTATGTTATGATTCATAACAGCCAAAAATTACAGATATAAAGTAGCAACAAAAATAATTTTATGGTTGGGAGTCACCACATGAAAAACTATATTAAAAAGGTGCAGCATTAGGAAGGTTGAGAACCATTGCACTAGCGAAAGATGATCTTGGCCTTGTCTTCCTCCCCAGCATCATCCCAGCCTTGTCCTTATGCCCTCTGCATATTGGACCATTTGCATGAATACAGGTCCAAATTTCCTGTCATCTCAATAATATACATCCTTCTCTCTATCTAGGACTTTCTCTACTCCTCTCTGATGTGTCTTTCAAATATCAAACTAAATATTATCCCTTTTTGAAAACTCTTTTTACAAATTTATTTATTTTATGTATATGAGTACACTGTAGCTGTCTTCAGACACACCAGAAAAAGGCTTTAGATCCTATTACAGATGGTTTCGAGCCACCATGTGGGTGCTGGAAATTGAACTCAGGACCTCTGAAAGAACTCTTAACCACTGAGCCATCTCACCAGCCCTGAAAACTATCATTATCCCTTGCACTATGAAGGACATTCTTCCTCTATTTAAGGATCTTCTATTCAAAGGATGCTTTGTGAATAGAAATGTTTACAGCATAACACGTAGCTCACTCTACATATCACTCAAGGCAATGCAGCAGACATCTGTTGAGAGCCTGCCTATGCTCCAGGCACTCTTTGTGAGAAAATAAACAAAATAAAGCTTATGTCTACAAAAGTGCAGAGAGATATGCAGGTCATCAATTTGGATTGAGATACACAGTGAGAAGTGATTTGTTGATTAATTCTATCACCTGAGGGATTAGCAAAAGCGTCTCAAAGCAGCTATCACCTGACTCGAGTTTCAAAATAAGATAGGAGCTTTACAAGTATTATTTAAAAACAACTGTAGGCTCAGGTGCACTCAGTCCTAAATGAGATGTCTTTATCAAAGCCCTCTTCTCGAGGTTCAGAGATCTATGCAGAAGAGGAGATGAAAAAATTGTAGGAACTAGATTTGGTGAATGACTCCAGCAAATAGCATTTTCCAGGTAGAAAAAAAAGTTGATGTGAATATATATATGACATATGTGAATATATATACACATACATACATACATACATACATACATACATATATATGTGTGATGTGTGTGTGTGTGTGTGTGTATGTATAATGACAACATTGTGTACATATGCACAAGACCCACACAAGTTCAGGTTAAACCAGGTCCTAGCACTGAGAAGGGCAAGTAGACACAGGGTCCCATTCCTAATGAAGACGCTGCTTGCAATTTATACCCACTAACTAAGGGGAAGTTATTTTCTCCAGAGGGGTGATACTGAGTATAGCCACCACACAGGATGGACCTCATTCTCAGGAGTAGTTTGGTCAATACAAAAGGAATTCCATGTTTTCCTGTGTGCTTTCTGTTCTTATGGTTTTATGGGATTTATATTTTTCAGGTTTTTTTTCCTTGACTTGAGTTTTTTATTTTATTTTGAAAGAGGAAAACCGTGAAATTGGATGGACAGGGAGATGGAGATGATCTAGAGGAGGGGAAAATGTGATCAAAATATGTTATATGAAAAATATATATATATTATGTGAAATTCTTAAACACTAAATGTAAAAAAAAAAATTCTAACAGAGTGATTCTTTATCCAATAATTTGTCCCTAAAATTCCAACATTTAGCAAGGTGTAGTGGTATACGCCATTAAGCCCAGAATTCAGGAGGCAGAGACAGGAGGGTGCTGTACATACATACATACATATGTGCATCATAGATAGATAGATAGATAGATAGATAGATAGATAGATAGATAGATAGA
>NW_021604622.1:1087065-1113517 GCF_004785775.1 Grammomys surdaster
AGATAGATAGATAGATAGATAGATAGATAGATAGATAGATAGATAGACATATATATGTATATACATATACATGTATACTCCCTGGAATTATGTATATATGTATGTGTATGTGTGTGTATACAACATATATGTATATATAATTGAGGCTGTTAATAGCTATAATTCTGTCAACATGACAAAGAATACCCATGCTTTTATTACCAGATTTCTCTCTTGCTTTTGAATGGATGATATCCACTGGTTTATCTAAACATACATTGATATACTAATGAAAATCTTGCCTATACTTGGGTTAAATTAATCTGGAAGCCAATATCAATCCAAACAAATATGTATCGAGCAGGTCAGCAAATGACATTTGAATTTACAGTCTGCAGACTGAGCCCATGGAAAACACATTACCTGAAAAACACCTAAACCGGTCCCCACAGCCCTCTTCAGTTGGACAGCCTCGTTCAGGGTTGCAAGACTGTGTTTCAAAAGCACTCCCCACACATGGATGGCCTCCATACTGCCCATAAACAGCAATCGGACGCCTTCGAGTCTGGACATAAAGCAGAAGAGTTCATTGTATTTTAAATTTTAGTTATCTCAACTTTTCTTAAGTAAGAAAATCTGAGAATTTAGTTCAATCTGAAAAACACTATCCAAGAGCATGTTCTACAGGAGTAGAAGCCTCAAACATCAGCGAGCCTACAGGCTCAATGCCAGTTGAGTTGCTGTTTACAGAGAGCTCCCAGCTATAGGTTTACTTTCACTGTTGACTGATGAAAAATCTTCCTGGTGACTCCCTGAAAAGGAAATACATTACAACACAGAATAATATTTTGGCCAGAGGTATGTTCTGGGAGTTAAGTAGAAAAAGTGAAATGCATTTTTGTTAGAGGAAATGGAAGGTGTCTTAGTCAGGGTTTGTATTCCTACACAAACATCACATCCAAGAAGCAAGTTGGAGAGGAAAGGGTTTATTCAGCTTATACTTCCACATTGCTGTTCATCATCAAAGGAAGTCAGGACAGGAACTCAAGAAGGTCAGGAAGCAAGAGCTGATGCAGCGGCCATGGAGGAATGCTGCTTACTGGCTTGCTTCCCTTGGCATGCTCAGCTTGCTTTCTTATAGAACCCAAGACTACCAGCCTAGGGATGGCACCACCCACAAGGGGCGCCCCCCCCACACACACACACACCCTTGATCACTAATTGATAAAATGCCTTAGAGTTGAATCTCATGGAGGCATTTCCTTGAGGAAGGCTCCTTTCTCTGTGATAACTCCAGCTTGTGTCAAGTTGACACGAAAAACCAGCCAGTACAGAAGGGAATAGGCAGAAAGGCTTAGATGAACTGAACGGAGTTAAGGAAACCTTATTAATCATGATAGTGGTTGACGTGAGCTGGGTCTTCTAGAAGAAGATAAGAAATGAGACAAGGGAAAAATAAACAGAGAGAAGTGTACTGATGTAGAGGCCAAACTTGCTAAATGACCGTGAGCAGTCCAAATGCTAAGAGATGTTAACAATCAGATTTTACTTGCAGATGGAGAATTGAGCTCTGTGAGGAAAAATATGTTAAAAGCAGACCTCTTGTAGAAAGAAAAAAAATGGAATAAGTTCCTGACTGAGTGAGAAATTCATAAGTAGTCCTAAAATTCGCTTGGATCACATTCAGTCTGAAACCATGTATTTAATGCTTAAACAGGTTGAAGATCTTCTCCATCTTCCCTCTCTGCTGCTGGCCTCCTCTCTCGTTCTTGCCGCCTGTGCTGTCTAGTTTTATGTCAGCTTGCACAAGCTAGAGTTATCTGAAAGGAGGGAGCCTCAGTTGAGAAAACGTCGCCATAACTTCCAGCTGTGGGGCACTTTGTTAATTAATGATTGATGGGGAAACAGTCCTGCTCATTTGTGCATGTTGCCAACCCTGACTTTGTGGTCCTGGGTTCTCTAAGAAAGCAGGCTGGGCTAACTCAGGAAGTGCATGCTGATAAGAGCCTGATATGGATGTCTCCTCAGAGGTCTTCAAGAGTCTGACATTCAGAGGCATATGCTCACAACAAGCCATTGAACTGATCATGGGGTTCTCAATGGAGGAGTTAGAGTGAGGAGTGAAGGAGCTGAAAGGATTTGCGGCACCATGAGGAGAGCAACAATACCAACCAACCACAGCTCCCAGGGTCTAAACCACCAGCCTGGGAGCACTTAGGGAGGGATCCAGGGCTTCAGCTGAATACATAAGAGTGGAGGGCCCTGCTGGGCACTGGTGAAAGATGAGATCCTTGACCTAATGAAGCCTGGACGCCTCAGGGGGTGGGAATTTTGAGGGTGAGAAAGTGGGAGTGGGGGGGTAGGTAGGGGTTACATCCACAGAGAAGAAGGAGGAGGGGTAAGGGGATAGGGGGTTCCCGGGTGGGTGGGTGGTGGGGTAAGGGGACAACATATGAAATGTAAATAAAATATCCAATAAAAAAAAGGAAAAAAAAAAAAGAAGAAGCAAGCAGTTAGAAGCACTCCTCCATGGCCCCTACATCAGCTCCTGCCTCCAGGTTCCTGCCCTGCTTGAGTTCCTGTCCTCACTGCTTTTGATAATGAACAGTCATGTGGAGCTGTGAGTGAGATAAACCCTTCCCTCCCCAAGTAGCTTTTGGTGCTTCACTGCAATAGTAACCCAAACTAAAATAATCCTTCTCGGTTAACAAAAAGATACATACCATCACATTGCCAGAGAGGTCAAACCTTGAATGTTAATCAACACGGAAGAATAAGTATATAAACCAATTTTAAATTTACTCATCCATCTTATGTTGGCTTGCAAGTGAGTAGACCTGAGATAAGTGGTCACACTATGTAATTTGGACTCTGAGTCTTTATCAGCCTCAGCCTGGCCCTGGCACCTTGCATTGAAGTTAAGATCAGCGTTGTAAGAAATGGGGCCAAGTAAAGTTTCTTAATATGTTTCAGTTTCTCTTTTTAACTAATGAAGAGTTGCCAGACATGTAACTTCTCTACACTCCCTTTTCTGAGTTCAGAACACAGATTGTGTACTTGGCACAGGGATGTTTTTCCTTCTCCACATTGCCAGCCAGACCCTTAAAGATCTCCACAGCAGCATTCTCAGCCCTCTGACCCTCCTGTCCTTCCTCATTTTCACCTGTCTCTTTCTGAATAAAAAAGTGTGTTTCATCAACAGGGGTTAAACCCACTGCACAATGACCTTCGTCAAAGAAAAAAAATCGCTTGCATGGAAGCACTATCTTCCTATCTAGATTTCCTTTTATTTCGGTTTTTAAATTATTAAAATGACAAATGTGCACTTGCTGTTTCTTTTAAAATTTTTTGCCTGGTTTTTCATGTGTTTCTCCTCTAAAATCGGTCATCATCTATTATGTTTGCTAAATGCCAAGTTTCTCATTTGCATAACTCATTTTGAAAACAGCACTCATATGGATAGTAAAAGAATGCATCATAAATAAATGATGATCAAATGGCATGGTTCCTGCCAATAATCCCGGCACTTGGGAAGCTGAAGCAGGAGGCTAGCCATGAGTTCAAGGCCAGCCTGGGCTACTGAATAAGGCTTAGTTTCCAAAAAAAAAAATGATGATGATGGTGGTGGTAGTGGTGATGGTGGTGATACTGCTTGGAGAAAACTCCATGGTACAGTGCATCCAGCAAGCTCAATAACCTGGGTTTGACCACAAACAAGTACTACAAAAGAAATGGGTGGAGAAAATGATGCTGAAGAAGATTCAAGACAAAAGTTGTCTTCTGTGATAGAGCTGTTATTCTATGCTTGATCTTAGTCAAAAGACTGAGACATGATAGGTCTGTTATTTTAATAGTTTAACCTCTGGGTGACAAGATGGCTCAGTGTTTAAAAGCAATTGGCTTGCTGCCAAGTTTGATTATCAGCGTTTAATTCCCAAGACCTGCATTGTAAGGAAAGATAACTATTACAAATTGTTCTCTGACCTCCACACATGCCCATAAATATACATATATGCATACACATACACATATGTATATACATGTATATCATATACACAGATACAATTTTTAAATATAATAATAGGGTTGAAAATAGTTTGCTTTAAATATATACTTTATCCAAACTAAACCATTTAAAATATTTAGCCATTCAACTGCTCAGGACCTTTAAAACAAACATTGTATCCTAAGAAAATTATAGGAACATATAAAAATGTTCATTAAAGTTTTACTGATAGCTAAAAAAATGGATCTAGTACTTGCAATGTAGTGGATCATAAATTTGAGACCAGCCTGGGCTGCATAATGAGATTCTGCCCTAAACTAAAAAAGAAAAGGAAAAAAGAGAAAAGGAAACAATATCAAACAATAGAAAAATGGGTAAGTTGCATAAAATGTAGCTTTCATGTAAGTGTTACAAATCCATGCTGATACTTTGTAAACTAATATGATGTAAAACCATGGCCAGCCACAAAACCGTGAACATATAATGTCTCCTGCCTGCAAGATCTTCTAGGGTAATGGTGGTGCAGAACTTGTGGAAGTGGCCAACCAATGTCTTGTTTAACTTGAGGTCCATGTCCAAGAGGGAGCCCATGCCTGACACTAAGTGTCCAGGAACCATTCAGGAGACTAGATAACCCAGAGAGCGAGGTTAGAACCAAACATGTTTGGCCAAACCAAACAAACAAAATTAAAACAAACAAACAAACAAACAAATAAAAACAATGAAATGATTCCTAATGATATTCTGCTATACTCCTAGATCAGTGCCTTGTCTAGTCACCATCAGAGAGGCTTTCTTCAGCAGCTGATGGGAGCGGGCGCAGAGACTCACAACCAGACATTATGCAGAAAGTCTAAGTTGGAGATCTCCATCACGTCCCTCCCTGAGCCTCCAAAACAGTGGGAGGAAAGAATTGTAGGAGTCAGAGGCGATGTAGCACGCCAAGAGAACGTGGCCCACTGAATCAACTAAGCAGGCTCGAAAGGGCTCACAGAGACTGAAGCTTGAGGCCTGCCTGGATCTGCACTAGGTCCTCCGCATAAATGTTATGACTGTTGATTTTGGTGGGATGCCTAACAGTGAGAGCAGATGTATCTCTGATTCTTTTGCCTATACTTGGGATTCTTCTCCTCCTGTTGCACTGCCTGGTCAAGCCTCACTATGAAGGCTTTCCCCTTGTCATATAGTGTCTTATTTTGTCGTGTTTGGTTGTTGTCTCTTGGAGGCCTGCTTTCTTCTGAAGGGAAATGGAGGTGGAGTGAATCTGGGGGAGTGGTGAGGTGGAGAGGAACCGGGAGGAGGGGATGGAGAGAAAACTGTGGACTGGATGTATTGTACAAGAGAAGAACCTGTTCTCAATTTTTAAAAATCACTTAAAATGGTGATGATAATATTTTAGAATGATGAGCAGTATTGAAATTACAGTCTCGTGAGTGAAATGCTCAGAAAACAATAATAAAGTTAATGTTAAAATAAATAAAATAAAGATTATAAACACAGAGAGAGAGATGAAGGTGGAAGAACTAATAGCAAAACAGTCGCATATTTGGGTTTTTTAGTACAATTCTCAGTGCTGTTTTTTTCTCATTGTACATTTCTGTATTTTCATCAATGATCATTACATAGAAAAAAAACATATTTTTAGAAAAATTGCACAATATCCAGGTCAAGTCTAGTGGTTTATTTTATATCATTACTTAGGAAATAAATTAAAAAACATTGAAGATGCTTGATTTGCTCATGCTCAGTTTCTATTTTTGAAGTAAAGTGGAACATCCATTTCGTTATTTGCTGGTGTTTGAAATGGGAGGAAACGTTGAAACTGGTAAACAAAACACAGATTCTGAGCTTGCTTCTATGCTATTCCTGCCTGTTTGATAGAGACTTACTGGGCTACTCTTAACTTTCAGCCTGTAGTAGTTAAAAGTAAGCTTTAATTTTTTTCTAGAAAAATATAGATATCACATTATAACACAATATTGTAAACAAGTCCTGATATCTCCCTTGAAAATTACTAAAACAATCATCAAAATACGTTAATGCTAATTAGTGAACATTCAAAATTAATTTTGTTGTCATTGCTACACATGACAATAATGAAGTCAAAGGTTTCATAGGAGCCTACCTGAGTCTTTGTACAGCCATTGCATTCTGACCAAGGGCCATACGAGTCCCACTTGCAGTTGACTGGAGAGGAGGCTCTGTCACAGCACCAGATTTTCATTATGAGGTAGGTGGGGTGATTAGCAAGGGACACAAAGGATAAATAAGAATAGTCAAAAGTCATCAAAAGCACCTCACCATGGGTCAGTGGTGATCACCTGTAACCCAGCCCCTGGCAGAAAGAGGCAGGAAGAGCAAAAGTTCAAGGTCATGCTCAGGTACTCAAAGAGTTTAAAGACAGCCTAGGCTACATGAGATCCTGTCTCAAAAAATAGACAACAACAAAAATGTGGTTTAAGATACATTGTATACTTACATGAAAATGTCACAATGGAGCACATTATTTTGTATAATTATTATATGTTGGGTAAGAAGAAGAAATACTATCAAAATTTTCAAAGAGGTATTAAAAGTATCCTAAAATATATGAAAATAGGAAAAGGAGTATCTATTTTTACTATCTTACTATTCAATTTTTATTAAATATCTATTTTGTACAAAGTACTGTTAACAAAGTAGACTGAAGAAATAATGAGGTAAGCTGTTGACTATTGATAAAAAAGATAGAAGCACATAAATTTATAATTATCATATACTATATCTAATATGATAAATTTCATAACAGTGTTCATACTGGCTAGTTTTACATAAACTTGACACAGCTAGAGTTATTAGAAAGGAGGGAGCCTGGGCCTTAAATAGGCTGACTAACTTTGTGAAACAACAGATAAATAACTTGGTAGCAAAACCTATTCAGATACATTATCATAAGTTAGCCTTGGAGGACCATGAGACTCAAGATGAGGTTGTTACTTTATCCAGGGTGTTCCCAAAACCCATCTCCACCCAACATAAAAGAGGGGACTTTCGCCCCTAGACCAAGCAGAGAGGGGCCACCCAAACCCTCCCTCCCCCAACTGGTGATCTGAATTCTTGCTTAGGCTGTGAGGCTAAGCACTGCAAGGGAATATAAATAAAAGTTAAAAATATCTCTCTGGGTTCCCTGAGGGACAAGCCTGATTGTATAGGGGTTGATGTCAAAAGTATACCCTCTACAGGAAAAAGACATCAGGGTGGGTATGGCCCTCATGCCTCACTGAACAACAACAGGGGGACTGGAGCCATTACAAAGTCCCCTTCAATTACTGGAGGTCAGGCCTCTATCCCCGCCTTTGCAAGATCAGAATCGCCACAGCCCTTCTATACTTAGAGAAGGGAGGAGATGTCAGGGGCAGCCCTGTGTATACACTGAAGGCCTAAAATCAGTCATAGGCCCAAAATCAGCAATAGGCCTGACATACATACATGCTAACACAAAAGTCTTGGGTCTCTGTGAAAAAACATTAAAACAGACGGCTATAAGCTATTGTAAACAGGCAGCTTTTGTGGAAATTTACCAGCCTGAGTAGTCGTAGACCTTGTAAATAGGTAGCCTTGGCAGATAATACCAACTTAGATAAAGACAAGTGAATCATAGGCAGAGTCATAGTGATCTGTCCCCTGAACCTTCACCCAGCTGATACCCTGTTCTGAAAGATATCTGTACTCCCCCTGAACACCCACGCTCCGGTGTCATCCCCTTCCCCACATCCTGCCTTATTGTGTTTATAACCCCTGTGTGAATAAGTAAAAATTACGATTTGAAAAATAAATAAATAAATAAATAAATAAATAAAAAGAAAGGAAGAAAGAAAAGATCATTTCAAAAAAAGTGAATGTTGAAGAGCCATTGGAAAGAAAGAATAATGTAAAACTAAAAAGGTCAGTGAGGCAATGGACTTATGGCAGAGGAGGAAACAGCTAAGTCTTAGTTTGGATATTGTGAGACATATCTTTCTGGAAACTCTGCTTAAGAAAAGCAAGTGATATTTCAAGTACAATTAATTCAACAGCTTCAAGAAGATCTTTGCCCGTGACCATTTTTAAGTGTAACTATGGATAAACTGGCTTCATGATACATAAGTATGCCTGCAGCTTACCGTTATTCCTAGGGCACCCAGAATCTTAAGCTATGTCTGCATTAGTGGAAGGAAAAAAGAAAATAATAACAATACAAATAATCCCACCCCCACCAAGTAAAAAGAAGGAGAAGGAAAGCAATTGAGCAGAGGGAAAAGAAAGAAAACCTAAGTGAAGAGCACATTTGTTCAAATGCAACCAACCAGGAAAATTACATGTCCATGAAAAATAGAATTTGATTCAGAGAATAAAAGAAAAAAATACCCTGAAAAAAAAAGAAAAAGAAAAAGAAAGTAAGTTGAACAAGTCATTAGGAGCAAGCCAGTAAGCAGCACTCCTCTGCAATCTCTGTATCAGCTCCTGCCTCCAGGTTCCTGCCCTACCTGAGTTCTTGTCCTGACTTGCTTTAAGTGATAAGCTGATGGGGGTCATAAGCCAAAGAAACCCTTCCCTCTCCATGTTGCTCTGGTCATGGCATTTCATCACAGTAATAATAACCCTAAGATATAAAATTCATTATGAGAATATAAATAAAGGAGTAGTCGGAGTAAGGAAAATAGTTGAGAATATTTAGGAGGAAAGAATTGTGCCTTTGAAGAAACTCAGTAATGATTTGAAGAGCTATCCAGAAACTTGATAGACAGGTTCTAAGACCCTGTGGGTGGTTAAAAAAAAAAAAAGCAAATCAAAATCAAACGAACAATCTAGCAAAGGCTATATTACAGTAATTTGTAATGTCCTCCATACTCACTTGAGCCCCTTCTCAAGTACACACACATGTGGGCAAATTAAGCTTGGCCAATGCCACTCACATCAAGGATATGTGGGTGACAGAGCTGCTCCTCTGTGGTACTAAACCCTGGCTGTGAGGAGAACAGTTGGGTTAGTCCGCAAAGGTCAAGGATGAATTGTAAGGAGATCATGGAACCTGGATTCTTGGTTCGTGGACTCTTAGCACATTACTAGGTTGACAGACTTCTTGGGTTCAGATAATTCTTGAATCCCAAAGCTGAAAGATCACCCTAAAGGTAATGAATCCTATTCTGTAGTGTGCATTGAAGGAAACTTAGTAACCTGTTTACACATAGTAATACTGAATCAAACGTCTAAATGTTTTGACTCTTAGTCAATGCTCTGAATTTACTGTTGCTTGCCTACCTGCTGTGCCCTAGGGAGAAATAGATGTCTTCTCCAAAAATGGGGGCTTAGTAGGGACACTCTATAACGTCCCCTCCTGTCTCCTTCATTACCCTACACAGAAGGAACCCTCAGACACTCCCATGTTGGCCTCAGGACCTTGGTTGCCAGTAGATGTTGTATGCTGTCCGGTTCCTTGCACTGGTCCTGATTTATTCCAATAGTCCCATCAAGGAAACTGGCCAGTTCCCATCAATCCAACAGTGAGAATAAAGCAAGGGTGTCAGTAAATGATGCTGGCATTTATCCAGCCTTCGGGAACCAATAAAACTATTTTCTTTAAATTAAAATTAAATATGTTTGACCTTTAAAACCCAGAAAATGTTTAGCAAGGACTAGATTTAAAGACAAATATCACTCTGGGTCTGCAGCAGCTCTCTAAATGATGGCAAAATCCTGGAACTGGAACAAAAAACATGAGGTATTTCTGACCTTGTTTCTTCTTTAAAGGAAAAACTTAAATAAGAATAAAGCATAATTATATTTTCTGAAAATATGGAAAGTTGAGGTGCATAAACACTCCTAATCTACTTATAAAAGTTAAACTATTCTAAAGAATTTACTACTTATTTACATATTTTAAATTTCCATCCAAACTCCAAAATATTCTTACCTTGAGAAGATTTGAAACTCTGCTATAAATCCCACCAAAATTAATAAGCTTGTTGCCTAGGAAAGAAGACAATGAAATATTACTTTAGCTTTCATTTCCTTAATGAGTTATAAATAAATACGTTCACTTAAGCGTGGATTTGTGGGTCGGGAGAAGATGAGTGGAAGAGCCATATAAAAGATAAAGACTTTTCTTTTTGAGATTCTGTTTTAAATAGAAGCTTGAAGGTTCTTCAGTAAGAAAAAAAATTAAAAATAGAACTACCATATGATCCCTCAATCGCACTACTGGCTATACATCCCAATGAAATGAAATCAGTATGCCAAAAAAGATATCTTCACACCCATATTTGTTGCCAGATTAGTCACAATAGCTAAGACAAGACATCTTTCATCATTAGATGAAAGAATTAAGAAAAGGATAGTAAGAGGAGACAAGGAACAGTAGCTCACTGATGCTTCCCTAATTTGCATAAGATTGCATTTGACCCCCAGTTTGGGAGAACCAGTATGGTGAGGAGAAAACACACACAATGTAATACCCTTAAGCCTAAAAGAGAAAAGCTTCCTGCTTGCAACAACAGTTATGAACTTAGAAGGTAGTGTGTTAAATGAGATAAACCAAGCACAAAAGAAGAAATGCCACAGGATAAAGCACATTTATAACTGTTATCTAACAGTGTTGAACTCACAAAAAAAAAAAAAAAATAGTGGACAACACTGTGGGGTACCTAACCCCAACTGTATAACTACAGTGCAACCCCTACACCTAAGGTTCAGGGAGCATGGTAGAAAAGGTGGCAGAAGATTAAAGGGGAATACGACACCTGCTATAAGGTAGGGTGTTTTCTACCTGAGAAATCTCAAAACTATGATAGCCTAAACAAGTTCAGCATGCTGGTATGGCTGGGGGAATCTCACAAAACTCAGCCCTAGATGAGGCACCATAGACAATCGCTGGCTGCTGGGCAAAGGAGCATCTGTTTTCTATAAAAATATAATCTTACGAGTTATCCAATCCCAATTGGCCAGTACTAAATACATGTACATAAGAGGAACACTAAATAGACACAACAGGTTTTATTATTGGTGTGTGTGCATGTGTATGTATGTGTGTGTGTACGCGCGTGTGCCTGTGTGTGTGTGTGTCCCTATGTGTGTGTATATGAGACAGACAGACAGACAGACAGACAGACAGACAGACAGACAGATGCTACTCAGGGCAGACTAGTAGATGAATAAGGGACAGAGGCAAACAAGGAGGACTGAAAGGAAAATGTTTAGACGTGAATATCTGGGAAAGCTAGCAGAATAACTCTGAATAAAACAATGTTAGAAAGACCATTCACAGGGCATCCTGGGTTGTATAGATGGAGAACAGAGACTAAGCATCAACATTTATTCACTGATCTCTTCTGACCACAGATGTCACATGACCAGCTGCAGCAGCCTTGGAGTCCCCCCACAAAGGACTGCACCTTGCACAGGAGCTAAAATAAACCCTTCCTTCCTGAAGTCACTTTTGCCAGGGTGCTTTTAAAAAGAAAACAGAGAGTCCCTAAAATGGGAGCAATGTGTTTTCCTACCCTTTAGAAAGAGAATAATACACACGGAAAATAGAACAGTCTTGTGCACAAGCTGACTATAAGTAATCGGTTTAGAATTCTCCACGTTGAAAAATAGGGAATGAACTGTGTCTGTGACATTCAGCTGGATCTACAGTGCCTTCAGTTCTTTTCTCTTGTGTTTCATCCCCGAATGAACACTAGATCGCCTGGCTCTGCTAATAGATTCCTGCTAATGGGCCAGCCCCTAATTTCACTGATTCTAAACTGAACTCAAATCTAGGAGGGCAGACAACATCACTGTCTTGTAACTAGCTCAGAGAGAAGTTCCTTGGCTCTGAATCCTTCTTCAACAGCTCAGCCCCAAGTCACCTCCTATTCAAGTGATACTGAAAGAATTCTGGAAGCCGTTCTCCGGAGTTTAGCTGTCATGGATGGAGAAAGAGGTCAAAGATCATTCCTCCTTTAAAATGCCAGACATGGAGATCACTTCTGCTATTTGATAGCTCCAGGCTTCCCCGTGTCTCCCTTGTTGGAAACATATTACAAAAGCATGCCTTCCGGGTTTGCTCTAAGAACGTAAACATCATGTGCTTTTTAAAGACAAGCAGAAACTGCCTGCATCTTGGAATGGAACCAATGCTTCATCTGTTGGCATCAGACCAGCCAATTAAAAGGGGGGAAAAGCGTATTTATTGTCATGACATTGAAATGTTATAAATCGATGCCATGAAACGCATTTTAAACATAAAACAATTATTAAGATGTGTCATCTTAAAATAAGGAAGGAAATAGATTGACAGTTAATACAAGTATTAGAGAAAACAGGTTAGCTAAGTGATTTCCTTTTTGGAGTAACAAGTGTTCTAAATTGTTAAACAAACCTACAAGGCACAGTAAAAATAAATTCCAAATGAGACTGTAAACCTAAATTTGTAGGCTTCCTTGTTGTAACATTGTAGCCTTAAGTCCATCAACTTTGCAATTTAGGTTCAACTTTTAACTATTTTATTCCAAAGTTACTGAAGATCTATATCTTGGTCCTTCTCCTCAACCTCACCGAGCATGGATTCTGTACAGCACGGAAACTGTGGGGCAATCCACATCCTCCAGTATGATAATGCAACATCTTTGTTTTTTTGTTTTTGTTTTGGGGGGGGTTGTTGTTTTTTGTTTGTTTCTTTGTTTATTTTTGGTTTTTCGAGACAGGGTTTCTCTGTGTAGCCTTGACTGTCCTGGAACTCACTCTGTAGACCAAGCTGGCCTCGAACTCAGAAATCTGCCTGCCTCTGCCTCTCAAGTGCTGGGATTAAAGGTGTGTGCGCCACCACTGCCCGGCAACATCTTTGTTTTAAATATCAAATCTGGCTCAATCAGTAAGGCCCCTGCTGTGCACGCATAAGGATCTGAGTTTGGTCCCCGGCATCTGTAGGAGGTGTGTAGATCCTTGTGCTCACAGATAAGCACTTGGAAAACCAGGGATAGTAAATACACATGGTTGTCTCTTCAAAGAGAGAGATGGATAACCTGCTTTCCACTCAGAAGGCTGGGAATGAATGTGGTTAATTCATGAACCTGGTGACCTCTGCTCTATCTGGATGACCAGGTGGAACTGGCTCCTTCTCACCCTTATCCTGAGGCTCTTTGTCTCAGTCAATCTACAGCACTATCCTCCCCCAGACCCTTGTCCTGAGTTTGTTTACCTTGGGCCTTCTTCTTTAGTTAATCCATAGAACCTATCTTTATGGAAGATGTCATTTGGACTTTACCAAAATTTTAATGTAATCATGTCTTAAGTACATGAGATTGGGTTAGCATCAGGACACTTTTCCAGATTGTGCTGTACTTAAATATGCCTAAAATAAACTACCTGGTGTCAGACTTTCAAAGTTTGAGCCAACATCAGCTAACTGGTTTGTGTTAAACCAAATCCTCTTCTTGCCTCCCTTGGTTTGACATTCTGATGGTTGTGGTGCTTTTAGAAACTGACCCCAAAACCCCCGAATGCTCAAACAAGCATCCACATAAAATGCCAAGCACAGCAGTATAAACCTATGATCCCAGTACTGGGAATGCAGAGACAGGAGGATCTAGCCAGCCAGTCTATCCATACTGGTGAGTGCCAGCTTCAGTGAGAAACTTTACCTCAAAAAAGAAAGGAAGAAAGGGAAGAGAAAAGAAAAGAAAAATAAAAGAGAAAAGAAAAGAGGACCAGCAACTGAGGAAGATGCCCTCTGGCATGCACACAAAGATATGTACACACAAATTATAATAGCAACTTCCAACTTGTTTTTCCATACTAAAATTTCATCCTGTAATAGTGATTTCTGTCTTTGGTTGTTCATTGCATAGTAACTTTTTTTAAAAAGTATTCAACTGTTTTATGATGGTTTAACATGTATGTAGATAAACCTGTATTATATTGTCTACCCTCATGGTCCTGACCCTATTACTCAAGATTTTATAATCTAACTTTGCAAAGCTACAGGTTCCATTTTCCATAAAGCTCTTCTAACCTCTAATTGGGACCTCACTGCATGGCCCAAAATGAAAACTAACAATCAAACTGGACACAGCTTATGCCTTAGAAGTAACAATGGTGCCGTTGCGTTCCTTTACCGCTTTCTCAGGATTTCCATAAACATCACCTTCCCTTTCTCAACCCTCTCAGATTATAATTTAACTGCAAAACAAGAAAATCCAACTCACTTTGGCTGAACTATTAAAATTCTACTTATGTAAGGATTATTTTTAAGTCACTTGTAGACAGTTCCCCTCCGTGCTTTCCACATCTTGCTCTTCATAAGAGTTCTTTCAGTTAAGTGTGACCTTCCCCTTTGAGATGCCATTAAGTCTATAAGACATACATTATTATCTTACCTGCATGCTTGGGAAACACTCAGGGCAGAAGAGAACAAGAAAATTTCATCTGTAAAGACAGGCAGGCTTTTGTCTCCCCCACAGCCTGTCCTGTTCTGGATTCGTTTTCCACTCATTTATAAGGCCAGCTGTACTGAGTGTCAACCAGATTCTCCAGGGACACAGAGAGCCTGCCTCTGTACTTGATCTGTGCCTTGAAGCCAGATGCATTTTGTCAGTTACACAGACCCTTGCTGCAGCCAGCTGGGACCATTTGGAAGTTGCAGATATGTTTCTGGGAAGTGTATCTGTTAATAAAAAAAAAAAAACAGTAAATGTCTTCAGTTCAGTATTTAAGCAATTTCCAACCAAAGGAGACTCTGTAACGAAAGGGCTAAACCTCTTTACTATTTTAATCTACTAAACTGACTGAATGTTTTCATGATTCTCTTAAAGGGTATTATAAAGCAGATTCTGAGATTGGTTTGTTGACAGGATACTTCTTGATCTATTTCCTGTTTTTATAACTAAATACTTGAGACTCAGACCTTCAAAATGTAAAATTGTATTTGCCTCATAGTTCTGAAAACTAGGAAGTACAAGAGCGTGGTACCAGCATCCACGTAATATCCATAAGAGTTTTTCTTTAAGTGTCATGACACAGGATATCACCTGGTGAGACACCATAAATATGGTAGTGCAAATCTTTCTTCTGTGTCATATAAAAACCGCTAGTGCTAAAAATAGGCGCCCCATTCTCATTACTTAATCTGTTCTTTAGAGTCCTGACCTCCAAATAGTACTATGTATGATGGATTCCAAACTTTCAACTAAATGATAACACTAATGTATGATAACTACTAAATTTTGTGAGGGTGAATTTAAGCTGTAATAGATCTGGATGTAGTTCTGTCTGTGAAAAGTAAATTCTATGTTCAAGAATGGATTTTTTTTATTGGATATTTTATTTACATTTCAGATGTTATCCCCTTTCCCCATTCCCCACCCTACCCGGGAACCCCAACCCATCCCCCTTCCTCCTGCTTCTATGAGGATCTGCCCCCATCCACCCACTCCCACCTCCCCGCCCTCAAATTCCCCCACACTCGGCATCCAGTCTTCATGGGACCAAGGATCTCCTCTCCCACCTATACCTAACAGGGCCATCCTCCCCTACATATACAGCTGGAGCCATGGGTCCCTCCCTATGTGCTCCCAGGCTGGTGGTTTAGACCCTGGGAGCTCTGGTTGGTTGGTATTGTTGCTCTCCTCATGGGGCCACAAACCCCTTCAGCTCCTTCAGTCTTTTTTCTAACTCCTCCATTGGGTACCCCTTGATCAGTTCAATGGTTAGCTGTGAGCATCCGCCTCTGAATATGTCAGACTCTGGCAGACCTCTAAGGAGACAGCTATATCAGGCTCCTGTCAGCATGCTCTTCCTGGCATCCATATCAGCGTCTGCCATTGATGACTGCACATGGGGAGAACGGATTTTTTTTTTTTTCTGAAAACAAAATGAAGCATAACATTTATGGTCCCACATTCATCTTTTTTTGTCTTTTTTTGTCTTTGACTTCCACAGATTAATCACAAAAAGTGACTTCACATGCCACAGCTTGCATGTGAAGTCAAAGGACTGTGAATCTGTTCTCTTCCACCATGTGAGTTCTGCAAGCACTTTTGCCCACTGAGCCATCTTGATGCCCAGTTTTCAGTTTTCTTTTTTTCTTTTTTTTTTAAATTGGTTATTTTATTTATTTACATTTCAAATGTTATCCCCTTTCCCAGTTTCCCCTCTAGAAACTCCTTATCCCATCCTTCCTCCTCTTGTTTCTATGAAGGTGCTTCCCCTACCCACCCACCCTCACTCCCACCTCATCAATGTAGCATTTTCCTATGCTGGGGCATCGAGCTTTCACAGGACCAAGGGCCTCTCCTCCCATTGATGCCTGACAAGGCTTTCCTCTGCCACATATGCAGCTGGAGCCATGGGTCCCTCCATGTGTACTCCTTGGTTGGTGGTTTAACATTGGTTGGTTTTTTTAGGTCTGGGGGTCTGGTTGGTTGATATTATTTTTCTTCCTATGGCAGTTTTCTTTTTTCTAAGAGTTATTTTATTTCATGTGTATGAGTGTTTGCGTGCATGTAGGTATGAGTATCGTCCATGTGCATGCCTGGGATTCTCAAAGGCCAAAAGAGGGCATTAGATTCCCTTGAACTGGAGTTACGGATAGTTGTAAGTCACCGCATGGATTCTAGGGACTGAATCACTCTTCAAGAGCAGCAAGTGTTCTTAACTGCTGAGCCATCTCTCCAACTCTGTTTCAGCTTTTTCAAGAAGCAGACTCATAAAATGTATCACCACAGTCTCAGCCGTGATGCAGAACTCACTGCTTCCTTTGTTATGATCCTGGAGGAAGCAGTAAGTATACTTAATCTCTGGCAGCATCTGAGACAGAAGAGAAGAAAAGAGAAATGTTACCTTCCTGAGTTAGGATTCAGAAGTGCAGACAGACCTAACAGAACCATGACTGTAGCAAACCCACAGAGTGTAAAATCTGGGAAGGAAAAGGACATTATTTCATTGAAGGGATAAATATTCTTCCCAGCTCAAAAGCCTGGGCTTACGTGAATCTACCTTCCTAAGCCAAGTGACTGAGTACCCCAAGGAGAAAGTTAAGTCTCCACCCAGGCTACTCATTCCATTCTCTTGACCAGAAGGAAATAGCTTTACCTTGATGGACCTTTAATGCTACAATGTCACATGGGTGCTTATCTGTTTGGAATTCCAACAGGGAAACCATTAGGATAAGAGCTTTCAATATAGATGCGGTCTGCACTGCTGGCAGTTTGGCTGCTGGCAAAAGCTCTGTGGACGTTTTCAACGGTCCGTTGGAAACTAGTGTGCAGAAAGCTCTTAAGGAAGAACAGGAACTGTGGGTCGGGATGAGTCAAACGGAGGTCATGTATACGTACAGGGAAGGAACTGGAAGCGTAACTTGGAATTTTTCAGTTGAAAGAAAAAAAAGACAGCCAAAGCCTTTCTTTACAAGATAGACAAAAAGTCTAAAGAGATTCTCAGAACTTAGCGATTAAGCAGGATTTCAAGTCTGACTCTGAGAAGTGAAGGAATTGACAGTAAGCTAATGAGGAAGGAAATCGCAATTTAAAGAGGAAGAAGTAACTCTGAAGAGTGACATTTGTGCTCTGGGGAAGCACCCAGGGTATTCCTGCAAGTAGAGGTGTCTTCAGCAAGACCGAGGTCACCCCACTTATGTAAGTAGAGCTATCAGTGTGAAAAAACACAGCTGGAGTCATGGAATCTTCTGGCAACTGATCTTTTTTTTTTATTATTTTTATTTTTTTTAGGTTTTTCGAGACAGGGTTTCTCTGTGTAGCCCTGGCTGTCCTGGAACTCACTCTGTAGACCAGGCTGGCCTCGAACTCAGAAATCTGCCTCTGGCAACTGATCTTAATGAAGCATAAAACATAAGAAACATCCCATTTGGGGAGCAAGAAATCAAAAAAAAAACACCAAAAAAAATCAATATTATAGAAATACGTAAACAGAAGGAAGCAATGTCATTAAGGTAGTTCAGGGAACTTCAAGGAGAAGAGTCCAGTTGGTAATGAGAAACGGAGGTCAGAGGGAAGAGATACTAAGGAACACCACGCCACCCCAGGATAGCACACTTGTTGGTAAACTTAAAAAAAACATGTTCCAACTTTTTTTTTTTTTTTTTGCCACAGGCTCTAGTACTGCAAGATACTTCCAGGAAGAAGAAAAAAACTTAATTTATGGCTTAATTAGAGTGTAAGTGTATAAAATAAAATTAGACTGGGAAGCTTCCAAGATCCCGACTTTAGGGGCCTGGTGAGGTCAGGCTTTGTTCTCTAAGGAAGAAGCAAGCTCATGTGGAATGGAAAACGGCCAGCAGCATCCTTGGCCTTGTAGGGATGCCAGCAGGTCCTGCACTACTCATGATCGTCAAAATGTCTCCTGATGCCAAATGTCCCCTGAGACAAAATGCCCATCACATCCCTGGATCGAGGATTTCTGCTTCACCCTCTTTTCCTGGGAAATGCCCTGGTTCGTATCCTCGGTGCATTGTAAAATACTCTGAAAGTCTTGCCGAGAGCAGTACTTGGATTGAACCTCTTTAGCTCAGACTTCCCAAGTTCATTTGACATGCCCCACACTCCCATTTATAACCAGGTTACTGCGTGAGCATTTTTGAATCCGTAGAGGGGGAAAGCAGGTTTCTGCCTACCAGGGAGGGGTCAGCCAGAGCACAGCCCTCATCTTCTCTGTCACCCAGCAGCCTTTACCCATTTCTCCTCACTTCCCTGGGATCTGACAGCATCCACTATTCCTGGGAAACTTTTAGGCCACTTGTGATAGCAGGACACTGTTTTGTTCCACCACAAGTATCTACATGGACCCAGCATGCGCTTCTGTGCGTGGATGTTCTATTTGAAGGGTAATGGTTTAGCGTGCCTATTTAATTTACTAATCACTTTATTGAATTGGGAACAAAACTGGAACAATTCAATTCCAGTAAATCCAGCTGCCTTTGGGAGTTGGGGAAGAACAAACTTCCTTGGGAAGAATAAATCCTCCCTTTTTCTCTTTTGCACTGAGACTAACAGGTCAGAATTGAACTTGCCAGGAAGTGGAGCGAAGAAGCAACAGCATCCTCTAGTGGCATGGGACTCCAGGCTCTACAGTTAAACCACTCAGGAGCCAGCAAATCTTCCTAAGCTCCCGGGCAGGAGCTTGTTAGGCTAATAAGTACTCCAGGTGGTATCTCTTCTCCTTTAAAGTGCCACTGTGTGAATAGTTTGAGAATGAAAAATGGCTGCCAGGCAACGCTTTGTCCAAAGGAAGATTTCAGCAAAATGATGTTGTTAAGCACGTTATCATCATGCGGAGTAAGACGCCCCGTGCATCCTTGCTGATAACACCGCACTAAACACGGATTTGTGCGTTAAGGAAGCTCACAAAAGTTCTCTTGACACCTTGTTTCGCATGAGAACGTTGCTTAAAGTTTAGATATTTGAAAAAATATTTAGAGGACTCTTCGCCTCCCTCTGGACGGAAGTCCACCCTAGACAAGCCTTTGCCCTGGATGCTCCAATGGCTGCAGACGGCAAAAGTCAGATTAGAATCAGGAGGTAATATTATGTCACTACAGTTTCCAAGAGTGGCTGGCACTTACTAAAAATAGGAGAAGGCCTGGATTCGTTTGTGTTTCTGAACACGTTAGGAATTTCCTTGCTGTTGTTGCTGTTGCTGTGTGCAGTACTTACCTTGAAGTTGCCTGCAAGCCCGAGATACCTTTCTTTTGGTTTAAATTGGAATTAAGTGAAACAGCTCTGAAAAGGAGGCAGACTGCTCAGATGCCTGTGGTTCTTGGAGGACACTGAATAAAGTCAAGCAGGTCACGTGCCAAAAGACAAGTTTCTTTATTTCATGTATACTTAAAATTGTGATGACTCCAACCTGGCAGCATACACTAGCTAGCTGGTCGGAGGCCTCCGAGACATATATAACAGAGGACTGCCTGGTCTGGCCTCAGTGAGAGAAAGTATGCCTAACCCTCGAGAGACTTGAGGCCCCAGGGAGTGGGAAGGTCTGGCTGGGGGGGAGGGAGGGGAGTGCGAAGGGGGGGGGGGGGAGTTGGGGACAACCTCTTGTGAGACGGGGGGAGGGGGGGAGGAGGAATGGGATGTGGAACTCTGGGTGAGTAGGTAATGACTGGACTGTTAAAAAATAAATAAAAGTAATAAAAAATAAAATACAATTATGGTGTCTAATAAAAGGTATGGATTAAAAAAAAAGAGTGCAGCATGCAAAGTTCCTTTTTAAAAAAAAATCAATCGCTTCTGGAAAACGACAAGCTGTCCCATAATTTTAATCTTTATGTCTTCAAACTGTTTTTAAGTCCTTAATACTGTATACATTCATCAATATCTTCATCATCATCATCACCATCATCATCATCTATTTACTAAAGGTAAATAAAGATGTAAAGTCCTCAATTGTAAAACCTTTTTTTAAAGTTTCATTTATTTATATATTTTATGTGTATGAATATTTTGCCTTATATGCATATATACTTTGTGTTCCATGTATGTGCCTGGTGCCCAAGGAGGCCAGGAGAGAGCACTGGATCCTAATATTCCTAATGACATTCTATTATATAGATTGGCATCTAGCCCAGTTGCCATCAGAGAGGCTCCTTCCAGCAACTGATGGAACCCGATGCAGAGACCCACAGTCAAACACTAGGCGGAGCTTCAGGAATCCTTTGGAAGAGGGGGAAGAAGGATTGTAGGAGCCTGAGGGGTCAAGGACACTACAAGAAAACTCAAACAATCAATCAACCTGAGCCTTTGGGGGCTCACAGAGACTGAACCACCTACCAGAAAGTATGCACAGGACTGCCCCAGGCCCTTCGAATATAGTTACAGCTGTGTAACTTGGTCTTCCTGTGGGACTCCTAACAGTGGGAGCAGAAACTGTCTCTGATTCTGTTGCCTGCCCTTGGGACCCCTCCCCCCTACTGGCTTGCCTTGTTTAGCCTTAATAGGAGAGGAGGTATCTAGTCTTACTACAACTTGATATGTCAAGACTGACTGATACCCATTGAGGTCTGCCCTTTTCTGAAGAGAAACAGAGAAAGAGTAGATAGGGGCAGAGACTAGGAGGAGAGGAGTGTGGGACTGTGTAAGGGTATCTTGGTTCTTGGCTGGGCATGGGCCTGGAACCCCAAGACTCCAAGGGAGAAATGGCAGATGTTTGGCCACGTCCTCAGAACCCAGAGTCCTGACATGCAGTCTAGTCTCCATGGACCTACATTGTTCGGTCATGTAGGCCATTACAGCCCCTCCCAAAGTGCACAGGTAGATGACGTGACTACAGGCCTCAGGCCCTAGAGAGATTTATATACTAATGAAGGCCAGAGGGCAGAGCCAATTAAGCATTCTTCCCCAGACCGCCCCCCTTTCTCCCTCCCTATTTAACTCAGGTCTGCCCTGAGTTTCAGGGGGGTACATCCAGATGCATCTACCATCTGCCATGAAAATAAACCCTTTGGAACCAAGGACTTTCTTGTATCATTGGGGCCTGCCACCACCAAAGCCTCCAGCCTCTGGAACCTTAGACTTTCTCCTGTTTGTGGGACCCGCCGGCGTGGAAAGTCTCTGGGAATCCACCACTGCAGCCTTTTTTCCGACAGAGGAGGGAGGGGAAATTGCAGAAGTGATATAAAACAAATGAAATTAAAATTTAAAAATTAATAACAATAGTTCTTTAAAGTCTGCCTTGGACTGTTGAGTGAATTCAAGGCTAATCTGGATAATTTAGAGAGATCAAATCTCCAAATAAAGAGTAAAAATGAGACTGAGGATGTAGTTTAGTGCTAAAGGACTGACTAACACGAAAGAAGCCCTAGGTTTATGCCCAGGACTGGGATACGTTCATCTTCAGGTATAGAGATGGTAGGTAGACAAATAGATAAATACTTCATATCTCAAAGAAGCAGAGGAGAAAAGGCAAATAAAGAGGAAAAACAGAGGAGGGTAAAGCAGAGGAAGAGAAGAGGAGGAAGAGGCAGAAGAGCAAGGGAGTTAGATGAACAGGGAGAGGAGACAGAGTCATCTCCAAAACAGTTGGCACTCAATGTGTATCAGTGAGTTAAAGAGTAACATGGGAGTATCTTCTCTCTATCCAAAGTAAATTGAGATGACACTTGGGTGGGGTGAAACAGACCCATGCAAATGGATGTACAATGTTTTACTAGAAGTGGGTCTAAAACCACTTCTCTCTCAGGGTTGCACCTGTGTTTGTAGCCATAAATAGACACAAACACAGATATAGATATAGACAGTGCCTATAGATGGTAATGGAGACCTTTTAATGTTACCATTTTGAATTATATATTCAATGGTAATTTGATTTAAAAAATCTTCCTCATAGACTCTTCAAGAGTCTAAACACAGATACTATATATACAATTCTGAATATCCAAAGGAAATTAAGTCAGGATCCCAAAGAGATACATTTCCATGTCCATGTTCAGTAGCACTACTCATGAAGGTTAAGATATAAAATAGAGAAGAAAGCCAGGACGTAGTGCAAGGCCATCCTCCCAACAGGCCTGTGTCTCATGCCTGCCCTTTCCTACGTGCTTTTATTGCATTTCCAACTATCATCCATCACCATCAAGAAGAATGTGAGGAGCCAGTGTGAACAGCCTGTCAGCCGACCGTCTGGAAAAGCTAGGAGAAGCAGAGCACTGGCAGATTCCACTCGGGCGAAGATTTTGCTCTTTGAAAATGTGATTTGTTTTTAGAATGTACGGAGTCGAGGGGCTGCAGGCTTACATCCGAAAGCATGTGGAGCGGTCTCATGAGTTTGAGTCCCTGGTACCGCCAGGACCCCCGCTTTGAAATTTGCATGGAAGTCATTCTTGGATTGGTCTGCTTCCGGCTAAAGGGCTCCAACCAGTTGAATGAAATTCTCTTACAAAGAATAAACAGCGCTAAAAAAAATCCACTTGGTTCCGTGCAGTCTCCGAGACGAGTTTGTGCTGCGCTTTGCTGTGTGGCCTGGGAGCACATCAGAAATCTAGCAAGCAGTGTGCTGAGGGCAGAGAAAGAGTGAATGAAAACAGAGGTGCCTCAGAGATCAAAAGTTGAAAAGAAATTTATCTGAAAACTGGAAAGAGAAAAATAACCACCACTCCGTCTTCGTGAAACCATGGTTATATGTGGCGTCACGTGTGTCTCCAAAATTAACCAGAAACCTCTGATTGACTTTTCGGTTACTTATCAATGAAGAAATATTTTCTATATTATCCAGGGAGAAATGTTTTCTGTGTGGAAAGCTAGCATCAATGACTCTAACTTCTGAATTTTGTGTGGCTGAATTTCTGTTGATAATAAGGTATCTTTGTGCTCATAAAACCATTGGTGGCAGAAAAGCCTTATAGAAATATTTTCCAGAGCAGTCTTTGGTCTTACCTTCAGAGTATCTATGGCTGTTAACTTGTCCTCTGTGTGACTAAATACTTAATAAACAACCTATGTGTAATACTAAAAAAAAAAAAAATATGGAATAGGCCTAGATGTCCAACCATAGAAAAATGATCGAATAAAATATGCCTATATATACCATGCAGCATGCATGATTCATCCAAAAAGAAGAATAAAACAAAAAAAAAGAAGAAGAAGAGGAAGAAGAAAACCCTGTCATTTGATGAAAAATACATGAAACTAGAGGAGAACATTGTGTTAGGTAAGAAAAAGTCAGATAGAGTAGCTGAGTAAAATATATATTCTCTCATATGTACAAGCCAAAGAAAAGTTAAAAGCAAAGCTAAAAATGGTGAATCTGGGAAGAGAAGTGGTAGGGAGGAGGGGAGCTTCTAGGAATGGGAGGGAGAAGGGTTCAGTCAGAGGGTAACTAGAATACATTATACAAATGTTTGAAATTTTCAAAGAATAAATTTAATTAGTTTTTAAAAGCACAACCCAGGTTACCCATGACCACACACACCATGCTGTTTGATTGTTTGTGAGTGGGACTGAGTTGCCCAGGTTGGCTTCATTCATCCTTTCTATGTAGTTCAGGCTGGCCATGAACTCCTGATCCTTCTGCCTCCACTTCCCAAGGGTGAGGACTCACAGAGATACACACGTGGATAAAAGCTTTTCATTTCATGAAATTCAGTTTATCTAATTAGGCCGAGGCACCCGCCCACAGCTTTAATCCCTGGACACTTTGGAAGCAGAAGCCAGCAGGTCTCTGTTGAGTAGACCAGGACAGTCTAGTCTACATAGTGAGTTCCAGGACAGCCAGAGTTGAGTAGAGAGGCCCTTTCTCAAACAATAATAAATAAATAAACAAGCGAACAACAATTTTAAAAAAGACAGGTCATAAAAGAGAGCAAAGAAAGGTACAGAAGATGCTTTGAAAGGTGGAACGGAAATGGAGAAATAATATAAATACATCATAATCTTAAAAGATAAAAATAAACATTTTTAAAGCCACTGACTACAGATATAAAGGTCTATTTTGTCTCTGTGTGTCTACATGTATGTGGTTAATATCTGTGGGAAGGCCGGGGCACCATGCTGTTTCAATTATTTCAGCTATATAATACATTTGAAATCAGAACAACCTCAGCTTTACAACTACTTTTTCTTTCTGAAGATTATTTGCAACTTCATGTGAATTCTTTGCATGTGTCGGCTACTCCTTTTTTTGAGACTGTAATACAATTACAACATTTCTTCCTTCCCTTTCCTTCTTCCAAGCCCTTCCAAGCACCTCTCCCTACTCTCCTTTGAATTCACGGCCTCTTATTTTCATTAATTGTGATTATATGTACACTCGTATGTGTATATACATATGTACCCCCCCAAATATAACCTGCTCGTTCCAAACATTATCTATTCCATATGTTACTGGTATGTATGCTTTCAAGGATGACCGTTTAGTAGTGAACTACCAATCGGTGTGCTCTTCCATGGGGAAGACCACCTCTCCCACTCCCAGCTCTCCCCTGGGGAGGACCACCTCTCCCACTCCCAGCTCTCCCCTGAGGAGGACCACCTCTCCCACTCCGAGCTCTTCCCTGGGAAGGACCACCTCTCCCACTCCCAGCTTTCCTAAGTTGCCTATAGTTCTTTGTGTGAGCTTGAGGTCTCGACGGCTTTTCCTCATTTGCACCGGGATGTCCGTTGATGTCCTGTGAGTTTTAGGATGTGCTTTCTCAGCTCTCCAATAAAGGCCATTGGGATTTGGGTGAAGATCACTGTAGCCTCTCAACTGTCATGGGAAGTATTAGCATCTTAACTAGATTTTAGTTTCTGCAACATTTTGAATATATTTGAAACTTTTTGGATAAATTTATTTCATAGCATTTTGCTCTTTTTTGTCTTATTATAGATACATTTTTTCCCTTTCAGGGGTCTGGCAAGATAGTTCAGTGGGTAAATGCACTTGCTTAGAACCCATGGGAAAAGGAGAGACCCAAATCTTAAAAGTTTCCTGTGACATCACTCACACATGCACACCTCATGTGACCTCACTTACATGTGCACACCCATATCCACATAAATGCACACATCACACATGCAATAATTATTTCTAAATTTCCCTTTTATAGTATTTAGTTTTACTCTATAGACATAAAGCTAGTTTTCACATTAACTAGCACATTGGATCTAATAGTTTTGTATGTGAATTACTTACTATTTTCTATACGGACCTTTTCTTCTTTCTCTCCAATTTGGGTTCTTTGAATTTTTTTTTCCTATCTAAAACCCCCACTTTGGCATTGACTAGAAGTAAGAAGATCTTTGATCTTGTTTCTCATCTTAGGAGAATAGATTTTGGTTCTTTAACTGAATATGATGCTATGCACGCTGTTTCATAGATTAAAAAATTGGAAATTTCATTTTTGAAAATTTATTCTACCTCATTTTGTCATGTTTTATTTTTTTTTATTTTTTTTTTGGCTCTTTACAGTTTATTGCATGAAGGAGTTACACTAGTCCAAGTTAAAAGCGGACCCCAAATGATTACATTATACAAGCTGTGAGGTTTTTAAACTTGTGACAAGGGACAGAAGGGAAATTCTACTCATTGCAAGGAAATCCTCACTTAAGCTTCCGAGAGCCACAAGCACTTAAAACCCATGAACCTTCAGCTGGTCGTCCTTAGCCAGTCCAATCTCTATCAGGAACTGGCATATGTTCTTGCGCTGGTCACCCTGTAGCTGAATTACTTCTCCATATTCTGGATGCTCAATTACAGTACCATTGCAGGCAAATTTCTTCTTAAACGCCTTCACTAGTTTCTTTTTATCGTAATCATCAGCGATCCCCTGGACGGTTGTAAGGGTCTTCCTGCCGTTTCTCTGTTGAATTCTTATATGGATATAATCCTCAGTGCCAGCAGGAAGCAGGTCATTACCCTTACTTGCATCAGCAAAGGGGTCGAAAGAGTGGAGGTTCTGGATAGCGGACATACGATACGATTCCTTTTCCTCGGTGGAAACGGCCTGCGGAAGGCGGCTGCGGGAGAAGGCGGGCGGGGGGG
>NW_021604622.1:1113617-1141516 GCF_004785775.1 Grammomys surdaster
ATTTTTGAAAATTTATTCTACCTCATTTTGTCATGTTTTATTTTTTATTTCATGAAAAGGAGTTGGTTGAGACAGAGTCTGTTTTTGTCCTGTGTTGTTTTAACCTGGTTTATTACATTGAATGGCATGCACAGGCATCAAATTTGCAATAGTATTCTTGGGTTCCTATTATTATTAATCAAAGCATTATTGGTCATGTCATAGAATCAATTCTGGAATATTATTACTATTAATCAAATAATTATTGGCTGTGTTATAGAATCCATTCTGGGATACTATTAATATTAATCAAATTTCTATTGGTTATGTTATAGAATCCATTCTATGTAGTGTTAGATTCAGTTTGCTAGCACTATTTTGAGGACTTTTTGTTTATTGTAACAATGGATAGTATTTATAGTTTCTTGGGATACCTTTTTCTATTTGGGTACCACACTCATGTGGCCTTATGGAGTGAGCAACTATGTTGCCTCCTGTGCTGTTTAGTTTTTAAGAGCCTGTGAAGTAGTAGAGGACTCTATCTCTGTCTACCACGCCATGCTTCCATTCATAATCACTGTTATTAGTCTTAATGTACCCGTCACATGTATTTTTCCTTGTACATATAAAAGGAGGAATCAGCCTTATTTTTCTTTACACATAATTTTAATATAAACCAATGAGGGAAGAGAGAGATTTAGATATGAGAAGTATACAAAGGTTTCCCACGGTTTTCACTCTAAGAATTCATAGACACTTCATCTAAGCTATCTTTGCTTACTAGATGATGTCATCCCACACCACCATGACTTCTAACACACATGTTGACTCCAGTCTTCCTGTTCTCAAGTGCCCTCTGACAGCGACACTACTTTGCCTGTTACTTCCAGTCACTTTCTATGAATATTTATCACTTTCATTTTTAACCGTCTTCCCAGAAACTCACTCTATGGTAATAACCTTCTGCCTTTTCCCACCCAATAAACCAGAGAACATCCACCAAGCTAATTTTCTCACCCTCCTGAGTGTGACTTCTTTATGCTCCTAGCTCAGCAGCTCGAAATTCTAGCACTCATCTCTGTACTAGAGGTCCTGAACAGGAGGAGGATAGCCTTGGACTCATACTGAGAATTCTTGATTTCCAGATTCCCTGGGATACTTTTAAGAGTAAGCCACTTCAGGATAGTCCTGAGTAGACATTTCAGACAGGAAGAAAGCTTCTGATCCGACACCACCCCTCAAAACAATCTGGTGTCTCTAAGGGACACTGCAACATGAACATAGGTGAGCTGATGTACTATATATATGCTCTAAAGTGACAGGAGCAGAGCCTTCTTATAGCCCACCGGACTTAGCAGAAGCCACACCAGGCTTTCACATTGTATGTCTACCCTCTATGCCTTTTGTCTCTCATTCATCATGTGAATCTTTCTGCATTGCCTTATATTTAATATTAATAACTGTGTTGGGGTAGATGAGAGTGTCTGGTGGGGAAAGTTAACGAGAGCAACTTATACTGACCTCAGAAGCCGAGCAGGCTCAGGCCTGGTTAGCAGTTGGAGGAGGGAACACTTACCACTGAGACATTTATATAATGTTATTTCCCACTTTGCTGGTCTCCTCCAAACTCTGTTATCTATCATCTCCCATTCCTTCCTAGGCAATGCTCCACTTAGCTTTAATGGTCAACTCAAGCCTAGAGTCATCTAGGAGAAGCCTAGATCATGTTGCCCTGTGGAGAGCCTGTGAAGAACTGTCTTGCTAGTTAATTAAGGTAGAAGGACCCAGCCACTGTGGGCAACACCATTCCCTGAGCAGGTGGTCTTGAGCTGTAAGAAAGCTAGCTAAAACTGACTCGTAGAGTGGTATAGCAAGCAGTATTCCTCCAGGGTTTCTAGTTCAAGCCCCTGCCATGCTGAAGGCCCTGACTTGCTTGGATTTCTGGCCTGACATCCCCTAACGATGGATTATGACGTGGAAGTGTAACGATGGATTATGACTGAATAGACCTTCTCCTCCCCTGATTTGACTTTGGTCAGTGCTTTGTCACAGCAACATAAATCACTCTAGAACAACCAATAACTTCATTTTGTTTAAAGCAAAGTGAATTGCAGTGGCATTTGAGTGCATCATACCATCCATGTTCTATACCACTAGTATCTATGCCCAAATACTCAGCTTTATCTTGTGCTACCAGGAAACTTCCTCTACTTGTGTACTACAAGGGTCTAACCTGTAGCCTGTGGGCCGCCTGTGGGCCGCCTGTGGGCCACATGTGGTCCAAGACAGCTGTGAATGCAGCCCAACACAAAGACGTAAACATTGAGGTTTATTATTTTTCTTTTTTACAATTCCTTTGTAATTCCAGAACCCAGTTCTCAAGAGTGAACTTTGTGGATGACAACAACATGCTCCAATGTGACAAAATATAAACTTGTGTACATTCCCACTACTTATAGGTTTGTATGGCTTCAGTTTTATCATTATGTGTGGCCTCCAGCACTATCTTCCAAGCATAGACAGTAAAATTGGTACCAGAAGGCATCATTGAGCAAAAGGCCATGATTACCAATAATGTTACCCTATCATTACAAGTAGTAGGTCTTTAATGTTGTTTAGAAGATAGGTAACCATTCTCCCTTCATTAGTAAGTGCCCTTCCACACCTGAGTCGCGTCTCATGCATCATCCCCACCTCATGCTGTGCAATCAGTCTCCCTATGCTGCTGTTAGCAGCTGGGAAGTGGAGGGCACTTGCTTTCTAGTTTCCTGTCAACTAACTTTCATTATATAAGTAAATACAGACTCTTCCTTATAACTATTTTTTTTAATCTCAGCATCAATTTTACAACCTCTCAAGTGATAACAAACCCCTCCCAACCCATTAACAAAAAAGAAAAATTACAGAGAAAGGAAGATTGTTCAATAAAATGTTGACAAATGACCTTTATTTTTTGTCAAGATAAGCAGAAAGATGTGTGTGCTGCCTAATTTGTAAGGAATTTGGCTTTTTTTTTTTTTTTCAAGACAGGGTTTCTCTGTGTAGCCCTGGCTGTCCCGGAACTCACTCTGTAGACCAGGCTGGCCTCAAACTCACAAATCTGCCTGTTTCTGCCTCCCAAGCGCTGGGATTAAAGGCGTGCACCACCACTGCCCAGCTGGAATTTGGCTTTCAAATTCCATGCATACCAAGGATTATGTCATAAAGACAAATTAAAAAAAATAAAGATAACCCTTTTCAGAAAATGTTTGTTACAACTGAGATAAATTCTATTATAAAAGCTAGTTATGCATTAGTATATTTAATACCAAAAAACCAAAGCTATTTACAGAGAGTGAATTTATAAGCAATATATGAGAGCATGGTAGATATAACATGCTCTTGAGGAAAGTAGAGGGCGATGCATCTAAAAATCAGTGTGTTTGGCTGGCCTATAGCCACAAGAGTCTGTTGAAGCCAAACCTATCCAAACCAACAAACAATGACAATACCATCTTTTTCAGAAGTAAGTCAAGGCTAACTACTGAGAGAGTTTGATTTTCAGTGTGTAATCAGGTCAATTACCATATTAGAAATAAAATATGTGCCAGAGTTTGACAATGAAAACTAGCTTACAGAGTTAGTGTTTTTAGTGAATTCAAGCGATTCATTTGAAAGAGTCGAACATGTATCTGCAAAGTGAAAACCATCCTATCAACAAAGTGTTTCAATTCCTAACAGTGTTGTAAAGGATACTGAAGTAATAGCAGGAAATTAGGGACAAACAATTGTGTGCATTTTGATACACTGGCTAAATATAGTCAAGAGCAGCAACAAATTTGTGCAATAGCCATGCTTCTTTATTTAATACAAGACGGTGAAGTACATTTCAAGACTTCTAGAAAACAATCGGTACTTTGTTAAATTTGCAACTCCATATTTACTTGACATAAACAATGTTACCTGACAGTGTTCAAGTGAAACTGATAGAGTGATCTGATTCAGCTAAAAGGAAAATGGGATCCTGTGTCTTCAGGAGAATTTTTTTTAATTTTTATTGGTTATTTTGTCTATTTACATTTCAAATGTTATTCCCTTTCCCCGGTTTCCCCTCCAAAAATCCCCCATCTCATTCCACTCTCCCTGCCTCCACAAGGGTGCTCCCCCACGCACCCATCCACTCCCGCCCCACCCACCTCCCTAGCATTCCCCTTCTCTGGAGCATCAAGCCTTCACAGGACCAAGTGCCTCCCCTCCCTTTGATGTCAGATAAACCAGCCCTCTGGTACATATGCAGCTGGAGCCATGGGTTCCCCCCCCCCCCGCCCCGTGTGTACCCTTTGGTTGGTGGTTTAGTCCCTGGGAGCTCTGGGGGGTCTGGTTGGTTGATGTTGTTCTTCCTATGGGGTTGCAAACCTCTTCAGCTCCTTCAGAGGAATGTTTACAGGTTCTATCTTCCTAGAGAAACATATCCCCACTTGACAATCAGCCCTTGTTTATACCACCACTTTTAGGCAGCACTTACATTTATGAACAACTATTTTCAAGAATGATCCACACTAAGCATTAAATTAGAATTGAAACATCTGCTGAGCACCCAAGAACTACTGAGAATTGTAGCTACTTCCATTGCAGCAGGTATTGACACATTAATTTCTCAAAGAAGATCTTCACTGTCTCACTAATGGCTTGTTGTCTTCTTTTTAACTTTCACAATAAAAAAAAAAATCAAAGGTAAAGTTTTATTACTTAGATGTGGTTTGGTATTATTATTATTATTTTGGTTTTGGTTTTGGTTTTTGCTAGTGGTTTGTGCTTGGGACCTGCACAAAGATTTCAAAGGCCTCAGATCAGGGCACTGCACAATTACAGGATTATTATGTAGGCATGTTTTACTTAACTGGATTTGTTTTGTTTTATTTTGTTTTTCGGAGATAGGGTTTCTTTGTGTAGTGGAACTCACTCTATACACCAGGCTGCCCTCAAAGTGAGAGATTTGTCTGCCTCTCCCTCCAAGTCCTGGGATTAAGGCATGCACCATCACTGTCACGTTGGTTTTTGCTTATCTATAGTGGCAATTATTACAAAACAGTTATACACAGACCTATTCCTTGCTCATCAGCTTTTGTTAGCTGTCCATGTATTTAATTTTTCCAATGTGGCTTAGAGAAGCTAAGTGTTAGACACTCCTCACCTAGCAAATACAGTCTTGTCCATTCACAACAGAAAACAGAAAAGCCAGCCCCAGATCTCCTTTAAAAGTGGCGGTGATACAGGCCTGAAATCTCAGAAAATGAGAGGCTGAGGCAAGTTTGAGTCCAGCCTGGACTACATAGCAAGATTCTGTCTCAAAGTATACAATTCAATCTGGGTGATGGTACCTTCCCTTAATCCCAGCAGTGGGGAGGCAGAAGGAGGAAGATCTCTGTGATGTCAATGCCAGCCTGGTATATACATCATGAATGCCAGGTACAGTGGAGGGAGATGTTGTGTGATCATTTAAGCATTTGATTAAACAAGCTGAGTTTCTGGGACTCGGCAATGCTTTGCATGGGCACACAGTAGGTGTGCAGAGTGTTATGCTGAGTGACTCAGTTCTAGACACAATCTGCAATCCAGAGTTTCTTTTCACTTTTGCAGGAAAAAAAAAAACTTTCCTTAATGTTCAATCTGTTGCTGATGAACACTCTCCAGTAAAGTAGTATAACGTATATTAAAGGGGCCCACTCCAAGAGGGGAAAAAGGTTCTCTACCAATCCAATTGTTTCTGTATCAAGATCGACTGTCCTCCAGGCTGAGCAACCTCCATCTTGGAACAGCACAGATGAGTTTGTTGATAGTTGGCACCCAATAATAGAGGGACAAAGGGAGCACATGATTCTCACCTGAGTATCCAGCTATTCTCTACCACATGCTGAACACAACTCTTCCTTAATTGTAAACTGAGAGTGGGTGACACTATAGACAGACATATGTATACACATGCCAGGGAAGACTAGAGAGGGGGCTATGCAGCTATGGGAAAGCCCTCATGCTGACTGGGGAAGGCTTTTCAGGTGCAGCTAGTTGGGGAGAAAGTACTCACATCCTTGTAAATAACTCCACATCTATGCTCTGTAAGGAAGTCCAAATTCATTGGTTCCACAGAAGGAGCTTTGGCTAAATCTACCTGGGTTTGTTGTTCGGACTTTGGGAGAAGGGTAGAAACTGCTTTACATCTCCCTCCCAGAAAAAGATTTTAGCACCATTCCCAGATATTTTCTGCTGAGGGAAACTGCACTATGATAATCAGTAGGTCCTCTGCTGAGGAATTGCCTATGTGCCCTTCTAAAACAATAATGATAATAATGATAAATTTAATTGACCCCTTACAGATCCGATATCCCTTCAGCAAGAACATAAAACAACAATGCTGACTGTACTAGCCCCCTCTTTAGCCTTCCCTGGCATGTTTTGTGTGTCAACTTGACACAAGCTGGAGTTATCACAGAGAAAGGAGACTTCCTTGAGGAAATGCTGTAAGGCATTTTCTCAATTAGTGATCAAGTGGGAAGGACCTAATCCATTGTGGGTGATGCCATTCCTGAGTTCTAGAAGAAAGCAAGCTGAGCAAGCCAGGGGAAGCAAGCCAGTAAGCAGCACCCTCTGTGGCCTCTGCATCAGCTCCTGCCTCCAAGTTCTTACCCTGTGTAAGTTCCTGTCCTGACTTCCTTTGATGATGAACAGCAATGTGGAAGTATAAACTGAATAAAACCTTTCCTCCTCAACTTGATTCTTGGGTCATGATGCTTTGTACAGGAATACAAATCTTGACTAAGATACTGACCATAGCTAAAACTGGGCTTTTACAATGAGTCATAGTTTCTCAGAGAGAATTCCCCAAAGACATATGGCAAGGATAGCACAGTTGAGTCCAGTCACCAAGAAATAAAGGGTGCTCTTAGCCTGAGCTGTTTAGGATGTCTTGGAGCTTTGCTTCTCAAAGTTAATGGTAAGAATAATTTGTTGAAAAGAGCTTTGAATGTGACCCAACCTGGATTTTCTGCTCTTTAATTTTCTTCTCTTTTAAAACAACAAAAAAAGTTTCCCATATTAATTATTATGTCCTCTCAGACATATTATCCAGACACTCCTAGGCTTCTGTTGCTATGATAAACACTGTGACTGAAAGCATCTTGAGATAGCAAGGGTTTAGTTCATCTTACAGGTTACAGTCCACTGTTGATGGAAGCTAGGCAGAAAGTCAAGGCATGAGCTTGAAAGCAAACAATTGATTAGTGTTGTTTACTGGGCTGGCTTCCTCTGGCTTACTCAGCTACCTTTTATTTATTTATTTTTTAGCTCAGCCCCACCTACCTATGGGCGTAACACCTTCATTGGCTCCTAAGCCAATTAGCAATCAATAAAATGCCAGAAAGACATGCCCCTGGGCCAATCTGATGTAAGCAATTCCTCAGTTGAGGTTCCCCTTTCCCATATATGTCTAGGTTTGTGTTAGGCTGACAGCCAAAGGTAACTATGGCGAAATCCAACTCTTTCTCTTTCACAAGGCATGAGATTAAAGCCATTTGTCCTTTGCTTCAAAAATTTACCTCCAAGCTATACAAGACAAAACTGTTTCATTGTAAGTGTATTTACTATGTGGAAGAAAAGAGAGAAGAGAGGTGAAGGAAAGATATGAGAAAGGAATTGGGTTGTGCCGTACACTCTCAGTCAAGACTGAGCAAGACAAGCCAGCAACTTCTGCTTTCAAAGCTCTCTCCTGACTTCTTCTCTGTTCTACTTGGATGCCATTACTGAACAGGTCATCAGACTTTCAAAGGGCCTCTTGGCTATAGCATTATCACATTTACAACCTCAATGACTCCGTCAAGTTAAGCTTCTCTGTCAGAGGCAACGGCATATGAACAAAGAGAATGGTGCTGGCTCCGTGTCCAAAGGCACAAACACGGTCCAGATATCTTCCTAAGGAGTAAGAGATCTCTCTTTCTGACAGAGCATTACAACTTGTGTTAATTGCTGGTGCTGGTTTGAATAAGAATGGCCCCCATGGGCTCATATAGTTGAATGCTTAATCATCAAGGAGTGGCACTATCTGAGGAGGATTAGAACAATTAAGAGGTGTGGCTTTGTTGGAGGAGGTGTGGCCTTGTTGAAGGAAATATCCCACTGGAGGTGAACTTTGAGATTCCAATCTTATGCCAGATGATCTATCTGTCTGTCTGTCTGTCTGTCTGTCCGCTTGAAGTTTAGAATGTAGCTCTCCGTAACTGATCCAGCACCATGCTTGTCCCCATGCTACCTGCCATAATGACAATGAACGGACCATCTGAAACTGTAAGCAAGCCCACAATGAAATGCTTTCTTTTCTAAGAGTTGGCATGGCCATGGTGTCTCTTCAGTGGGTGACTAAGACACCGCTATCTCCCTGATTAAGACTTTAAGGACAAGCAAGTGTTTTTACAAGACTAGGCAAGCACACATAGCTCTCAAGGGATCATCTTTGCCATCCGGTCTTGGGTGGAACATCTAGCTATGGCCACTCCTCTTTTCTTCATCTACCCACCAGATTTTCTCAGAACACAATAGGTAGCTGATGCTGAGAAGACTTGTGGAGTAAGCAGAATGTCAAAGCCTGAAAGACTTGGAAAGAGTCAGCAGATCTTGCACTATTTGAAGTGCTGAAGAATACTCATTGAGAAGAGTGCTTGGCATGTAAGCATGAGGACCTGAGTTGTGTCCCTAGCACTCACGTAAAAGGAAACTTGGGCACAGTGGCATGCACTCATAACCCCAGTACTGAAGAAGCAGACTCAGTAAATCCTGGGCCCTACTGACTATCCAGTTTAGTCTAATTGATAAGCTCCATACCAGTGAGTGATCCTGTCTCAAGGAAGGGAGATAGCTTTTCTGAGAATGATACATGAAGCTGCCCTCTAACCCCACAAGTATGCACATACATGTCCTTGGACACATGTATGAACACACATGCATCCACATAAAAAATACATATACTTAAAAAGATTTTATAAGATATAAAAGGACTAGAATGTTCTGGAGCTAAGATGTACTGAATGATCTCCCACAGGAAGATGCCACAATCATAGCCATGACACTGGTAAGCATGGTCTGCTGTATACCGAGACCCAGAGCCAGTGGCTGATATAGCATGGGTACGAGGGAGCTGATATCACACATACTGGAACTTTTGAATAACAGAGGAATGAAAAGCTAAATGGATGGATAGATAGATGAGAGACAGAGACACAGAGTCTCACTCTGTCCCCTGGCTGGCTGGGAACTTATATAAACCAGGCTGATCTTGAACTAACAAAATCTGCCTGCTTCTGTTTTTGCCTCCCAAGTGCTGGAATTAAAATCACGTGCCGCCATACCTGGCCCAGAAAGTTATTTTAAAGATTGTTTTATTACATTTTTCTGTTGTTATAATAGGACATCTGAGGCTGGATATTTTATAAAGAAAAGAATTTCTAGCGGGGGCAAAGTGCTATCCTGAGCAGGGCAGAAAAGCAAAACAAATAAACAAAAATACGAGGAAGAGGTGTGGGAAAAGGTGGAAATCGGCTGGATAGCCTATGATAGCTGACCCATTCTCAGGAGAAAAGCATCAGTGAGCATCAGACCCCCAGTGCCCACTTACCCTTGCATCACCATTCCATTGAAGAATTAAGCTTTAGGATGCATTTTAAAGGGGCCAAATTACATCACACCACAGCAAAGATGTAGAGGAAAACCTGTTTTTTGAAGTACACATCCCCAAACTGTCAAAACTTAGGTAGAGCCTCTGTGCTTGTCCTGAAAGATACAGAGAAGAAAATCATCTCAGCGTGATCTGACCAGAAATGGAAAACAGGGAATCATGTAGGATAGCTCCATACTTAGTCAGGGAGCCATTTGGACTCCAGTGAAATCTCTGGTACCATTGTAGCCAATGAGGGTTTTATTTGTAGGATAAAGGAAAAACATAAGATGGCTTGTATCCTGCCTGATCCTGTGTGTTTTGATGACTTCATGTTGGGCAGATGAAGAATAACTTTGACTGTGTGCTCAGACATGAAGTAGCTCACATAGAATTAATAAGTGTCTATGCAGGAAAAAAGCGTTAGCCAGACAAGCCAGACATTCAATCCCAAGATGGAAGGCGATAACTGACTCCCGAAAATGTCTTCTGCCTGGTCCACATGTCCTGTGGCACATAAGCACTGTGTTTACATAAACACAACCTTACCACCATCACCATAATAAATAGACTCTCAAATTTTGTAAGATCCTAATTTATGTTAGTATTTCTTTTTCTTTCTCATTAAGCTTAACCTCCCTGGCCTACTTGGAAAGCTGTGGGATGTATTAAAGTATGTACGTTATAAAAACAGCAGGTTTTGGAGGGCTGGAGAGCGATGGCTCAGAGGTCAAGTGGTTAAGTGGCTCATAACCATTTATAATGAGATCTGGTGCCCTCTTCTGATGTAGGTAGAACACTGTTTACACAGTAAATAAGTAAATTTTTTAAAGGAATGTTTAAAAATAGCCAATTTTTGAACACTAGAAATTGAAAGAAAAAATATATACAAATAAATTGAGATCATTTATGTTGTTCTACTCAGTATCTCTATAGTAACTTTATCAGAAATTGATGTGAGTGTCTTAGGGCTCATATCGCCCCTTGCTATGTAGTAGAATTCCCAAGGTTAAGATGGGAATGACGGTGCACGCCTGTATTCCTGGCACTGGAGAAGCAGGGAAGTACAAGACCAGCCTGCTCTACATAGGGAGTTCAAGTCAGCCGGGGCTAGATCATAATATCCTATTTCAAAAGTATAATAAAAATTAAACACATACACACACACACACACACACACACACACACACACACACACTCTATACCACAGTCTGTATCCACAGTTAGAGTATCTTTCAGTCCTCACCGGAGACAATTCTTTACTTAGTGGGTGGCAGTTAATATACAGACTCACACCTGCTCAGCCCTATGGGGAACGTCTACATCACATTCCTTCACAGAATGGCTCAGGGAACATTGCAAAAGACGGGACAAAAGGATCGTAAGAGCCCAGAGGAGAGCCGCTGTAAATCAGCGTCTTCTGGACCTGACAGGGACTTCGTACTCGTGAACCCACAGTGGCTGTAATCTTCTGAACAAGATCAAGACAGTTAACATTCCAGAGTGGGTTGGGGAGGGGAGGGGGGCACAAGAGCCACAGCCCTTGCACAGTTAATGGCTGCTGTGGGAGGGAGAATTGGTTTTCTTCAGGGCTGTGGTCTTGGCAGGGTGATCATGCTGTGTCAGATGGTCCCACCCCTGTACAGGCAGCACTAGCTAGAGTCAGTGAGTTATAAAAATATATATATAATTAAAACAATATTAGCAGACATGAAGTTGGGTGGAAGAAGTGGTGGGTCGGAGGTATCCAGGAGGAGTCGCCAGGGGAAGTGGTGGGCAGTACCCAGAAGGAATTGGAAGGGGTATGTTTCAGCCAAAGCGGTTTTTATGAAATCTCCCAGAACCAGGACCCCCTCAGGTATGCCTTCAAACCACGGGCTGTCCCCCTTTTCCCTCTCTCAAGCGCTTGTTGCACGCTTTGACTAAGGCACTTTTAAAAAACTCTTAAAAAAAAATAAAAAAATAAAAATAAATAAAAAACAACAACAACAAAAAAAAACCCACCACCCCTCAAAAAAAAAAAAAAAACTTAGCCAGTGGTGGTGGCACACGCCTTTGATCCCAGCACTTGGAAGGCAGAGTTAGGCGGATTTATAAGTTCGAGGCCAGCCTGGTCTACAGAGTGAGTTCCAGGACAGCCAGGGCTACACAGAGAAACCCTGTCTCAAAAAACCAAAAAAAAAAAAAAAAAAAAAACTTAGCCGTTCTGATCAGGATAAGATGAAATCTCAATGTAGTTTTAATTTGTATTTCCCTGATAGCAAAGGATTTTGAATATTAAAAAAAAATATTTCTCAGCCATTTATATTTCATCTTTTTGAGAACTCTGTTCTGATGTATGCCCCATCTTTTAATGTTTGGCCTTCTGATGCATATTTACTTATTTTTTTAGTTCTTTGAATATTCTAGATACTAACACTCCATCAGATGTTTAGCTAGTTAAGATTTCTCCCCCAGTCTTCCTTTTTACTTGAATGACAGTGTTCTTTTGTGCTTTCTAGTTTTATGTCAACTTGATGCAAGCTAGTGTCATCAGAAAGGAGGGTGCCTCTGTTGAGAAAATGTCTCCATGAGAACAGGCTGTAGGCAAGCCTGTAGAGCATCTTCTTAGTGACTGATGGGGAAGGGCCCAGCGGCTTGTGAGTAGGGCTACCCTAGGCTGGTAGTCCTGGGTTCTATAAGAAACAAGGCTGAGCAAGCCATGAGGAGCAAGCCAGTGAACATCACTTCCATGGCCTTTGCATCAGCTCCTGCCTCCAGGTTCCTGGCAGGTATGAGTTCCTTGTACCTAGATTGGCCTAGAACTTACTACATTAAACTCAGAATCCTCCTGCCTCTGCCTTCCAAGTGTTGGAATTGATTACAGTTGGGTCCATCACACCTTAATCAAGATGCATTAGTAGACATAGTTTAAATAGTGCACAGTAGTCAGGCCCCTGAAGGCAGAGAAGTGCTGTTCTGGTGGAGTTCCTTTAAGCATCATAGCATGTGGAAGAAATTTTAACAAAGCAGTAATGATAATTTCTGCCTTTCTTGTATAACTGCCAGTATTTTCTTGGTACCTGAAAGGCATGGAGAACAAGCTAAAAAAAAATTCAAATGCCCATTTTCAGATTTCTTCATAGAGGCAATTATTACACTGCGTTATAGAAAATAGGTGAGGCGGTTATGACAAATATTGATTGGCAAAAAGAGCTTGAGTGTATAGCACTTGGTTTAGAGGTAATGTACCACTAGGGTTAAAGACTGCTGCTTCTCTGCTGGCTTGTAAGGCCTCAGGTACATAGACATCCACAGATGATGTCTACCCCACTCCAAACCCTAATATTTATTATGCAACCATCCATTGAACCAACTTATAACTGTCATAATTTCAGTTAATAAAACTGAGGTTCAGAAAGGCCTAAGGTTTCATAGATAAGTCTATAGACCCTCACCAGCTTTCGGCTTCAGAGCTGTAACGATGGTGCTTTGTCACCACATAAGAACGTCTCTTTTTAAAGTGGGTCTCTCCCTATTGCTCAAGCTGGTCTTCACTCCTTGGCTTAAGTTTGCCTCAGGGCCTTTGACCCAGCTTTAGACTCCAGCCCTGGCCCTGAAAACTCAAATCAGTAAAGTTCTCTTAAGGGTCCTCCAGAGGTTTGTGTTTCCTTAAGCACCACGAGTCTTTCTCCTTAAAGGATTTAGTGGAGCACAGTAGGAAACAGAATGTAACAGGGACCAGCAGCACAGACTCATATTGCAGCTTGGCCCTAAGTGATAGTTTACCTTTCAAGCTCTTTACTTACAAAATGCAGATCAGACTATTTGAGCACATCGAGATCCCAACAAGTACTAAAGTCTTCTAGATCAACTCCATTTGTAAAAAGGAGTTTCATCACGGTTTAACAGGAACAAACCTGAGGGCATCAATGTGACAATTTATTGACAGCATACTCTGTATTTCCCTCTTCCGGAACTTCATTATTTGGATGCTGAACAACATTTAAAGGAGAGACACCACAAACAGTTTGCTGCCACAGTGACAAATTTCTGAACCTTCAAAAGATCAACCCGGAATACCTGATAGGATAGATAGAATACTGGTAGATTCAAGACTCACTTGAATCAAACAGGGAGGAGGAAATTGCTAGCAATTTACTTAAAACATTCTTTTACACTCTGTACATTCCATTTCTGCCTAAGAACATACCTAAGAGCACTCTTTTGTTGTTTGTTTTAAAAACTGAATTAAGACTAAGAGCTGAATTGCACTCCTGCGTTTGCCATTTATTTGGAAATAAGGTTTTCCCTCCTGTACTCGACTTTCTTCATCTCTATGAAGAGGTGGATAAGCTGGTTCTAAGGCACCATCAGCATCAACTTTTTTTTTAATGTTGCACTATAATTCACATGCAATAGGATGGTTTCTATTTGCTCATTGTTACAATAAACTAATAAAGGCAGATTCTTAAAATTCTACATACCAAAGAAGCACTGTATCATGTGACCTGCTTAGAAGGGTTTGGGCAACTGTCTCTAAAATGAGCCGTACTATGGACAAGGAGAAAAGTGATATGAGGAAGAGGATGTCTCAAGGTATGACTGGCAAACTTATCCTCTCTCAGCCAGTAATGTTTACATACCACTAGAGAAAGCACTGATTGTACTCATGGCCTACCTTCCAGGCATTAGACCTATTTTCTGTATCACAGTACTTTTAGCTTTGTTGGTACACTAGCAATCTAGTAGAATTCAACAAGCAACAGTTTTAAAGTGTACATTACTCTCCTACAAAGGGCTTTCTCCATTGTTGGTGGTGCAAGGCAGTCCTTACGTTCAGTGAGAAAGGCATCAGAGTCCGAGTCAATTTTCTTTATGATGGACTGTAATCGTCTTTGCTCCTCTTCATGGCCAAGTTTAACATACTCATCGACGGCTTCCTTTGGGGAGAGAAACCACACACAGGAGAATCAAGCATTACAGTCAGTGGGGCATAATGGTGGAGGGAAATACATGCCTCATTTGCCCCAATGGTTTCAGGATGACCCACACTTCTCTTCAATATGCCCCAACTACCTCTCTACGTGATCCTGTCTCTGGCTCCAAGAATAGAAAGAACCTAATTCTGAGACTGCAACAGTATCACCAGCTTTACAGGCCTCAGGGTCTCCTGGAGCCTCATATGCATGCCAGGAGAGCATTCTGTCAGTGATTGTACCTCCAGTCCTTTTTTGTTTTGTTTTTGATTCTGAAACACTCTTGCTAAGTTGTCCAAGCTGATCTTGAGCTAGATCTTCTGCAGAGCTAGGTCTTAGTCTGTTGAGTCTGAACTCCAGGAATACATCAACTATTTTAGAACTGCGCAGAAAGAGTTAGATTGCTCCAAAAATATGACTTCCAGTCTTTACTCAGACTTTACTCATCAAGTGAGAGCTGTCTCGCATGTTCTGACTGAACACACTCTCACCTGCTCTCCACTTAATAGGAAAGCAACTTCAGAACTGGAAGTGGAGATACTGGAAGTGAATTATACCAAGGAGGCTGGACCTCAGAATCCAGTTATTCAAACCTTCCTTTTTTTCTCATTGCACAAATTAGTGAGACTATTATGATATTTTCTTATGTTAACACACTGAATTAATCAAGTCTGGCCACATTCTTCTATTTCCAAAACTATTGTGTAACCATCTCCTCTAAATAGTAACCTACCTTCCAAGAAGCAAGGAGACTCCTAAGACTCAGGAAGCTCAGAAGGACTTGCAAGGCCCCTCCTTGAGGTTACATGATAATGGCAGTTGCTGGAGGAGAGGAGACTGGAGGGCTGCCTGTCAACTGGGTGGAAGCTCCCAAGGATGTGAGTTTTGTGAGTTGTCACCATGCTGGGTAGAAGTTTTCGTTACCTGTGCTCCTGTAAGTAACTCCAATAAATGAATTGCGTCACCAAGCTGGATTCAGAAGGAGTTGTTCTTTGGTTTGTCTTGGTGCCCTGGCTGGAATGTATAGATGTCTGGTCATGTCTCGCCAGGAAAGCTCACAAAGCAACTGCCATCTCCACACCTTTCTCAGATCTAGCAATTGCTTTTCTACTTTCAGATCAGTTCCTTCATTTTTCCTTTTTATTGTTTCCACATGTAAGGGAGAATACATGAAATTTGTTCATCTGTGTATCTGGCTTATTTCACTTAACACAATATCCTCCAGTTCATCCATTTTGCTAAAAAAATGATAAGATTTTTATTCTTCTTTATGGATAAATAATGCTCTACCCTCAATCCCACACACACAATTTTATTTATCCATTCATCTGCTAACAGTCACTAGGCTAATTTCCATAAGAGTGCTTTAACAAACATGGACACGCAGGTGAATTTTTTTGTATGTTGACTTCATTTTCTTTGTATGTATGCCCAGCGGTGATACAGCTGGACAGTATGGTAGTTCTATTTTTAGTTTTTTTTTTCTTTTGAGGAACATTCATGCCGCTTTTCATAGTGGTCGGGCTAATTTACATTCCTATCACTGCTCTATAAGGTTCCTTATTGTCTCTGTCTTCACCAGTATTTATCTGTTAATTAATTAATTAATAATGCTCTTCTAACTGGGGTGAGATCTCATCTCATTGTGCATTATAGTTTTTAATACTTTAAAATTTTTTATTTATTTTCATTTTATATCTATGAATGTTTTGTCTGTAACTCATATTAAAAGAAAAGGTCAAATAAAACAACAACAACAACAAAATAAATAAAAAGATCAACTCCACCTCGACAGGAATGAGGAAGGATTCACACAGCAGGATTGCTTTGGTTTGAGTGTGAAATGTTCTGCATGAGTAGGCTCGCGTTTGAACACATGGTCCCTAGATGGAAGAAGTGGGTTTTGGGAAGCAGGTGTAAACTCTGAAGTTTTGCATGATATTATAAGAAGATGCTGCCACAGACACAGCCTGTGCTGTGTCCATGATGGAGTATGTCCGAATGATGGGCCAAATAAACTTTCATCAAGTATTGGGTTAATGACACAAAGACAACTAATGTGTAGATATTGGACTCACTATAAAGTTATAGTAACTGAACCAGTTTGGCATGGTTGTCAAACAGTGTCCAGAAACAAACCCTCACACACACCCCACTTGATTCATGACAGACTTGCCAATACCAAGCTGTGTGATAAAGACTGTCCTTCCAATAAATACTGCTCGACGAATTACCTAACCATATGAGAAAAAACTTTGATCACAGCCACGCACACATACATTCTAGGTGAGTTTCAGATCCAAATGTTACAATCACAATAATAAAGTATATAGAAATTAACATAAGAAAAAACCTTTATGTCTATGTGCAGGCGAAAATTAACACACAAAAAAAAATCACTGACCAATACAAAAAGGTTTTATAAGTTTGATAGTAACATTAAGAATGCTTGTAAAACGCCAGGTGGTGGTGGCACACGCCTTTAATCTCAGCACTTGGGAGGCAGAGGCAGGCGGATTTCTGAGTTCGAGGCCATTCTGATCTACAAAGTGAGCTCCAGGACAGTCAGGGCTACATAGAGAAACCCTGTCTCGAAAAAAAAAACAAAAAACAAAACAAAACAAAACAAAAAGAATGCTTGTAAAAAATAGATAACCCAGATAGCAAAAAAGAAGACATTTGTTTTACTTTTTAAAATTATGTATTGGTTCTTTGTGAATCTCCCATCACATCATGAGTGGGAACTCATCTCCACCTCCTTTCATACCTGCCCTCCACCCTTGCATCTCCCCTACCCCACAACAGAGAAAACAAGTTTCACTGTGGAAGCTGTGATGTGTCACACTGTGACCCGCAGTGTACCCTGTTGTCCTCCCCAATTCTTTGTTTGCAAATGTTCATTGCAATGGCTCATTGGTCTGGTTCGAGGCCTCTGGCTTCTGCTACTCTATCAATACTGGAACTTCACTGGGACTCCTTTTGGATATCCTTTGTTGCCCTGTGTCATGGAGTTCCTGTAGTTTTGGATCTGTAGGAACAGCTCCTTCATTTGCTCCAGCAGTTCATCAAGTGGGTAGATGTTGGGGTGGGCCAATTCAAAGCCTTGGATGGTGCCCTGAGCAGTATCTGAGTTGGTTAGCAGGACAGCTCTCCCACTCTCACGACCTTGGGACCAGCTCACCAGCAGTCCCTGCGACCAGGACCAGTTCTACCCTGCTGCCCAGGCAAGGTACAGGGCCTGCTCTCCCAAGTGTTGCAGAGACAAGGCCAGTTCTCCCAGTCGCATGACCTTGGGGTCAGCTCACATGACAACTATAGATAGCAAGAGATGATGGGGAGGATGCTCTCTCTCTCTCTCTCTCTCTCTCTCTCTCTCTCTCTCTCTCTCTCTCATCTGTACCATTGCTCAACAGACAAGAGGCAGGGCCAGCTCTCCTGTGCTCTGAGGCTGGCTCATCTGCATCCTTGACCATCAGGTCAGCTTTACTGTGCTGCCCAGGTGAGGGGCAGGGCCTGTTCACCTATTCTTATGACCCCACTGAGGCCAAATCTGCTGATGCTGCCAGCGGCAAGGGCAAAAGGGTGGAGAGGGTGTCTTTCCCTTGCTGATGCCACCACACAGCAGACATGAGTCAAGGTCAGCTCTTCCACATTCATGCCCTCAGGGCTGGTTTTCCCACAACCTGCCACATCCAGGCTGAGCTCAATTGTGCTGCCTAGGTGAGATTCAGGACCTGCTCTCCCAAGTGCGGCAGGGGTGAGAGCAAGGGCAGCTCTCCTGCTTTCATGACCCCAGGAAAAGAAGACATTTATGATGCATATAATTGACAAGAGTATCAGTCGGAACATATGTATTTGATTTCCATAAATCATTGAGAGAAAATTGACAACATACTTTTGAGAAAAGATATCAAAAAGTGCAATAAGCATAAGAAAAAGTCAAAAACAAAATGCAAATTAAAGGTACAATAAACTATTATTATACATTCACATAAAAGAGTATAATTTTAAAAGATAGAAATATCAATGAGTTAGAGTGAACAGAACTCTCTATGTTAATGAAAAATGACAGGGATTGTTGTCCCCGAGGAATTGAAAGACACACGAGTGGTTGTCCTCATTATGTAAATTTTCAAATTACTAATCCAGGCCCTGGTGAAGGTCAGTGGATCTACAATGATGAAGACTATGTAGAATTGGCTTAAGAACTATCATAGAAATTAGTGAACTGGAACTACAAGTCTAGAAACAGGTTCATCTTCTGTGGTTATGATGGTTTGAAAATGAATCACCCCCATAGACTCATGTGTTTGAACGCTTGGCCATAGTAAGTGGCACTATTAGTAAGTGTGGCCTTGTTGGAGTAGGTATGGCCTTGTTGGAGTAAGGGTGGCCTTCTTGGAGTGGGTGTGACCTTGTTGGAATGGGTGTGGCCTTGCTAAAGTGGATGTGACCTTGGAGAAGTATGTCACTGTGTAGGTGGGCCTTTGAGGTCTCCTATGCTCAAGCTACTCCCAGAGTGGCATGCATTCTCCTTCTGCTGCCTTCAGGTCAAGATGTAGAACTCTCAGCACCTTCTCCAGCACCATGTCTGCCTGCATGCCACCATGCTTCTTTTCATGATGATAATGGAGCACTGAACTTGAAAGCCAGCCCCAATTTGATGTGTTCCTTTATAAAAGTTGCTTTGGCCATGCTGTCTTTTTACAGCAATGGAAACCCTAAGACAATGGTCAACTTTTAAAATTTTTTATCTTTATTTTGTGTATGTATGTATGTGTGTGTTTGTGGCACATGTGTGCAGGTGTATGCACGTGTATAACATGCACATGTAGGGCAGAGGTCAATGTTGGGTGTCTTCCACCACCATTCCACCTTATTTTGAGACAGCTGTCTGTCTCTGTACCTGAAGCTCCAAGATTTGGTTAAAATAGCTGACGAGCAAGCCCTATGATGCTCTTGATTCAATGCTGGGGTTACAGATCCATGGATTTTTATGTGGGTGTTGTGATTCCAAACTCAGGTTTTCATGCTTGCATTGTAAACACCTTACCAACTGAGCATAGCCATTGATTTTTTTTAAAAAGAGTTATCTAACTTTATTTTTATTTTGTGATTGTGTGTGTCCATGTGCCTCAGTGCCCAAGGAGACCAGAATAGGGTGTTGGATCCCCTGGAGCTGGAGTTACAGATGATCATGAGTTGCTCAGTGTCTTTGTTTGGGTTTCTGTTGCTGTGAGGAAACATCATGACCAAAAAAAAAGCAAGTTGGAGAGGGAAGGGTGTGTTTGGGTTACATTTCCACATTGTAGTCAATCAGGGAAGGAAGGCAGGACAGAAACTCAAATAGGGCAGGAACCTGGAGGCAGGAGGTGCTCCATCAGCAGAGGCCATAGAGGATGCTGCTTACTGGCTTGTTCCTTTTCATTGTAGATGTCCATAGGACTGGCCACTAATAGCTACACAACAGAGTCAATGCTAGGTTATTTTAAAATGTTCTCTGGTAAAGATGTTAATCCATAATTCTCCAATTTAGCCTCAGGCAGATATTTGGACAAGGGCAGAAAGCAGCCACATTCTTCACCAAAAATATCACAAAAATAGTCTCCAGTCCGTGCACTGGTATCCTTCTTTTCTGAAGCTTCCTGAGCTGAGTCCTCACAGTTCAGATCACCCTCAGCACCACTTTCTTCCATGCGTCTACTATTACTGCCCGTTGAATTCTGCTCAAAGCAGTCAGCTGCTTCTCTCATCCAAAGTCCCAAAGTCCACATTCCTCAAAGCAAAACAAACAAAACACATGGCCTTTCACAGCAATACTAACTGGTACTAACTCTGTCTTAGTAAGGGTTCCTATTGCTGTGAAGAGACAATATGATCACAACAAACTTTTTTTTTTTTTTTTTTTTTTTTTTTTTTTTTTTTCAAGACAGAGTTTCTCTGTGTAGCTCTGGCTGTCCTGGAGTTCACTCTGTAGACCAGGCTGGCCTCAAACTCAGAAATCCACCTGCCTCTGCCTCCCAAGTGCTGGGATTAAAGGCGTATTCCACCACAGCCCAGCTCCACAACAAACATTTTTTAAACACAAATGCTACATATTTAATTGTCAAGGAAGTGCAAATTAAAATGCAGATGAGATATCAATACCTGTATTTAATCCTGATGCTATCAGGAACCACAACTACTGTAAAGGAAAACATAAAGGCTGCTCACAGTTCAGAGGCTTAGCCCATTGTCATCATGGCAGGAACTGTGGTGGCATGCAGGAAGTCATGGTGGTAGAGAATTCTATATCTGGATCAGCAGGCAGCAGGAAGAGAGAGTGAGCCACTGGGCCTGCCTTGAGCTTCTGAGACCTCAAAGCCCACTCACTAGCAGTGACACATTTCCTCTAACAAAGCCACACTTGTTCCAATAAGATCAAACCTCCTATTAGTGCCACTTTGTGTGAGCCCATGGGGTAATTTTCATTCAAACCACCACACTCAGTGTATAAAAAGTATTTTTAAAAATTATAAAAAAGGAAGTGGTTGTAGAGATGGCTTGGCAGTTAAGAGAACTGGCTGTTGCCACATCTATGCTTGGTTTCCAGGGACTTGGATCCAACTGTCCTGCTGAGGAAATAAAGGCAAGACGGACAGGCAAACAGAAAGTTGGGGTCAGGGGGTCTAGGCTCTTAGATGGAGAAACCTCAGCAACCTGGAAGCTCAGTGTGTTTACTGTATAAAATTGATTAGAGAGGTAGGGTCATTGCATACCATTGAACAAGTTCTTACATACAGATGAACGAGGAAGTAGGGTTTATGGTATACAGCTGGATCAAGGAGGCAGAGCCATCTCTATAGGGGAGCAGTCCTCAGGTCATTAACATCCAGGGGGAGAAAGCTATGGTGGATCTCTTCTGCACACAATGTCAGCAATTGTACTCAGTCTCAAAGAGGGCTGTCCATCCCTCGGAACTTGAGGATGTCAGGTTCTTGATATGCCCATCTCACTAGCTAACATTTGCTCAGTAGTGCATTAATTCAGGCTTTCTTTACTTACTACACTCTGTTCTTCCAAAGGACCTGGGTTCAATTCCCAGCATCCACATGGTGGCTCACACTGTCCCAGTTCTAGAGGAACTGATGTCTTGGTGGGGCCTCTATTGGCATCAGACATGTAAGTGATATACAGACACATATGGAGGCAAAACCCCAGAGCATAAATCAAAAATAAAAATGAGTTGTTTGATATGTGTTCTGGGAAGTGAATTTAGGTCCCTTAGAAGATCAGCAAATGCTCTTAACTCCTGAAACATCTCTCCAGCCTTTGATTTTTTTTTTCAATACCAAGCTCATTCAATGGGAAAGAATAACACTGGGAGAACTAGACATCCACATGGATCACTCTACTCCCCCAATGAACTCGGAGACTTCCCTCAGATCATACACTTGAATTAAGTCAACATGGATCAAAGACATCACTGCAATAGCCAACACTATAAAACTCTAAAAAGAAAACACAGGCAAATCACCTTTGTGATGTCAAGTTGGGCAGCAATTTCTGATAATAGATATCAAAACTTGAAAACTAAAGAAAAGAAGTAGGCAAATTGGATTTCAGCAAAATCTTAAACTTTTGTGTATTAAAGAACACTGCGACTCTTTCCAGCCAGCGCCGAATGATGGGCACCTCTCCGGACAACTGGCACAAGCGCCGCAAGACCCTGTGGTAAGAGAAAACCCTACCACAAGAAGCAAAAGTATGAGCTGGGAAGGCCTGCTGCCAACACTAAGATTGGCCCTCGCCACATACACACACAGTCCGAGTTCAAGGAAGCAATAAGAAGAATCATGCCCTGAGATTGGATGTGGGGAACTTTCCCTGGAGCTCTAAGTGTTGTACTCACAAAACAAGGATCACTGATGTTGTCTACAATGCATCCAATAATGAGCTTGTCTGCACCAAGACCCTGGTGAAGAACTGCATTGTGCTTATTGACAGCACAATGTAGAGGCAGTGGTATGAGTCCTACTATGCACTGGCCCTGGGAGGCAAGAAGGGAACCAAGCTGACTTCTGAGGAGGAAGAGATTTTATTTGTTTTTGTTTTGTTGTTGTTGTTGTTGTTGTTCATGACAGGGTTTCTCTGTATCACCCTGGCTGTCCTGGAACTCACTCTGTAGACCAGGCTGGCCTCCAACTCAGAAATCTGCCTGTCTCTGCCTCCCAAGTGCTGGGATTAAAGGCATGCGCCACCACCGCCCAGCGAGGAAGAGATTTTAAACAAAAAATGATAAAAGAAAATTCAGGAGCAATGCGACTAAAGGAAAAAGAATGGCAAAATCAGTAGTCTTCTGGAGAAACAGTTCCAGCAGGGCAAGCTTCTCCCCTGTATTGCCTCAAGACCAGGCCAGTATGGCAGAGCAGATAGCTATGTGCTCAAAGGCAAGGAGGTGGAGTTCTATCTGCGGAAGATCAAAGCCCGGAAAGACAAATAAGCTGTCCTTCATAGCTCGTGTAAGAAGGTGTTAGGTTAGGGTTAGGGTTAGAGTTCTATATGTAAACAAACGAGCAAACAAACCAAAAAAAACAAGAACACTGTCTGCAGATTAAAAACAAAGAAAAACAAAAAGAAACAACCCTCCCAAGTCCACAAATCATGCCTTGCCTTTCATGTTTTCTTGAGACAAGATTTCATACAGCCAGGGGGATGGAATAGGGTGTTCTAGGGAGGGGAAATGGGGAAAGGGGATGACATCTGTATTGTAAATAAATAAAATATCCAATAAAGAAGAAGATCTCATACGGCCTAGACTGGTCCAAAATTCATGATGAAGCAGAAAATGGTCTTGAATTTCCCACTCTACATCCTCCACCCCCCAAGTGTTGGGATTACAGGTGTGTATCACCACTTCTGGGTTTGTTCAGTGCTGAACCAGGGCTTTGTGCATGCAGGGTAAGCACTCTACCAGCTAAGCTAAGCACCAGACTCAGTATGGGTCTGCACCTTGGTGCATCTGTAAAATAAGAACAATGGTGCCTGATTTGTTAGCTGTTTGTGAGAGTTTCAAAGGGTATGACTTGGTTTAACAGTTTATTATGAGAGCAGAGAGTTCATATTTAATTGTCCATTCTTTACTCCAGGCACAGGAAACAGCGTGTAACATTAAACAGGTCTTTTACTGGAGAATTACTGGTCCATTCATCCATCAGTCTAAAGTAAACACACCCTCTCCCTTACTTATTCACACATTCAACATGTTTTGAGTGCCTACTGTGTGCTTGGGCCTGGAACAGGGAGATGGTCTTTCAGAAGTCTGACATGAGAGGCGCTGCCTGAGTTCCGTGTGTGCTACACCTTCAGAAGTCAGGAAGTCAGTGTCTGGATGACACAGGACATTCCTGGAGGAGAAAGACGGATTGTAAAGACAGTGAGAATGTTCTCCAATGAAGCCCATCAGACTAGCTTCAGTTCAACCACCAAGATGCAGTGGGTTGATGACCCCTCTGGCCCACAGCCAGAAAGGAGCTCTTCCACTGAGACCCCTGATAAATGTCAGGCTTTGAATAAAAAGCTGTCTCAAGGACAAAGAACCCTGGACCCTAAGCTCTGCTGTGTGGCCTCTGGCATGTCACTTCCTCTCCCTGTGCCTCAGCTTCTTAGTGCAAAGAAAGATGCTCTCTGGTCCTGAAGGATAGAGGTCCTTACTGCAAGGAGCCACACTGATCCTTGATTCCAGCTTCTGTCTCCTCCTTCCTCCCCTCTATAGAACGGCTACACAGGTCATGCTTTGGCAGCACACAGAAAATTTGTAAAATAATAAGGAGTAGATGAAGATGGCCCTGTGCAAAAATTCATGAAATGTTCCATATTTTAAAAATAATACATAAAAGAACTCTCTCTCTCTCTCTCTCTCTCTCTCTCTCTCTCTCTCTCTCTCTCTCTCTCTCTCTCTCAATGAAAACACTGGAGAGTTGATGATGTCATATGGGCCAAGAAGGACCTTGGAAGAGACAGAGGAGCTTCTTCCTTACACATTTCTGTAGGAAACCAAAAGGAAAAAAACTTGAGACAAATCAGACAAGATATCCTAGCTTCATTTCTGTTTCTGCGATAAAGTATACTGATCAAACTTAGGAGAGAAAGGGGTTCCTTTGGGTTTCTCTTCCAGGTTACAGTCTGTCATAGCTGAGCAGTCACAGTGACGAAACTTGAAGTGTGAGGACAAAAAATCAAAATACCTCAGCAGAACCCCCCCAGACCACCAACAATTAGCTGAAAACAGCCAAAACAAAAAATAACCAGTTCCTCCTAGGGCAAGGTGACTACGAATGTAAGAACAAAACCAAGACAAACCTTGACAAGTCTAAACATGCCCAAATGAGAAATGGGCCATCTGGTGTTTTTATTCTCTTATCAGAAAGTCTGAGGTTTCATGGCCAAAAATACAAAAAAATACTAGTCATCATGACCACCAGGAAAAGCTTGCTATGCCCGCCAAAATGATAACTTACACCTATTGCTGATGTTTAAAATATCCAATCAAATGTAACCGCACCAAAGTTTCCCACTCTCCCCCTTCCTCCTGCGCCGTTCACTATATAAACTTTAAACTGTCAGAGCTGGGCGTCGAAATCCTTCCCTTGCATGGGATGTGTTTTCAACCCAAGGGCCCTTGTCAGTAAACTACCTTTTGCTATTTTGCATTAAGCCGTGTTTCCTTGGGTGTGCGCAACTCTTGGTGAGAGTGGGGTCTTCCCTCGGGGGTCCATTACAGAAGCAGTTACCTGAATTGAATGGAGGGAAATAAATGTATGAGGAACTGCTTGCTGGTTTGGCTGACTTTCTTCTCTGTTATACAATTCAGGATTCCTAGCCTAGGGAATGATGCCAACCATGGTAGGCTGAGTCTTTCAACATCACATAGCAATTAAGACAACCCCCACCCAAACATATCCATAGGCCAACTTGATCTAGACAGTTCTTTAATTGTCTTCCCAGGTGACAGTTTAAAGCTAACCATTCCAGTCAAGCCACTGATAGATAGCATGACTAAGTTGTTTTGGCTCTGTTAGATCATGAAAGTATTTGGATTATAAGGAAGGAGCAGCAAGTGAGTCAAAGTTATGGGCTCTGAAATCAGGCAGATTTACCCTGAATTGTGGAACCTTGAGTCAATGACTTAATATCTCTCTCTATTTTTAAAAAAGATTTATTTTGCCTGGCAGTGGTGGCACACGCCTTTAATCCCAGCACTTGGGAGGCAGAGGCAGCAGATTTCTGAGTTTGAGGCCAGCCTGGTCTACAGAGTGAGTTCCAGGACAGCCAGGGCTGCACAGAGAAACCCTGTCTCGAAAAACAAAACAAAAAAAAAACTAGACAAAGCTTCCCAGATTTCTGTCTTCTGGCTTTTACACATTTAATGGCTGCTTGGATGGTGGTATGACACTCCAACTAGAGTAACGAGAATTTTAAGATAAGATCATCTCATAGATGCCGGGCTGTGGTGGTGCACGCCTTTAATCCCAGCACTTGGGAGGCAGAGGCAGCAGACTTCTGAGTTTGAGGCCAGCCTGGTCTACAAAGTGAGTTCCAGGACAGCCAGGGCTACAGAGAAACCCTGTCTCAAAAAAAAAAAAAAAATCAAAGATCATCTCATAGACAACTTGAGTATTTTTCTCATTTAATGTTTTTCTTTGGCATAAATGGCACTGAACAGCTTATGCTTGAATTATCTTTGATCATTTTTTATAGATTCATTTTATGTATATGAGTACTCTGTAGCTATCTTCAGACATACTGGAAGAGGACATCAGATCCCATTACAGATGGTTGTGAGCCACCATGTGGTTGCAGGGAATTGAACTCAGGACCTCTGGAAGAACTTAGTCAGTGCTCTTAACCACTGAGCCATCTCTCCAGCCCCCTAAATCATTTCTTATACCACAAAGTTAACATTATCCTTTCCCCCCTGCTCTATTTCTTTAAATCCACGTGTGTGTTCTAGTTAAACTTTTTTTTTTTTTTTTTTGAGACAGGGTTTCTCTGTGTAGCCCTGACTGTCCTGGAACTCACTCTGTAGACCAGGCTGGCCTCAAACTCACAAATCTGCCTGCCTCTGCCTCCCAAGTGCTGGGATTAAAGGCGTCCGCTACCACTGCCTGGCTAAACTTTAGTTTGCTGTAGTAAATCACACTAACCAAAAGCAAACGTGAGGAGGAAAAGGTTTATTTCGTGTTACAATTCCTACATCACAGTCCGTCACTGAGGGAAGCCAAGGCAGGAAGTGAAGCAGATACCATGGAGCAATGCAGCTGACTGACCTGTCTCCATGGCTTGCTCAGGCTGCTTCCTTGCATAACCCAAGACTATTTACCAAAGATTGGCACCTCCCACAGAGGGCTGAGCCCTTCCACATCAATCAGTAATTAAGAAAATGTCCCACAGATTTGCCTACAGGCCAATCTGATGAAGGTAATTCTCCAACTGAGGTTCTCTCTTCCTAAATGATTCTGGTTTGTATCAAGGTGACGAAACACAATGTATCACGCTTCTAGTAACTACCAGAAACTCAAATGTAACTTTTGTTGCATAAATATCTGCCAATGGCTGAGGTAGAGGATGCCACAAGTTTGTGGTCAGCCTGATATACATAAGAAATCCCAGGCCAGTCAGAGCTACATAGAAAGACCCTCAGAAAACACCAAAAACAAAAAATAATAAATAAATAAATATCTTCCCACAAAAAAAAAAGAAAGACAGGCCACGTGGCTCAGTGGGAGCACCTGCTGAGCTTGTAGGAGGTTTGAACCCCAGCACTGTACATGTACGCAAACACACACGAGCACACACACACAGACATACCCTTCTTACCAGTGTAGCCGATTTTTCTTATCAAAGGGCAGTTGCAATTTATATTCTCAACAACACTAAGTGTGCATTTTACCCAACATGCATGTGACCGCTCACCCTTGAATAATCTGAAGAGGTTGAAATCAATGCCAGAAGACGGCAGCTAGATTACTTGTGGAGGTCAACTACACATTTTTCTCCTTCCTCTGTGAATTAATATAGGTTGATGAATAATTTGTTTTTTCCCTGTTTTGAATAATTTGTTTTTAACATGTGTGTTTGGGTCTTTAAAAAGAGCATCTTCTGTCAGCCCACAGAAAAGTAAAATGGACAAAGTTTGGAAAATCTAGGTTGACATTTATGTGTAAGCATCAAAAGCATCCAGAAGATGGCAGTATAATGACAATTTTCAAAATGTTGGCTCTAAGGAAGGGAAAAATTCTTAA